>NC_136266.1:189243788-189366341 GCF_964187855.1 Myxine glutinosa
AATGTTGAATTAACCCCAAGATTAATGTTTCTTCTAACAAAAGATGGACATTCTAATTCACCTTATTTTGATGAACCGCTTGAAATGGAAAGAGAGGAAGATAGAGAGTATATTGAGTTGCTAAACACACTTGATTATGGAGTTTCTGTTGCTGGTAAAAGTAAGAAGAATGAGAAGGAGAAACATATTATTGATGCTTTAAGTAAGCTTGGTTCGGGTGTTAGTTTTCTTCCAAATGACCCATCACAATTAGTTAATAGGTTATTATTGTTGTTAGGTAGTAAGAAGGCTGGAAACAACAATTGTTTTAATGAAGCATCCGCCATTTTAGATCAGTTGATGAATATGAAAATAATTAATAAATGTCAATACAAAGATATTTTATTAGATATTAAATAAGATGAGAAGCACAATTCTTAGTTTTAATTTCACAACGAGTGATTACACAGCTTCATTCCCTTACCCACTACAACTTGACCCCAAAAAAGAATATGAGGCTTCTTTGTTGTCAATGGAGACTTATAATACCTTGTTTAATATCACAGAGAAAAACAACAAGTTTAGTTATAATCCAGGAAGTGGATATAAAACTATAACCGTTTCACCCGGTGCTTACGAGATTTCTCAAATATCTTCAGAAGTCTCTCGCCTTATGAAAGAAAAAGGTGATGAACCAAAAAATATTGTAATAGATATTCAAAAACACACTTCAAAATCAACTATTAAACTTAAAAATAATTATAAAGTTGATTTCACCATTGAAAAATCGTTTAGAGAGCTATTGGGTTTCTCTTCAAAAAAGGTTGAAACTAACGGAACGTTTTACAGTGATAATGTCATTCAAATATCCTCCGGTATAAATTCAGTATTAATTCATTGTGATTTGATTGATGGTGCTTATGACGATGGAATAAGAACAAATACAATATTTTCATTCAGCGCATACTCAACCCCGATTGGTTATAAATTTAATATGGAACCAAAAAATCTTGTCTATTTACCTGTGTCAGGAAAAACCATATACAGAGTAAATTTTAGGATAACCGACCAAGATAATCGTATGATATCCTTTAATGATGAAATTATATCCATCAGAATTCACCTACGTGAAGTTTTTCAATAAATAAATAATGGTTATTGTAAGAAAACACGAGTTGGGAAAATATAAAATAATTACAGGGGATGGGATGTTCCTTTCACCATACTATAAGGGTGAAGGTATGTTTCTTGGGAGAGGATACTATAAACCAAAGAGACAACGGGGTGTGGGACATCAATTTAGAAATAAAGGAGATGGGATAATTGATACTCTAATGGGTATTGGTTCAACCATCCTTAAACATAAAGACCTAATTGGTTCAACTGCTTCTGCCGTGGGCTCAGTTGCGGGTGCTATAAAGAGTATAAAAGATGCTCAAAAGGAGTCTCATAAATTACAAGCAATCAAAGAAATTAAAAAAGGTAAAACTCAACTATCTTCACAAGAACGACAAAAAATCATTAAAATACTTGGGTCAGGGTTTCAACAATTTTAATGCTATATAAATACAAGTATGGAAGCGATTGATAGTATCTATGATTTGGATGATACGATTATCATTTCAAACTCCACTAAAAAGGAAGACTATTTTAAGGTAAATGCTATAACAGGAACAGACTGGAATTCAAACGGAACAAAAAGTTTTGAAATAAATAATCAACAAACTTACTTGAATATAGCTGATAGTTTCTTGCTGTGTAAATTTAAATTCACTAAGGCTGCGAATAATACTAATGCTACACTCGTAAATGATTTCTTCTGGAAAATGTTTGACAGTGTCCGCCTGTATATTGGAACACAAGAGGTTGAAGCGGTTGATTATGTCTCTGCTACATCTGAAATGATGAAATTTACACTATATTCGTTTAGTGATAGAATGGGTAAGGGAGCTGTTGAAGGTTTTATTCCTGATATGTCAACGGGAACAAATGCTGACCCCGGTTATAGTCAAAGGAAGTCAATGTATAATGATGAAACAAAAGCTGAGAATAGTTTTACCGTAGCAGTACCTCTGAAAGGTATATTTGGATTTTGTGATTATGATAAAGTTTTGTATGGGCTTAAAATTAGATTTCAACTACAAAGGAATGATAATGTAAATAGGTTGCTTTTTGGGGTTGAAAATGCTTTTGGCGACAATAATAAATTTGTTATTAATGATTTGTGTTGGTATATTAGTGAATATACTCCTAATCTTAAAACGGAAGAGATGTTAAATAGAAGACTTAACTCAAAGAAACCGCTAAATGTATCATACCTTAAAAGAAGATGTCAACACGTTAAACTGGAACACACTACCTACACTTGGAATTTGGGTGTTCTTGAAGGAAAGCCACGATACCTATGGCTCATTTTTAAGAAACCAGATGGAGAGGACGGTACTAATAAGAATAATGCCCTGAGTGATAATGCTAAGGTGAAACAACTTCGGGTTTCTCTTGATGGGACATTTTATCCGCGAGATAGATTGGAAATTGATTGGGAAAAAAATGATTATGCGGAAGCCTACAAGTCTTACCAAAAGGTGTGTGAAAGCAACGGTAATAATGAACCTATTTTGGATATGGTTGCGTTTCAAAAACTTTATACAATCTACACAATTGACCTGAGTTCTCAAAAGGAAACTATAAAGTCTAATAGAGTGGATACTTCTCTATACATTGAAAGAGGAGAGAATGAAGAAGTTGATGCTTATTGTTTGCTTTTGGAGGAAACAGAATTACAGATTAATACAGATAATGGTGTTATGATTAATATCACATAGGTTTTTTCTCATAAATAAATGGTATGGGTATATGTTAATCAAATCAATCTTGATAAATTAACATCTTGTATTCAAAATCAAAAGCCTTGTATTATTAATGTTAATACATTTCAAAGAAAAGGAGCTGTAAGAATTGATGTTTTACTCACAAGAGAGCAGGTGAAAACACTAAATGATGTTGGATCACTTAAAATTAAAATGACAAAACCTATGTTAAAGAAATATTCAATAGACGAGTCAAGAGGAGGATTTCTCCCATTTCTAATTCCTTTATTTGCTGGTTTAAGTGCGGCGGGAGCATTGACTGGTGGTATTTCAGCAGCGATAAAAACTGCTAACGAAAGGAAGGCACAACTAAAAGCTCAAAAAGAATTGGAAAGACATAACAAGGAGTTGGAGAAACAAATTAGTGGAAGTGGTGTAATTGTAGATTTTGCTCAAAAACTTGAAAGTCTACCTGATAAAGCTAGATTGTTAGTTGGAGATATGCTTTCCTCTATCGCTCAAGCGGGTGTTAAACTAACTAAACGGGGTAATGGATTGTATCTTTCTCATAAATAAATGGATAAATGGTTTAAACAATTTGGAAAGAATACAACGTCAAATATAGAACTCGCTAAGTATTGTAAAACACTAAAAATTGATAATGTGGTTATTTGTATGAGAGATGAATTAATACATATAAATAAGAATACAAAGAATATTATTATGAATTTAGACACACAGAATGGTTCTCATTGGGTTTGTATTCATAATAGTCAGGATAAATATTATTTTGATAGTTATGGTATGCCACCACCTGTTGAAGTAATACAATTCTTACAGAATGGTGTTTATCAAACATTTCAAGTTCAAGAAATTAATTCTAAATGTTGTGGTCAATTATGTTTATATGTATTATTTAAACTCAACAATAATGAAAATTTTTATGATATCATTTTTAATCTAATATAAATGACTTATGTTGGAAAAGATGGTTCTATCTTTGGAAAATCCTCTCAGGATATTGATTTATCAAATTATTATACAAAGGCACAGGCTGAACGACAAAAATATAGTGTAAGTAAAAATATTAATATGAAGAATACTTATAAATTAATCAATTATCCAAACCCTACAGATGCGAATGACTTAATTAGATTAAGTGATTTATCACAATATATATTTTTAAAGAAAACAGCACGTTTTGTTAAACAAGTAAAATTTACAACCACAACACCTGGTTATACTGACCATACACCTTTCCTCATTGAATTTAACTACCTGCTTACAATTGAATTTTATAAAGAAGGACATTTAGTTAATATGCGAATTAATAAATGGGGGTATGATATGCCTGATTTAGGGTATAATTGGTCTTTTTCAATAAACATAGAAGACCTACATGATTTAAATCAGTCTCGTAAAGAAGAATATTATCCACTTGGTGAAGATAAGGATTTATGTGGAAGTACAATTAGCAAACAACAAATACGTGATTTTAAGAAAAGAAAAATATATGATAGTATAGCGATGGTTCGCATGACAAAGAAGGAAGGTAATGAGATAAGGATAGAAAGCCGAGGAATACAAACCGATTTGGTAGTGGGAAGATGGGGTGGTATTACCTGTCATAATATTAATCTCACATATATTTCTGATACATAAATGGCAGGAAGAAGACTACAAGAGAATTATAATTTTTGTATTCAAGGATACCTACAAGAAAAGGGTGCTCGGTATTACATACCTTATGATTTGGAGCATATACATGGGAATTTTGTCATTAAAAACTGGCCTTATACTGATATTGTTAAACCCACAAATAGAGACTTGTTTAAAATATTAAATAAAAATGAACTTCTCAAAGTTATGAAATATAAAACTCTTTTAGAAATCGTCAACAAATCTTATTGGTATCCTATTATGAGAAAAATAATTATAGATACAAGAATATCTCAAAATCCAGATGAGTATATGTATAATATTCTTTGGGGTTCAAACTCAAGGGTAGCAAGGGATGAGGAAGGAGTTGAAGAAGAGAAGGAGGAAGGAGTTGAAGAAGAGAAGGAGGAAAGAGAGAAGGAGGAGAAGGGGGAAAGGGAGAAGGAGGAGAGGGAGGAAAAGGAGAAGGAGGAGAAGGATGAAAGGGAGAAAAAGGAGAAGGAGGAGAGGGAGGAAAGGGAGAAAAAGGAGGAGGAGGAGAGGGAGGAAAAATATAAAAATATGACCATTCCTGAGATTAATGAAAGATTGAAGGTATTACGACAAATAAATAAATCTCAACGCACTGAAGAGGAAAATAAAGAATTAATGACTCTTCCGAACTTATTGGTTTTTAAATTTGCTATAATGAATTCAGAGCGCAGATATACAACATATAGTTGATGATGTTGGTGTTATTGACTTTAGTTAGTTTTATTTGTAAATAAATGGAGGAGAGAGTGAAGTCATTTCTAAGGATTCTTTATGTTTTAAAAATCAAGATAGAAATGTATATGTTGAAAACCAAAAAGGTTTTGGCACTATGTAGAACTTTTTCTCATAAATAAATATGAGTTATTGTCTCAAATGTAAAAAGAAAACTAAATCTAAAAATATCTCTTATGTTAAAGCTAAAAATAATAGAGTTTATCAAAAAGGAATATGTCAAGTGTGTGGTTCTAAAAAGTGTCAATTCATCTCTCCTAAAAGTGGAGGAGACATACAAAAGTTTTTGTCAGGTAGCAAATTTACAACAACTGGAATTCCAGGGGAATTACACCTTCCAGGGTATTCTTTCTGTGGCCCAGGAACAAACTTGGATAAAAGATTAGATGAGGCTGACAATCCTAAACCTTGGTCTAAACCTACAAATAGGGTTGATGAAGTGTGTATGAAGCATGATATTGCTTATGGGAAAACCACTACATTGACTGAAAAACATAAAGCCGACAGAGAAATGTTGTATAATTTGTCTTTGATACAAAATCCAACGTTGAGAGAGAAAGTTGATAGGTTTATTGTGAGAAATTTGATAAATGCTAAATTGAAACTTGGCCTTGGTTATTCACCCTCAAAAAACTATTAGGCTCTCATGATGTCATCAAGACTGAGGAGCTTTTGGCTGATGAATTACATAAACCTATAATCACAAAGTTTAAAAGAAGGAAAGTTTATTCTAAATACACCGACCACATATGGTCCGCTGATTTAATCGAACTAAAAAATGATAAGGGATACAAGTATGCTTTAACCGTTATTGATTTGAGGAGTAGATTTGCTTGGGTTGTTCCTTTGAAAAACAAGAGAGGTTATACTCTGAAGTTAGCCTTCCAACAGATATTTAATAAAAGTAAAAGAAAACCAAAGAAACTGTGGACCGATGAGGGAACAGAGTTCTATAACAAAATATTTATGAAATTTCTTAAGGGGGAGGGTATTAAATTATACAGCACCTTTAATGAAGGAAAAGCAGTTGTTATTGAGCGTTTTAATCGTACTTTAAAAGAGAAATTATATAAAAAATTCACACAACTCGGTTCCCAAAAATGGGTGTATTTTATTCAGGATATTGTAGATAATTACAATAATACAGTTCATTCATCAACAAAATCAAAACCATCAGAAACATTTACAAAATTAGAATATGAAAAGGAGATTAATTTGAGAAAGCCCAAGTTCAAAGTTGGTGATATTGTAAGAATATACAGATGGAAAAGTCATTTTGAGAAAGGTTATACAAAGAGATGGACTAATGAATTATTCAAAATCGTTGATGTAATGGATACTATGCCTTGGACTTACAAATTATATGATATGAATTGGGAAGAAATCTTGGGTTCATTTTACTCACAAGAATTACAAAAAACAAAACTGATAATTCATTAAACAACAACCATCCATACTTTCATCCACCCAGATTAGCTAATTTAATTAGTAGTAATAAAAAAAAAAAAAAAAAAAAAAAAAAAATCATAAGCCACACCCACACAGACCCCACCCACAAACCCCACCCACACAGACCCCACCCACACAGACCACACCCACACAGACCACACCCACACAGACCACACCCACAAAGACCCCGCCCACACATAAGAAAGCATTGGGGGCTTTTGATGATAAGAGGTTTATTTTAGAAAATGGAATTGATCGTCTCCCTTATGGTTATATAAGTATATAAGATATATATATATATAAGTGATAAGTTAAAAAGGGGGGTTAGGGATTTTAACGGGCTACCGCCACCTTTTTTACTATTATATAAATGATAGAACCAAGTATCAACCAGACTAAAGAGTGGAGGTGTAATCAACCTTGGTATATAAATGGAAAACATAACGAATGTGAAAAATATCAGATTCAAGAGGTTGAGAGAATCACTGGTCAGAAGGTTCTCAAGACGGATAAACGTATTCATTTGTTAAGTGGGGTAATGGAGGGTGGGAAGAAAAATATATTAGAGTGGAGTGAGAACTTTAATGGTTATCAATCGGATAATAAATATTATAATTTTAAAATGGTATGTGGGAGAGGAGGAGGTCAAACAAGAACCCTCCGTGAAACATACCACTTTATACTTTCACAACAAAAGGTTAAGGAACCTGTATACTTTATAAATATACTTGATGGGGATGAGTTCTATAGGAGAATGGAACTCTTAAAAAAGTTAGAAAGAGATAATATATTTATAGGCTCATTAGCAGAGTGGTCTAAGGAACTACATTAAGGGGGTAGTGGGGGGAATAGGGTAAAATTTACATGGAAGTGAGAATGATCATAGGTTCATAAGGCTAGAAGGATTATAGGTTCATAAAGGAAGAAAATCATAGGTTCATAAGGTGAGAAGGATTATAGGTTCATAAGGTGAGAAGGATTATAGGTTCATAAGGCGAGAAGGATTATAGGTTCATAAGGCGAGAAGGATTATAGGTTCATAGAGGGAGAAATAGAGGTGTTTATGATTTTTTTTAAAACAGGGGGGTAAATGACATTAGATAGGGATTTCCCATGTTAAACGGAGGTGTCCCAGAAGCAACATTTATCACCTACTGACCTACACAGTCAATGATGACCCGGCTGAATGGCTCTTCAAAAGCTGGAATTGGTTTTAAAGGTGCGGATGGGACTTTCTGATTTGGTTTGCACACCAGCTGACAAGAATGACAAGATTTACAGAACTCCGCCACATCACGTCGCAATCCTGCCCAGAAAAATGTGCCAGAATTCTTTCACACGTCTTGTTCACTGCTAGGTGCCCGGCCAAAGGTGCCTCATGTGCCAAACTCAATATCTCCTTCCGTGGTTGTGGCACCACAATTTGGTAATGAACTTTCCACTCGTCATTCGCTGGTACCTCCGATGTTCTCCATTTTCTCATAAGTATTTCTCCTTTCATGAAGTAACCAACAGGTACCTTCAGAGCCTCTTCCTCTGTAATGGCTTTACCAATCAAACTCCAGAGTTCAGAATCTCTGTGTTGCTCTTCAACAAGTCTCTTTCGGACAAGCACCGTTTGTTCAACCTCGGTTTCAGATGTCTCCGACGGACACTCCATGTTATCCTTTGGTCCAGATGAAATCTTATCATTAGGTTCCTTGGAGTCTCTCCCTTTACTACCGTGTCTCCCTGACCTTTCCTCCAATACCTCTATGGAACCCAAATCCACATCACCTTCCTTCTCATTCTCTTCCGAATGCTTCCTACCCATAGCACGAGTCACTGCACATGATGGAAAGATTCCCGGAATCTCCTGCCCTGTCTGTGCGGTGTTATTTTCCATATTGGGCTTTTCAATCAACATCGGATTATCTGAAACTCGACCAGCAGCCAAATCGTTCCCGATAATAAAAGAAATTCCCTCCACAGGAAGAGTAGCTTGTAAACCTACGGTGACCGGCCCTGACACCAACTCAGACTTTAAATGGATCACATGGAGAGGAGCTTTAACGAAGCCACCAACCCCCTGTAAGAGGACACTAACCCCAGTTGCAGTTTTTTCAGACAATGGCAAAATGCCCTGGAGCATCAAAGATTGATGTGCTCCAGTGTCCCTCAATACCCTAACAGGTATCTGGGTAGTTAGTTTAGTTTTCTGCTTTCCTTTCCTCGCGTTGCTGCCTCTTCTCATCCAATTCCAACTCTTTTAATCTTTCCTGACTCTGCAGTTGCATTTCCATTTTCCAGAGCTCCATATTTCCTTTTTCCTCTGGTAACCAATCCAATGCTACCTCTTCCCATTTTCTCTCTCTCACGAAATATTCTGCCACTAACTTCTGAATCTCTGCCTTCTTCATATTAACTTGGACCTCCAAGTTACAGTATTTGGCCAACGTCCTAAGCTCCGATCTTTTTAGCCTGGAACTATGCCTCGTTAGGGGACGTCACAAAAATTTCCATGTCAAACAGCATTGTGACTATTAGTTAGCAAGCCTGTTAACCTTCACACAAAAATTGTCAAATTTGGGAATGTTAGGGCATTCTATCTCGGTCGAGCCCCCAATTTATTTTACGTGTTCCTCCCCAAACTCCGGTTACGGTGCCCCTCAGTCTCGAGAGGGAACGCGGCAGAAAGATTTGTTATTTTGAGTGTTCTAATAAACCATGGTAAAACCACACCAATGCAATTGTGTAAACAAAATAAGTAATTGTATTAAGAACTCTCACGTACACAATAATAACACTCTTAAGGAAAGTGCCATGAAAATATCACTTGCATCTCATGAACAATACATACGATGGTACGATCATTCCCCAATGCTCTCAAAGCAATAAACTAACAATACCTCAAACGTGAGTGGAATGCAACAATCCCAACGTCCATGCAGGAATCCCCACACTGGGTGAAGGTCGAAGTCGTGCAGAATGGCAAGAACAATAGGCAGGTATCGGCGTGGCTGCGGATGAGGAGTTACGAGGTGAGAGGTCGGGTCGACGGTGGTGCAGGGTAATGATCCCCCAAAACGTGAGTGCAATCCATGCCTCACGTCCACCAACGATTAAGCCGATATGGAAATCAATGACGATCAACACGATGAGGTCGATATGGGAATTAAGCCGATATGGGAATCAATGGCGACCAACATGAAGAGGTCGATTTGGGAATCCCAATGACAAAACAGGAAGCACCAGGCGGACGGCCTCCTTGAGGAAAAATGGCAGCTCGGCCTGTAATGGAGGTGCTTGCTTTCCCACCAACAATAGTTCACGCTTGGTACCAAAACCTGAGACGCAGGTTTAATTGCATTCACAATATGGGACGATGTTGCATGCAATCCCTTTCTCGGGAAGCCTCAATTCATTCGCGACCAATATCGAGAAGTCCACTCGCAGCCTCGATGCGACTCACGGCTGTCTCTTTTCCCCCGTCGATTTTCCTCCTCTCACCACTTCTGGTTTCTTTGCCGCATTTTTCTTTTTCCTCCACAAACATTTCTTTTTACCTTTTACTAAAGTCATCTCCATCTCACACAGAAATTTTAACAACAATATTACCTGAAACTAAAAATACTACAAGTATATAATAACAACAAAGGCAGAAGTGACGAATCAGTAACAATATATTTAATTTTAAAGCAAAAACGATGGCACTTAGGTGGAATTTGTTTTGAAAGCCATTATGTAGACCTATGGGCCGATGCATATTCCAAGTTTCAGCTAGTTCCAATGTATATTCCCTGAGATATGAGCGCCAACACATTTTGGGCAGACGAATGGATGGACGGACGGACACAAACGTGAATTCGAGGGTTTTCTCAATAAAACTCAAAAATGTGGAAACGGACGTTGCTGAAATTTGGAACATATTACCTCGATGTAAAAAGCTGTTACTTATGAAATTTGCAGCCGATTTCATCCAGTAAAAGCTGAGAAACGTATTTTCAGTGTCCATGTTAAAGTTGCAAACAGATAAACGATCCCAGAAAAAGGGAGGGGAGCTTTGCACTTTCCTTTGATTTTAACGTAACGACAAGGGCGTAAACTCAGGACCCCAAGATCCAAATAGAACTAGAACAATGCGACTGTGTCGCCAATATGCCTCCACATAGTCCCACAATGGGTAGATGCCATCACTCTGTATATGTATAGGTAGTGGATCACGTTTGTGAAGTTTCGTGTTGATCGGATAAGGTTCGTTTTTCTATCCAAGATGGCTGCCAAACCACGTGACCTATAACATCATCATTTTCAAACTATGCAACAGTGCTGTTAGATGATATTTGTAAAATTTCTCATAGATAGGGTGAGCGGTTTCAGAGATATAATTATTTAATATTTTCCTTCAATCCAATATGGCTGCCAAACCATGTGACTTATGATGTCATAAATTTTATATTTCAATACAAATGGGTCATAGATCATGTGCATGCAATTTCATATTTTTAGGATAAGGAATTCGATTAAAACATTTTTGCTCTGGTACAACACTTCACCTATGATGTCATCATTATCATGCTTTTGTTCCCCATTCGTACTTGACAATGTGCCAAGTTTCAAATTTTTCCATTCAGCGGTGTCCGAGAAATAATATTTAAATTATTTGCTTTTAATCCAAGATGGCTGCCATACCACATGACCTATGACGTCACAATTATCATTAAACATTCTGCATGGGTGTCACTCCTACCCTGAAAGTTTCGTATCAATCATATGGTTTCTGAGACAAACGAGGTTTAGCCGGGATGGACGGACGGACGGACGGACGGACGGAAGGACGGACAACCCGAAAACATAATTCCTCCGGCGACTTTGTCGGCGGAGGCATAAAAATAGTGTATAGTTGTAAAGTTACAAACATTTGAAGAATATCACATGTGAGAGTCAGGTTACCGTGGCCCATGACCGATAGGTGGTGCTGCTGGCTACCTGCCGGGCACTAGGGTGCAGTGACTCCCTATCTGAAAATGATCTGGAAATGATAGTTGTACCGTGTACCCACAATTTTACTGAAATCTGCCCAACTATAAAGATGTTAATGGGTCGTGTCCAGAAAATTGTGATGAAATTGGACACATCTATCAGATTGTCGAATCATCTTGTCGTTTTGCATCATCAAGTTGAATGGCTGACACATTGGCCTAGAGCTCTATTAGCTATCCAGCCTGGATTTGAATCCCGACCCACCTATAAACTGCCATCCTGGTGTCTCACAGGCAGGACGAGGCATCAATGTGTGTGCCGCCCTTCTGGTGGATATTAACTTGGGTGCCCCATCTGCCGACATTAGTTGTGGACGTTGAAGACCCAACGGTGTCCTTCATGAAGAGTATTTGAATTATCGCAGCAATCGTGAACAAATTACAATTTCCGTGAAGTTAGCACCCTTGAGCTAAGTTAGACCAGATTCAATGGATTGTACCAACACAAAAAGGGAGTTGAACATGGTAACGGGTTGAATCAGATAGGAACCTTAACCCCAAAAAGGCGGTGAATAGGGTAATGGATTAAATCGGATAGGAATACTAAACCTAAACGTAAAAAGGGGGCAAATAGGGTAAAAGGTTGAATCGGGTAGGAACCCCAACCCCAACTACCCAAACCTGGGGTTATCGTATTTTAACAGAGTACGGTCCATCAGTGAGTTAGTAACAGAATATGGTCCATCAGTGAGTTAGTAACAGAATATGGTCCATCAGTGAGTTAGGAACAGAATATGGTCCATCAGTGAGTTAGTAACAGAGTATGGTCCATCGGTGAGTTCGTAACAGAGTACGATCCATCAGTGAGTTAGTAACAGAGTAGGTACGGTACATCGGTGAGTTAGTAACAGAGTACGGTCCATCAGTGAGTTAGTAACAGAGTACGGTCCATCGGTGAGTTAGTAACAGAGTACAATCCATCAGTGAGTTAGTCACAGAATATGGTCCATCGTGAGTTAGTCATGTTGATAGTTAGACGTAGACAAACTGAAGTAACCAATTATATAATTGTTCGGCTTACTCGTGTCAATATCGCGAAATCTCACAAAAAGAGCTTAAATTGTTTCTCCACTATAACATCGTGGTGGTTGGAATTCCATCCACGTTTAGTTGTGCCCGGAGAAGAACATCATGGTGGTCGCAGTGTCTCCATTTTTAATTGTACCTCGACTCAAACATCATGGCAGCCGGAATGCCTCCATTTTTAGTCGTGCCTCAAATAGAACATCTTGATGGTCAGAATGCCTCCATTTTTAGTCATTCCTCGACTTGAGCATCATGTCATGTCCTCGACTGGAACATTATGGTGGTAGAAATTCCTGCA
Organism: Myxine glutinosa; assembly: GCF_964187855.1. Taxonomy (NCBI): domain Eukaryota; kingdom Metazoa; phylum Chordata; class Myxini; order Myxiniformes; family Myxinidae; genus Myxine; species Myxine glutinosa. The sequence continues at coordinate 189,256,796 of NC_136266.1, forward strand.
TTTTTAGTTGTAACTGGACAAGTACATCATGGTGTTTGGAATGCCTCCATTTTTAGTCGTCCATCGACAAGTCCATCATGGTGGTCACAGTGTCACCATTTTTAGTTGTGCCTCGACTAGAACATCATGATGGTCAGATTGCCTCCATTTTTAATTGTGTCTCAACTAGAATATTATGGTGGTTGGAATGTCTCTATTTTTAGTTGTGCCTCAATGAGAACATCATGGTGGTCGGGTGTCTCCATTTTTAGTTGTCCCTCGAAAAAAACATTATCTTGGTCGGAATGCCTCCATTTTAGTTGTGCCTCGACAAGAACTGGTTGTCGGAGTGCCTCCATTTTCAGTTGTCCCTCGACGAGAACATCATGGTGCTCGGAATTCCTGCATTTTTAGTTGTGCCTTGACTGGAACATTATGGTGGTAGAAATTTCCTGCATTTTTAGTTGTAACTAGACAAGTACATCATGTTGTTTGGAATGCCTCCATTTTTAGTCGTCCATCGACGAGAACATCATGTTGGTCGGAGTGTCTCCATTTTTAGTTGTGCCTCGACGAGAACATCATGGTGGTCAGAATGCCTCCATTTTAGTCGTCCATCGACCAGAACATCATGGCAGTCGGTGTTTCTCCATTTTTAGTTGTGCCTCGACGAGAACATAACGGTGGCTGGAATTACTGCATTTTTAGTTGTGCCTCGACGAGAACATCATGGTGTTCGGAATACCTCCATTTTTAATTGTTTTCCGACAAGAACATCACGGTGGTCGGAGTTTCTCCATTTTTAGTTGTGCCTCGACTAGAATATTATGGTGGTTGGAATTCATGCATTTTCAGTTGTTCCTCGACGAGAACATAATGGCAGTCGGAGTGTCTCCAATTTTAGTTGTGCCTCCACAAGAACATTATGGTGGTGGAAGTCCAACCATTTTTAGTTGTGCCTCGTCTAGAACATAATGATGGTCGGAATGCCTCCATTTTTAGTTGTTCCATGACGAGAACATCATGGTGGCCGGAGTGCCTCCATTTTTAGTTGTTCCCCAACGAGAACATTATGGTGCTCAGAATGCCTCCATTTTTAGTTGTTCCTCGACTAGAACATCATGGTGGTTAAATTCTTGCATTTTTAGTTGTACCACAACAAGTACATCAGGGTGGTCGGAATCCCTCCATTTTTAGTTGTGCCTCAACTAGAACATTATGGTTGTTGGAATTCCTGCATTTTCAGTTGTGCCTCGACTAGAACATCGGGGTATCAGAGTGTCTCAATTTTTATTCGTACCTCGACGAGAACATCATGATGGTCAGAATGCCTCCATTTTTAGTTGTGCCTCAACTTAAACATTATGGTTGTTGGAATTCCTGCTTTTTCAGTTGTGCCTCGACTAGAATATCGGGGTATCAGAGTGTCTCCATTTTTAGTTGTGCCTCGACAAGATCATTATGGTGGTCGGAATTCCTCCATTTTTAGATTGTACCTCAACTGGAACATTATGGTGGTCGGAATGCCTCCAATTATAGTTGTTCCTCGACTAGAACATTATGGTGGTTGGAATTCCTGCATTTTCAGTTGTGCCTCGACTGGAACATCAGGGCAGTCGGAATGTCTCCATTTTTATTTCTGCCTTGACTGGAACATTATGGTGGTCGGAATGTCGCCATATTTAGTTGTGCCTTGACCAGAACATCAAGGTGGTCGGAATGTCTCCATTTTTTCGTTGTGCCTTGACTAGAACATCATGGTGGTCGGAGTGTCTCCATTCTTTAGTTGTGCCTTGACCAGAACATCAAGATGGTCGGAATGTCTCCATTTTGTCGTTGTGCCTTGACTGGAACATCATGGTGGTCGGAATGTCTCCATATTTAGTTGTGCCTTGACTAGAACATTATGGTGGTCGGTGTGTCTCCATTTTTAATTGTACCTCGACTCAAACATCATGGCAGTCGGAATGCCTCCATTTTTAGTCGTGCCTAAAATGGACATCTTGATGGTCAGAATGCCTCCATTTTTAGTCATTCCTCGACTTGAGCATCATGTCATGTCCTCGACTGGAACATTATGGTGGTAGAAATTCCTGCATTTTTAGTTGTAACTGGACAAGTACATAATGGTGTTTGGAATGCCTCCATTTTTAGTCGTCCATCGACAAGTCCATCATGGTGTCCACAGTGTCACCATTTTTAGTTGTGCCTCGACTAGAACATCATGATGGTCAGATTGCCTCCATTTTTAATTGTGTCTCAACTAGAATATTATGGTGGTTGGAATGTCTCTATTTTTAGTTGTGCCTCCATGAGAGCATCATGGTGGTCGGGGTGTCTCCATTTTTAGTTGTCCCTCGAAAAAAACATTGTGTTGGTCGGAATGCCTCCATTTTAGTTGTGCCTCGACAAGAACTGGTTGTCGGAGTGCCTCCATTTTCAGTTGTCCCTCGACGAGAACATCATGGTGCTCGGAATTCCTGCATTTTTAGTTGTGGTTTGACTGGAACATTATGGTGGTAGAAATTTCCTGCATTTTTAGTTGTAACTAGACAAGTGCATCATGTTGTTTGGAATGCCTCCATTTTTAGTCGTCCATCGACGAGAACATCATGTTGGTCGGAGTGTCTCCATTTTTCGTTGTTCCTCGACGAGAACATCATGGTGGTCGGAATGCCTCCATTTTAGTCGTCCATCGACCAGAACATCATGGCAGTCGGTGTTTCTCCATTTTTAGTTGTGCCTCGACTAGAACATAACGGTGGCTGGGATTGCTGCATTTTTAGTTGTGCCTCGACGAGAACATCATGGTGTTCGGAATACCTCCATTTTTAATTGTTCCTCGACAAAAACATCACGGTGGTCGGAGTGTCTCGATTTTTATTCTTCCCTCGACGAGAACATCATGATGGTCAGAATGCCTACATTTTTAGTTGTGCCTCAACTTAAACATTATGGTGGTTGAAATGTCTCTATTTTTAGTTGTGCCTCGATTAGAACATCATGGTGGTCGGGGTGTCTCCATTTTTAGTTGTCCCTCGACTAGAACATCATGGTGCTCGGAATTCCTGCATTTTTAGTTGTGCCTTGACTGGAACATTATGGTCGTAGAAATTGCTGCATTTTTAGTTTTACCTCGAATAGAGCATCATGGCAGTCGGAGTGTCTCCATTTTTAGTTGTGATTCCACAATAACATTATGGTGGTGGAAGTGTAACCATTTTTATTTGTTCCTCGACCAGAACATTATGTTGGTCAGAATGCCTCCAGTTTTAGTTGTTCCTCCACTAGAATATCATAGTAGTCGGAATTCCTGCATTTTTAGTTGTACCCCAACAAGTACATCATGGTGGTCAGAGTCCCTCCATTTTTAGTTGTGCCTCGACGAGAACATCACGGTAGTCGGAGTTTCTCCACTTTTAATTGTGCCTCGACTAGAACCTTATGGTGGTTGGAATTCCTGCATTTTCAGTTGTCCCCCGACTAGAACATCAGGGTAGTCGGAGTGTCTCCATTTTTAGTTCTGCCTCGACAAGACCATTATGGTGCTCGGAATTCCTGCATTTTTAGTTGTCCCTTAACTGGAACATTATGGTGGGCGGAATGCCTCCAATTATAGTTGTGCCTCGACGAGAACATCACGGTAGTCGGATTGCCTCCATTTTTAGTTGTGCCTTGACAAGAACATTATGGTGGTTGGAGTGTCTCCACATTTAGTTGTGCCTTGACAAGAACATTATGGTGGGCGGAGTGCCTCCTTTTTCAGTTGTGCCTCGACGAGAAAGAACATCATTGTGGTCGGTGACTCCATTTTTTAGTTGTGCCTCGACGAGAAAGAACATCATTGTGGTCGGTGACTCCATTTTTTAGTTGTACCTCGACAGGGACATCATGGTGGTCGGAGTACCTCCATTTTTAGTTGTCCCTCGACTAGACCATCACGGTAGTCAGGGTTCCTCTATTTTTAGTTGTGCCTCCATAAGAACATTATGGTGGTGGAAGTCTATCCATTTTTAGTTGTGCCTCGTCTAGAATATAATGATGGTCGGAATGCCTCCATTTTTAGTTGTGCCATGACGAGAACATCATGGTGGCCAGAGTGCCTCCATTTTTAGTTGTTCCCCGACGAGAACATTATGGTGCTCAGAATGCCTCCATTTTTAGTTGTTCCTCGACTAGAACATCATGGTGGTTAAATTCCTGCATTTTTAGTTGTACCTCAACAAGTACATCATGGTGGTCGGAATCCCTCCATTTTTAGTTGTGCATCAAGTAGAACATTATGGTTGTTGGAATTCCTGCATTTTCAGTTGTGCCTCGACAAGAACATCGGGGTATCAGAGTGTCTCCATTTTTAGTTGTGCCTCGAGAAGATCATTATGGTGGTCGGAATGCCTCCATTTTTAGTTGTATATCGACTGGAACATCATGGTGGTCGGAATGTCTCCATATTTAGTTGTGCCTTGACCAGAACATCAAGGTGGTCGGAATGTCTCCATTTTTTCGTTGTGCCTTGACTGGAACAGTGGAACATTATGGTGGTCGGAATGTCTCCATATTTAGTTGTGCCTTGACCAGAATATCAATGTGGTCGGAATGTCTCCATTTTTTCGTTGTGCCTTGACTAGAACATCATGGTGGTCGGAGTGTCTCCATTTTTTAGTTGTGCCTTGACCAGAACATCAAGGTGGTCGGAATGTCTCCATTTTAGTCGTCCATCGACCAGAACATCATGGCAGTCGGTGTTTCTCCATTTTTAGTTGTGCCTCGACGAGAACATAACAGTGGCTGGAATTACTGCATTTTTAGTTGTGCCTCGACGAGAACATCATGGTGTTCGGAATACCTCCATTTTTAATTGTTCCTCGACAAGAACATCACGGTGGTCGGAGTTTCTCCATTTTTAGTTGTGCCTCGACTAGAATATTATGGTGGTTGGAATTCATGCATTTTCAGTTGTTCGTCGACGAGAACATAATGGCAGTCGGAGTGTCTCCAATTTTAGTTGTGCCTCCACAAGAACATTATGGTGGTGGAAGTCTAACCATTTTTAGTTGTGCCTCATCTAGAACATAATGATGGTCGGAATGCCTCCATTTTTAGTTGTTCCATGACGAGAACATCATGGTGGCCGGAGTGCCTCCATTTTTAGTTGTTCCCCAACGAGAACATTATGGTGCTCAGAATGCCTCCATTTTTAGTTGTTCCTCGACTAGAACATCATGGTGGTTAAATTCTTGCATTTTTAGTTGTACCTCAACAAGTACATCAGGGTGGTCGGAATCCCTCCATTTTTAGTTGTGCCTCAACTAGAACATTATGGTTGTTGGAATTCCTGCATTTTCAGTTGTGCCTCGACTAGAACATCGGGGTATCAGAGTGTCTACATTTTTAGTTGTGCCTCGACAAGATCATTATGGTGGTCGGAATGCCTCCATTTTTAGTTGTACCTCGACTGGAACATTATGGTGGTCGGAATTCCTGCATTTTCAGTTGTGCCTCGACTGGAACATCAGGGCAGTCGGAATGTCTCCATTTTTATTTCTGCCTTGACTGGAACATCATGGTGGTCGGAGTGTCTCAATTTTTATTCGTACCTCGACGAGAACATCATGATGGTCAGAATGCCTCCATTTTTAGTTGTGCCTCAACTTAAACATTATGGTTGTTGGAATTCCTGCATTTTCAGTTGTGCCTCGACTAGAATATCGGGGTATCAGAGTGTCTCCATTTTTAGTTGTGCCTCGACAAGATCATTATGGTGGTCGGAATGCCTCCATTTTTAGTTGTACATCGACTGGAACATTATGGTGGTCGGAATGCCTCCAATTATAGTTGTTCCTCGACTAGAACATTATGGTGGTTGGAATTCCTGCATTTTCAGTTGTGCCTCGACTGGAACATCAGGGCAGTCGGAATGTCTCCATTTTTATTTCTGCCTTGACTGGAACATCATGGTGGTCGGAATGTCTCCATATTTAGTTGTGCCTTGACCAGAACATCAAGGTGGTCGGAATGTCTCCATTATTTCGTTGTGCCTTGACTGGAACATTATGGTGGTCGGAATGTCTCCATATTTAGTTGTGCCTTGACCAGAATATCAATGTGGTCGGAATGTCTCCATTTTTTCGTTGTGCCTTGACTAGAACATCATGGTGGTCGGAGTGTCTCCATTTTTTAGTTGTGCCTTGACTAGAACATCAAGGTGGTCGGAATGTCTCCATTTTTTCGTTTTGCCTTGACTGGAACATCATGGTGGTCGGAATGTCTCCATATTTAGTTGTGCCTTGACTAGAACATTATGGTGGTCGGAGAGTCTCCATTTTTAATTGTACCTCGACTCAAACATCATGGCAGTCAGAATGCCTCCATTTTTAGTCGTGCCTCAAATAGAACATCTTGATGGTCAGAATGCCTCCATTTTTAGTCATTCCTCGACTTGGGCATCATGTCATGTCCTCGACTGGAACATTATGGTGGTAGAAATTCCTGCATTTTTAGTTGTAACTGGACAAAAACATCATGGTGTTTGGAATGCCGCCATTTTTAGTCGTCCATCGACAAGTACATCATGGTGGTCACAGTGTCACCATTTTTAGTTGTGCCTTGACTAGAACATCATGATGGTCAGATTGCCTCCATTTTTAATTGTGTCTCAACTAGAATATTATGGTGGTTGGAATGTCTCTATTTTAAGTTGTGCCTCAATGAGAACATCATGGTGGTCAGGGTGTCTCCATTTTTAGTTGTCCCTCGAAAAAAACATTATGTTGGTCGGAATGCCTCCATTTTAGTTGTGCCTCGACAAGAACTGGTTGTCGGTGTGCCTCCATTTTCAGTTGTCCCTCGACGAGAACATCATGGTGCTCGGAATTCCTGCATTTTTAGTTGTGCCTTGACTGGAACATTATGGTGGTAGAAATTTCCTGCATTTTTAGTTGTAACTAGACAAGTGCATCATGTTGTTTGGAATGCCTCCATTTCTAGTCGTCCATCAACGAGAACATCATGTTGGTCGGAGTGTCTCCATTTTTCGTTGTTCCTCGACGAGAACATCATGGTGGTCGGAATGCCCTCCATTTTAGTCGTCCATCGACCAGAACATCATGGCAGTCGGTGTTTCTCCATTTTTAGTTGTGCCTCGACTAGAACATAACGGTGGCTGGAATTACTGCATTTTTAGTTGTGCCTCGACGAGAACATCATGGTGTTCGGAATACCTCCATTTTTAATTGTTCCTCGACAAGAACATCACGGTGGTCGGAGTGTCTCGATTTTTATTCGTCCCTCGACAAGAACATCATGATGGTCAGAATGCCTACATTTTTAGTTGTGCCTCAACTTCAACATTATGGTGGTTGAAATGTCTCTATTTTTAGTTGTGCCTCGATTAGAACATCATGGTGGTCGGGGTGTCTCCATTTTTAGTTGTCCCTCGACTAGAACATCATGGTGCTCGGAATTCCTGCATTTTTAGTTGTGCCTTGAATGGAACATTATGGTCGTAGAAATTACTGCATTTTTAGTTTTACCTCGAATAGAGCATCATGGTAGTCGGAGTGTCTCCATTTTTAGTTGTGATTCCACAATAACATTATGGTGGTGGAAGTGTAACCATTTTTATTTGTTCCTCGACCAGAACATTATGTTGGTCAGAATGCCTCCAGTTTTAGTTGTTCCTCCACTGGAATATCATGGTGGTCGGAATTTCTGCATTTTTAGATGTACCCCAACAAGCACATCATGGTGGTCAGAGTCCCTCCATTTTTAGTTGTGCCTCGACGAGAACATCACGGTAGTCAGAGTTTCTCCACTTTTAATTGTGCCTCGACTAGAACCTTATGGTGGTTGGAATTCCTGCATTTTCAGTTGGCCCCCGACTAGAACATCAGGGTAGTCGGAGTGTCTCCATTTTTAGTTCTGCCTCCACAAGACCATTATGGTGGTTGGAATTCCTCCAATTATAGTTGTGCCTTGATTGGAACATTACGTTAGTCGGAGTGTCACCATTTTTAGTTGTCCCTCGACTAGAACATTATGGTGCTCGGAATTCCTGCATTTTTAGTTGTCCCTTAACTGGAACATTATGGTGGGCGGAATGCCTCCAATTATAGTTGTGCCTCGACGAGAACATCACGGCAGTCGGATTGCCTCCATTTTTAGTTGTGCCTTGACAAGAACATTATGGTGGTTGGAGTGTCTCCACATTTAGTTGTGCCTTGACAAGAACATTATGGTGGGCGGAGTGCCTCCTTTTTCAGTTGTGCCTCGACGAGAAAGAACATCATTGTGGTCGATGACTCCATTTTTTAGTTGTGCCTCGACGAGAAAGAACATCATTGTGGTCGGTGACTCCATTTTTTAGTTGTACCTCGACAGGGACATCATGGTGGTCGGAGTACCTCCATTTTTAGTTGTCCCTCGACTAGACCATCACGGTAGTCGGGGTTCCTCTATTTTTAGTTGTGCCTCCATAAGAACATTATGGTGGTGGAAGTCTATCCATTTTTAGTTGTGCCTCGTCTAGAATATAATGATGGTCGGAATGCCTCCATTTTTAGTTGTGCCATGACGAGAACATCATGGTGGCCGGAGTGCCTCCATTTTTAGTTGTTCCCCGACGAGAACATTATGGTGCTCAGAATGCCTCCATTTTTAGTTGTTCCTCGACTGGAACATTATGGTTGTTGGAATTCCTGCATTTTCAGTTGTGCCTCGACTAGAACATCGGGGTATCAGAGTATCTGCATTTTTAGTTGTGCCTCGACAAGATCATTATGGTGGTCGGAATGCCTCCATTTTTAGTTGTACCTCGACTGGAACATTATGGTGGTCGGAATTCCTGCATTTTCAGTTGTGCCTCGACTGGAACATCAGGGCAGTCGGAATGTCTCCATTTTTATTTCTGCCTTGACTGGAACATCATGGTGGTCGGAGTGTCTCAATTTTTATTCGTACCTCGACGAGAACATCATGATGGTCAGAATGCCTCCATTTTTAGTTGTGCCTCAACTTAAACATTATGGTTGTTGGAATTCCTGCATTTTCTGTTGTGCCTCGACTAGAATACCGGGGTATCAGAGTGTCTCCATTTTTAGTTGTGCCTCGACAAGATCATTATGGTGGTCGGAATGCCTCCATTTTTAGTTGTACATCGACTGGAACATTATGGTGGTCGGAATGCCTCCAATTATAGTTGTTCCTCGACTAGAACATTATGGTGGTTGGAATACCTCCATTTTTAATTGTTCCTCGACAAGAACATCACGGTGGTCGGAGTGTCTCGATTTTTATTCGTCCCTCGACGAGAACATCATGATGGTCAGAATGCCTACATTTTTAGTTGTGCCTCAACTTTAACATTATGGTGGTTGAAATGTCTCTATTTTTAGTTGTGCCTCGATTAGAACATCATGGTGGTCGGGGTGTCTCCATTTTTAGTTGTCCCTCGACTAGAACATCATGGGGTTCGGAATTCCTGCATTTTTAGTTGTGCCTTGAATGGAACATTATGGTCGTAGAAATTACTGCATTTTTAGTTTTACCTCGAATAGAGCATCATGGTAGTCGGAGTGTCTCCATTTTTAGTTGTGATTCCACAATAACATTATGGTGGTGGAAGTGTAACCATTTTTATTTGTTCCTCGACCAGAACATTATGTTGGTCAGAATGCCTCCAGTTTTAGTTGTTCCTCCACTGGAATATCATGGTGGTCGGAATTTCTGCATTTTTAGATGTACCCCAACAAGTACATCATGTTGGTCAGAGTCCCTCCATTTTTAGTTGTGCCTCGACGAGAACCTTATGGTGGTTGGAATTCCTGCATTTTCAGTTGGCCCCCGACTAGAACATCAGGGTAGTCGGAGTGTCTCCATTTTTAGTTCTGCCTCCACAAGACCATTATGGTGGTTGGAATTCCTCCAATTATAGTTGTGCCTTGATTGGAACATTACGTTAGTCTGAGTGTCACCATTTTTAGTTGTCCATCGACTAGAACATTATGGTGCTCGGAATTCCTGCATTTTTAGTTGTGCCTCGACTGGAACATCAGGGCAGTCGGAATGTCTCCATTTTTAGTTGTGATTCCACAATAACATTATGGTGGTGGAAGTGTAACCATTTTTATTTGTTCCTCGACCAGAACATTATGTTGGTCAGAATGCCTCCAGTTTTAGTTGTTCCTCCACTGGAATATCATGGTGGTCGGAATTTCTGCATTTTTAGATGTACCCCAACAAGTACATCATGGTGGTCAGAGTCCCTCCATTTTTAGTTGTGCCTCGACGAGAACATCACGGTAGTCGGAGTTTCTCCACTTTTAATTGTGCCTCGACTAGAACCTTATGGTGGTTGGAATTCCTGCATTTTCAGTTGGCCCCCGACTAGAACATCAGGGTAGTCGGAGTGTCTCCATTTTTAGTTCTGCCTCCACAAGACCATTATGGTGGTTGGAATTCCTCCAATTATAGTTGTGCCTTGATTGGAACATTACGTTAGTCGGAGTGTCACCATTTTTAGTTGTCCCTCGACTAGAACATTATGGTGCTCGGAATTCCTGCATTTTTAGTTGTCCCTTAAATGGAACATTATGGTGGGCGGAATGCCTCCAATTATAGTTGTGCCTCGACGAGAACATCACGGCAGTCGGATTGCCTCCATTTTTAGTTGTGCCTTGACAAGAACATTATGGTGGTTGGAGTGTCTCCACATTTAGTTGTGCCTTGACAAGAACATTATGGTGGGCGGAGTGCCTCCTTTTTCAGTTGTGCCTCGACGAGAAAGAACATCATTGTGGTCGATGACTCCATTTTTTAGTTGTGCCTCGACGAGAAAGAACATCATTGTGGTCGGTGACTCCATTTTTTAGTTGTACCTCGACAGGGACATCATGGTGGTCGGAGTACCTCCATTTTTAGTTGTCCCTCGACTAGACCATCACGGTAGTCGGGGTTCCTCTATTTTTAGTTGTGCCTCCATAAGAACATTATGGTGGTGGAAGTCTATCCATTTTTAGTTGTGCCTCGTCTAGAATATAATGATGGTCGGAATGCCTCCATTTTTAGTTGTGCCATGACGAGAACATCATGGTGGCCGGAGTGCCTCCATTTTTAGTTGTTCCCCGACGAGAACATTATGGTGCTCAGAATGCCTCCATTTTTAGTTGTTCCTCGACTAGAACATTATGGTTGTTGGAATTCCTGCATTTTCAGTTGTGCCTCGACTAGAACATCGGGGTATCAGAGTATCTACATTTTTAGTTGTGCCTCGACAAGATCATTATGGTGGTCGGAATGCCTCCATTTTTAGTTGTACCTCGACTGGAACATTATGGTGGTCGGAATTCCTGCATTTTCAGTTGTGCCTCGACTGGAACATCAGGGCAGTCGGAATGTCTCCATTTTTATTTCTGCCTTGACTGGAACATCATGGTGGTCGGAGTGTCTCAATTTTTATTTGTACCTCGACGAGAACATCATGATGGTCAGAATGCCTCCATTTTTAGTTGTGCCTCAACTTAAACATTATGGTTGTTGGAATTCCTGCATTTTCTGTTGTGCCTCGACTAGAATATCGGGGTATCAGAGTGTCTCCATTTTTAGTTGTGCCTCGACAAGATCATTATGGTGGTCGGAATGCCTCCATTTTTAGTTGTACATCGACTGGAACATTATGGTGGTCGGAATGCCTCCAATTATAGTTGTTCCTCGACTAGAACATTATGGTGGTTGGAATTCCTGCATTTTCAGTTGTGCCTCGACTGGAACATCAGGGCAGTCGGAATGTCTCCATTTTTATTTCTGCCTTGACTGGAACATCATGGTGGTCGGAATGTCTCCATATTTAGTTGTGCCTTGACCAGAACATCAAGGTGGTCGGAATGTCTCCATTATTTCGTTGTGCCTTGACTGGAACATTATGGTGGTCGGAATGTCTCCATATTTAGTTGTGCCTTGACCAGAATATCAATGTGGTCGGAATGTCTCCATTTTTTCGTTGTGCCTTGACTAGAACATCATGGTGGTCGGAGTGTCTCCATTTTTTAGTTGTGCCTTGACCAGAACATCAAGGTGGTCGGAATGTCTCCATTTTTTCGTTTTGCCTTGACTGGAACATCATGGTGGTCGGAATGTCTCCATATTTAGTTGTGCCTTGACTAGAACATTATGGTGGTCGGAGAGTCTCCATTTTTAATTGTACCTCGACTCAAACATCATGGCAGTCAGAATGCCTCCATTTTTAGTCGTGCCTCAGATAGAACATCTTGATGGTCAGAATGCCTCCATTTTTAGTCATTCCTCGACTTGGGCATCATGTCATGTCCTCGACTGGAACATTATGGTGGTAGAAATTCCTGCATTTTTAGTTGTAACTGGACAAAAACATCATGGTGTTTGGAATGCCGCCATTTTTAGTCGTCCATCGACAAGTACATCATGGTGGTCACAGTGTCACCATTTTTAGTTGTGCCTTGACTAGAACATCATGATGGTCAGATTGCCTCCATTTTTAATTGTGTCTTAACTAGAATATTATGGTGGTTGGAATGTCTCTATTTTAAGTTGTGCCTCAATGAGAACATCATGGTGGTCGGGGTGTCTCCATTTTTAGTTGTCCCTCGAAAAAAACATTATGTTGGTCGGAATGCCTCCATTTTAGTTGTGCCTCGACAAGAACTGGTTGTCGGTGTGCCTCCATTTTCAGTTGTCCCTCGACGAGAACATCATGGTGCTCGGAATTCCTGCATTTTTAGTTGTGCCTTGACTGGAACATTATGGTGGTAGAAATTTCCTGCATTTTTAGTTGTAACTAGACAAGTGCATCATGTTGGTCGGAGTGTCTCCATTTTTCGTTGTTCCTCGACGAGAACATCATGGTGGTCGGAATGCCCTCCATTTTAGTCGTCCATCGACCAGAACATCATGGCAGTCGGTGTTTCTCCATTTTTAGTTGTGCCTCGACTAGAACATAACGGTGGCTGGAATTACTGCATTTTTAGTTGTGCCTCGACGAGAACATCATGGTGTTCGGAATACCTCCATTTTTAATTGTTCCTTGACAAGAATATCATGATGGTCAGAATGCCTACATTTTTAGTTGTGCCTCAACTTAAACATTATGGTGGTTGAAATGTCTCTATTTTTAGTTGTGCCTCGACTAGAACATCATGGTGGTCGGGGTGTCTCCATTTTTAGTTATCCCTCGACTAGAACATCATGGTGCTCGGAATTCCTGCATTTTTAGTTGTGCCTTGAATGGAACATTATGGTCGTAGAAATTACTGCATTTTTAGTTTTACCTCGAATAGAGCATCATGGTAGTCGGAGTGTCTCCATTTTTAGTTGTGATTCCACAATAACATTATGGTGGTGGAAGTGTAACCATTTTTATTTGTTCCTCGACCAGAACATTATGTTGGTCAGAATGCCTCCAGTTTTAGTTGTTCCTCCACTGGAATATCATGGTGGTCGGAATTTCTGCACTTTTAGATGTACCCCAACAAGTACATCATGGTGGTCAGAGTCCCTCCATTTTTAGTTGTGCCTCGACGAGAACATCACGGTAGTCGGAGTTTCTCCACTTTTAATTGTGCCTCGACTAGAACCTTATGGTGGTTGGAATTCCTGCATTTTCAGTTGGCCCCCGACTAGAACATCAGGGTAGTCGGAGTGTCTCCATTTTTAGTTCTGCCTCCACAAGACCATTATGGTGGTTGGAATTCCTCCAATTATAGTTGTGCCTTGATTGGAACATTACGTTAGTCGGAGTGTCACCATTTTTAGTTGTCCCTCGACTAGAACATTATGGTGCTCGGAATTCCTGCATTTTTAGTTGTCCCTTAACTGGAACATTATGGTGGGCGGAATGCCTCCAATTATAGTTGTGCCTCGACGAGAACATCACGGCAGTCGGATTGCCTCCATTTTTAGTTGTGCCTTGACAAGAACATTATGGTGGGCGGAGTGCCTCCTTTTTCAGTTGTGCCTCGACGAGAAAGAACATCATTGTGGTCGGTGACTCCATTTTTTAGTTGTTCCTCGACGAGAAAGAACATCATTGTGGTCGGTGACTCCATTTTGTAGTTGTACCTCGACAGGGACATCATGGTGGTCAGAGTACCTCCATTTTTAGTTGTCCCCCGACTAGACCATCACGGTAGTCGGGGTTCCTCTATTTTTAGTTGTGCCTCCATAAGAACATTATGGTGGTGGAAGTCTATCCATTTTTAGTTGTGCCTCGTCTAGAATATAATGATGGTCGGAATGCCTCCATTTTTAGTTGTGCCATGACGAGAACATCATGGTGGCCGGAGTGCCTCCATTTTTAGTTGTTCCCCGACGAGAACATTATGGTGCTCAGAATGCCTCCATTTTTAGTTGTTCCTCGACTAGAACATCATGGTGGTTAAATTCCTGCATTTTTAGTTGTACCTCAACAAGTACATCATGGTGGTCGGAATCCCTCCATTTTTACTTGTGCCTCAAGTAGAACATTATGGTTGTTGGAATTCCTGCAAATTTCAGTTGTGCCTCGACAAGAACATCGGGGTATCAGAGTGTCTCCATTTTTAGTTGTGCCTCGACAAGATCATTATGGTGGTCGGAATGCTTCCATTTTTAGTTGTACATCGACTGGAACATTATGGTGGTCGGAATACCTCCATTTTTTATTGTTCCTCGACAAAAACATCACGGTGGTCGGAGTGTCTCGATTTTTATTCGTCCCTCGACGAGAACATCATGATGGTCAGAATGCCTACATTTTTAGTTGTGCCTCAACTTAAACATTATGGTGGTTGAAATGTCTCTATTTTTAGTTGTGCCTCGATTAGAACATCATGGTGGTCGGTGTGTCTCCATTTTTAGTTGTCCCTCGACTAGAACATCATGGTGCTCGGAATTCCTGCATTTTTAGTTGTGCCTTGACTGGAACATTATGGTCGTAGAAATTGCTGCATTTTTAGTTTTACCTCGAATAGAGCATCATGGCAGTCGGAGTGTCTCCATTTTTAGTTGTGATTCCACAATAACATTATGGTGGTGGAAGTGTAACCATTTTTATTTGTTCCTCGACCAGAACATTATGTTGGTCAGAATGCCTCCAGTTTTAGTTGTTCCTCCACTAGAATATCATAGTAGTCGGAATTCCTGCATTTTTAGTTGTACCCCAACAAGTACATCATGGTGGTCAGAGTCCCTCCATTTTTAGTTGTGCCTCGACGAGAACGTCACGGTAGTCGGAGTTTCTCCACTTTTAATTGTGCCTCGACTAGAACCTTATGGTGGTTGGAATTCCTGCATTTTCAGTTGTCCCCCGACTAGAACATCAGGGTAGTCGGAGTGTCTCCATTTTTAGTTCTGCCTCGACAAGACCATTATGGTGCTCGGAATTCCTGCATTTTTAGTTGTCCCTTAACTGGAACATTATGGTGGGCGGAATGCCTCCAATTATAGTTGTGCCTCGACGAGAACATCACGGTAGTCGGATTGCCTCCATTTTTAGTTGTGCCTTGACAAGAACATTATGGTGGTTGGAGTGTCTCCACATTTAGTTGTGCCTTGACAAGAACATTATGGTGGGCGGAGTGCCTCCTTTTTCAGTTGTGCCTCGACGAGAAAGAACATCATTGTGGTCGGTGACTCCATTTTTTAGTTGTGCCTCGACGAGAAAGAACATCATTGTGGTCGGTGACTCCATTTTTTAGTTGTACCTCGACAGGGACATCATGGTGGTCGGAGTACCTCCATTTTTAGTTGTCCCTCGACTAGACCATCACGGTAGTCAGGGTTCCTCTATTTTTAGTTGTGCCTCCATAAGAACATTATGGTGGTGGAAGTCTATCCATTTTTAGTTGTGCCTCGTCTAGAATATAATGATGGTCGGAATGCCTCCATTTTTAGTTGTGCCATGACGAGAACATCATGGTGGCCAGAGTGCCTCCATTTTTAGTTGTTCCCCGACGAGAACATTATGGTGCTCAGAATGCCTCCATTTTTAGTTGTTCCTCGACTAGAACATCATGGTGGTTAAATTCCTGCATTTTTAGTTGTACCTCAACAAGTACATCATGGTGGTCGGAATCCCTCCATTTTTAGTTGTGCATCAAGTAGAACATTATGGTTGTTGGAATTCCTGCATTTTCAGTTGTGCCTCGACAAGAACATCGGGGCAGTCGGAATGTCTCCATTTTTATTTCTGCCTTGACTGGAACATCATTGTGGTCGGAATGTCTCCATATTTAGTTGTGCCTTGACCAGAACATCAAGGTGGTCGGAATGTCTCCATTTTTTCGTTGTATATCGACTGGAACATTATGGTGGTCGGAATGCCTCCAATTATAGTTGTTCCTCGACTAGAACATTATGGTGGTTGGAATTCCTGCATTTTCAGTTGTGCCTCGACTGGAACATCAGGGCAGTCGGAATGTCTCCATTTTTATTTCTGCCTTGACTGGAACATCATGGTGGTCGGAATGCCTCCATATTTAGTTGTGCCTTGACCAGAACATCAAGGTGGTCGGAATGTCTCCATTTTTTCGTTGTGCCTTGACTGGAACATTATGGTGGTCGGAATGTCTCCATATTTAGTTGTGCCTTGACCAGAATATCAATGTGGTGGGAATGTCTCCATTTTTTCGTTGTGCCTTGACTAGAACATCATGGTGGTCGGAGTGTCTCCATTTTTTAGTTGTGCCTTGACCAGAACATCAAGGTGGTCGGAATGTCTCCATTTTAGTCGTCCATCGACCAGAACATCATGGCAGTCGGTGTTTCTCCATTTTTAGTTGTGCCTCGACGAGAACATCATGGTGTTCGGAATACCTCCATTTTTAATTGTTCCTCGACAAGAACATCACGGTGGTCGGAGTTTCTCCATTTTTAGTTGTGCCTCGACTGGAATATTATGGTGGTTGGAATTCATGCATGTTCAGTTGTTCCTCGACGAGAACATAATGGCAGTCGGAGTGTCTCCAATTTTAGTTGTGCCTCCACAAGAACATTATGGTGGTGGAAGTCTAACCATTTTTAGTTGTGCCTCGTCTAGAACATAATGATGGTCGGAATGCCTCCATTTTTAGTTGTTCCATGACGAGAACATCATGGTGGCCGGAGTGCCTCCATTTTTAGTTGTTCCCCAACGAGAACATTATGGTGCTCAGAATGCCTCCATTTTTAGCTGTTCCTCGACTAGAACATCATGGTGGTTAAATTCTTGCATTTTTAGTTGTACCTCAACAAGTACATCAGGGTGGTCGGAATCCCTCCATTTTTAGTTGTGCCTCAACTAGAACATTATGGTTGTTGGAATTCCTGCATTTTCAGTTGTGCCTCGACGAGAACATCGGGGTATCAGAGTGTCTACATTTTTAGTTGTGCCTCGACAAGATCATTATGGTGGTCGGAATGCCTCCATTTTTAGTTGTACCTCGACTGGAACATTATGGTGGTCGGAATTCCTGCATTTTCAGTTGTGCCTCGACTGGAACATCAGGGCAGTCGGAATGTCTCCATTTTTATTTCTGCCTTGACTGGAACATCATGGTGGTCGGAGTGTCTCAATTTTTATTCGTACCTCGACAAGAACATCATGATGGTCAGAATGCCTCCATTTTTAGTTGTGCCTCAACTTAAACATTATGGTTGTTGGAATTCCTGCATTTTCAGTTGTGCCTCGACTAGAATATCGGGGTATCAGAGTGTCTCCATTTTTAGTTGTGCCTCGACAAGATCATTATGGTGGTCGGAATGCCTCCATTTTTAGTTGTACATCGACTGGAACATTATGGTGGTCGGAATGCCTCCAATTATAGTTGTTCCTCGACTAGAACATTATGGTGGTTGGAATTCCTGCATTTTCAGTTGTGCCTCGACTGGAACATCAGGGCAGTCGGAATGTCTCCATTTTTATTTCTGCCTTGACTGGAACATCATGGTGGTCGGAATGTCTCCATATTTAGTTGTGCCTTGACCAGAACATCAAGGTGGTCGGAATGTCTCCATTTTTTCGTTGTGCCTTGACTGGAACATTATGGTGGTCGGAATGTCTCCATATTTAGTTGTGCCTTGACCAGAATATCAATGTGGTCGGAATGTCTCCATTTTTTCGTTGTGCCTTGACTAGAACATCATGGTGGTCGGAGTGTCTCCATTTTTTAGTTGTGTCTTGACCAGAACATCAAGGTGGTCGGAATGTCTCCATTTTTTCGTTTTGCCTTGACTGGAACATCATGGTGGTCGGAATGTCTCCATATTTAGTTGTGCCTTGACTAGAACATTATGGTGGTCGGAGAGTCTCCATTTTTAATTGTACCTCGACTCAAACATCATGGCAGTCAGAATGCCTCCATTTTTAGTCGTGCCTCAAATAGAACATCTTGATGGTCAGAATGCCTCCATTTTTAGTCATTCCTCGACTTGGGCATCATGTCATGTCCTCGACTGGAACATTATGGTGGTAGAAATTCCTGCATTTTTAGTTGTAACTGGACAAAAACATCATGGTGTTTGGAATGCCGCCATTTTTAGTCGTCCATCGACAAGTACATCATGGTGGTCACAGTGTCACCATTTTTAGTTGTGCCTTGACTAGAACATCATGATGGTCAGATTGCCTCCATTTTTAATTGTGTCTCAACTAGAATATTATGGTGGTTGGAATGTCTCTATTTTAAGTTGTGCCTCAATGAGAACATCATGGTGGTCGGGGTGTCTCCATTTTTAGTTGTCCCTCGAAAAAAAAACATTATGTTGGTCGGAATGCCTCCATTTTAGTTGTGCCTCGACAAGAACTGGTTGTCGGTGTGCCTCCATTTTCAGTTGTCCCTCGACGAGAACATCATGGTGCTCGGAATTCCTGCATTTTTAGTTGTGCCTTGACTGGAACATTATGGTGGTAGAAATTTCCTGCATTTTTAGTTGTAACTAGACAAGTGCATCATGTTGTTTGGAATGCCTCCATTTCTAGTCGTCCATCAACGAGAACATCATGTTGGTCGGAGTGTCTCCATTTTTCGTTGTTCCTCGACGAGAACATCATGGTGGTCGGAATGCCCTCCATTTTAGTCGTCCATCGACCAGAACATCATGGCAGTCGGTGTTTCTCCATTTTTAGTTGTGCCTCGACTAGAACATAACGGTGGCTGGAATTACTGCATTTTTAGTTGTGCCTCGACGAGAACATCATGGTGTTCGGAATACCTCCATTTTTAATTGTTCCTCGACAAGAACATCACGGTGGTCGGAGTGTCTCGATTTTTATTCGTCCCTCGACGAGAACATCATGATGGTCAGAATGCCTACATTTTTAGTTGTGCCTCAACTTTAACATTATGGTGGTTGAAATGTCTCTATTTTTAGTTGTGCCTCGATTAGAACATCATGGTGGTCGGGGTGTCTCCATTTTTAGTTGTCCCTCGACTAGAACATCATGGGGTTCGGAATTCCTGCATTTTTAGTTGTGCCTTGAATGGAACATTATGGTCGTAGAAATTACTGCATTTTTAGTTTTACCTCGAATAGAGCATCATGGTAGTCGGAGTGTCTCCATTTTTAGTTGTGATTCCACAATAACATTATGGTGGTGGAAGTGTAACCATTTTTATTTGTTCCTCGACCAGAACATTATGTTGGTCAGAATGCCTCCAGTTTTAGTTGTTCCTCCACTGGAATATCATGGTGGTCGGAATTTCTGCATTTTTAGATGTACCCCAACAAGTACATCATGGTGGTCAGAGTCCCTCCATTTTTAGTTGTGCCTCGACGAGAACCTTATGGTGGTTGGAATTCCTGCATTTTCAGTTGGCCCCCGACTAGAACATCAGGGTAGTCGGAGTGTCTCCATTTTTAGTTCTGCCTCCACAAGACCATTATGGTGGTTGGAATTCCTCCAATTATAGTTGTGCCTTGATTGGAACATTACGTTAGTCTGAGTGTCACCATTTTTAGTTGTCCCTCGACTAGAACATTATGGTGCTCGGAATTCCTGCATTTTTAGTTGTGCCTTGACTGGAACATCAGGGCAGTCGGAATGTCTCCATTTTTAGTTGTGATTCCACAATAACATTATGGTGGTGGAAGTGTAACCATTTTTATTTGTTCCTCGACCAGAACATTATGTTGGTCAGAATGCCTCCAGTTTTAGTTGTTCCTCCACTGGAATATCATGGTGGTCGGAATTTCTGCATTTTTAGATGTACCCCAACAAGTACATCATGGTGGTCAGAGTCCCTCCATTTTTAGTTGTGCCTCGACGAGAACATCACGGTAGTCGGAGTTTCTCCACTTTTAATTGTGCCTCGACTAGAACCTTATGGTGGTTGGAATTCCTGCATTTTCAGTTGGCCCCCGACTAGAACATCAGGGTAGTCGGAGTGTCTCCATTTTTAGTTCTGCCTCCACAAGACCATTATGGTGGTTGGAATTCCTCCAATTATAGTTGTGCCTTGATTGGAACATTACGTTAGTCGGAGTGTCACCATTTTTAGTTGTCCCTCGACTAGAACATTATGGTGCTCGGAATTCCTGCATTTTTAGTTGTCCCTTAACTGGAACATTATGGGGGGCGGAATGCCTCCAATTATAGTTGTGCCTCGACGAGAACATCACGGCAGTCGGATTGCCTCCATTTTTAGTTGTGCCTTGACAAGAACATTATGGTGGTTGGAGTGTCTCCACATTTAGTTGTGCCTTGACAAGAACATTATGGTGGGCGGAGTGCCTCCTTTTTCAGTTGTGCCTCGACGAGAAAGAACATCATTGTGGTCGATGACTCCATTTTTTAGTTGTGCCTCGACGAGAAAGAACATCATTGTGGTCGGTGACTCCATTTTTTAGTTGTACCTCGACAGGGACATCATGGTGGTCGGAGTACCTCCATTTTTAGTTATCCCTCGACTAGACCATCACGGTAGTCGGGGTTCCTCTATTTTTAGTTGTGCCTCCATAAGAACATTATGGTGGTGGAAGTCTATCCATTTTTAGTTGTGCCTCGTCTAGAATATAATGATGGTCGGAATGCCTCCATTTTTAGTTGTGCCATGACGAGAACATCATGGTGGCCGGAGTGCCTCCATTTTTAGTTGTTCCCCGACGAGAACATTATGGTGCTCAGAATGCCTCCATTTTTAGTTGTTCCTCGACTAGAACATTATGGTTGTTGGAATTCCTGCATTTTCAGTTGTGCCTCGACTAGAACATCGGGGTATCAGAGTATCTACATTTTTAGTTGTGCCTCGACAAGATCATTATGGTGGTCGGAATGCCTCCATTTTTAGTTGTACCTCGACTGGAACATTATGGTGGTCGGAATTCCTGCATTTTCAGTTGTGCCTCGACTGGAACATCAGGGCAGTCGGAATGTCTCCATTTTTATTTCTGCCTTGACTGGAACATCATGGTGGTCGGAGTGTCTCAATTTTTATTTGTACCTCGACGAGAACATCATGATGGTCAGAATGCCTCCATTTTTAGTTGTGCCTCAACTTAAACATTATGGTTGTTGGAATTCCTGCATTTTCTGTTGTGCCTCGACTAGAATATCGGGGTATCAGAGTGTCTCCATTTTTAGTTGTGCCTCGACAAGATCATTATGGTGGTCGGAATGCCTCCATTTTTAGTTGTACATCGACTGGAACATTATGGTGGTCGGAATGCCTCCAATTATAGTTGTTCCTCGACTAGAACATTATGGTGGTTGGAATTCCTGCATTTTCAGTTGTGCCTCGACTGGAACATCAGGGCAGTCGGAATGTCTCCATTTTTATTTCTGCCTTGACTGGAACATCATGGTGGTCGGAATGTCTCCATATTTAGTTGTGCCTTGACCAGAACATCAAGGTGGTCGGAATGTCTCCATTATTTCGTTGTGCCTTGACTGGAACATTATGGTGGTCGGAATGTCTCCATATTTAGTTGTGCCTTGACCAGAATATCAATGTGGTCGGAATGTCTCCATTTTTTCGTTGTGCCTTGACTAGAACATCATGGTGGTCGGAGTGTCTCCATTTTTTAGTTGTGCCTTGACCAGAACATCAAGGTGGTCGGAATGTCTCCATTTTTCGTTTTGCCTTGACTGGAACATCATGGTGGTCGGAATGTCTCCATATTTAGTTGTGCCTTGACTAGAACATTATGGTGGTCGGAGAGTCTCCATTTTTAATTGTACCTCGACTCAAACATCACGGCAGTCAGAATGCCTCCATTTTTAGTCGTGCCTCAAATAGAACATCTTGATGGTCAGAATGCCTCCATTTTTAGTCATTCCTCGACTTGGGCATCATGTCATGTCCTCGACTGGAACATTATGGTGGTAGAAATTCCTGCATTTTTAGTTGTAACTGGACAAAAACATCATGGTGTTTGGAATGCCGCCATTTTTAGTCGTCCATCGACAAGTACATCATGGTGGTCACAGTGTCACCATTTTTAGTTGTGCCTTGACTAGAACATCATGATGGTCAGATTGCCTCCATTTTTAATTGTGTCTTAACTAGAATATTATGGTGGTTGGAATGTCTCTATTTTAAGTTGTGCCTCAATGAGAACATCATGGTGGTCGGGGTGTCTCCATTTTTAGTTGTCCCTCGAAAAAAACATTATGTTGGTCGGAATGCCTCCATTTTAGTTGTGCCTCGACAAGAACTGGTTGTCGGTGTGCCTCCATTTTCAGTTGTCCCTCGACGAGAACATCATGGTGCTCGGAATTCCTGCATTTTTAGTTGTGCCTTGACTGGAACATTATGGTGGTAGAAATTTCCTGCATTTTTAGTTGTAACTAGACAAGTGCATCATGTTGGTCGGAGTGTCTCCATTTTTCGTTGTTCCTCGACGAGAACATCATGGTGGTCGGAATGCCCTCCATTTTAGTCGTCCATCGACCAGAACATCATGGCAGTCGGTGTTTCTCCATTTTTAGTTGTGCCTCGACTAGAACATAACGGTGGCTGGAATTACTGCATTTTTAGTTGTGCCTCGACGAGAACATCATGGTGTTCGGAATACCTCCATTTTTAATTGTTCCTTGACAAGAATATCATGATGGTCAGAATGCCTACATTTTTAGTTGTGCCTCAACTTAAACATTATGGTGGTTGAAATGTCTCTATTTTTAGTTGTGCCTCGACTAGAACATCATGGTGGTCGGGGTGTCTCCATTTTTAGTTGTCCCTCGACTAGAACATCATGGTGCTCGGAATTCCTGCATTTTTAGTTGTGCCTTGAATGGAACATTATGGTCGTAGAAATTACTGCATTTTTAGTTTTACCTCGAATAGAGCATCATGGTAGTCGGAGTGTCTCCATTTTTAGTTGTGATTCCACAATAACATTATGGTGGTGGAAGTGTAACCATTTTTATTTGTTCCTCGACCAGAACATTATGTTGGTCAGAATGCCTCCAGTTTTAGTTGTTCCTCCACTGGAATATCATGGTGGTCGGAATTTCTGCACTTTTAGATGTACCCCAACAAGTACATCATGGTGGTCAGAGTCCCTCCATTTTTAGTTGTGCCTCGACGAGAACATCACGGTAGTCGGAGTTTCTCCACTTTTAATTGTGCCTCGACTAGAACCTTATGGTGGTTGGAATTCCTGCATTTTCAGTTGGCCCCCGACTAGAACATCAGGGTAGTCGGAGTGTCTCCATTTTTAGTTCTGCCTCCACAAGACCATTATGGTGGTTGGAATTCCTCCAATTATAGTTGTGCCTTGATTGGAACATTACGTTAGTCGGAGTGTCACCATTTTTAGTTGTCCCTCGACTAGAACATTATGGTGCTCGGAATTCCTGCATTTTTAGTTGTCCCTTAACTGGAACATTATGGTGGGCGGAATGCCTCCAATTATAGTTGTGCCTCGACGAGAACATCACGGCAGTCGGATTGCCTCCATTTTTAGTTGTGCCTTGACAAGAACATTATGGTGGGCGGAGTGCCTCCTTTTTCAGTTGTGCCTCGACGAGAAAGAACATCATTGTGGTCGGTGACTCCATTTTTTAGTTGTTCCTCGACGAGAAAGAACATCATTGTGGTCGGTGACTCCATTTTGTAGTTGTACCTCGACAGGGACATCATGGTGGTCAGAGTACCTCCATTTTTAGTTGTCCCCCGACTAGACCATCACGGTAGTCGGGGTTCCTCTATTTTTAGTTGTGCCTCCATAAGAACATTATGGTGGTGGAAGTCTATCCATTTTTAGTTGTGCCTCGTCTAGAATATAATGATGGTCGGAATGCCTCCATTTTTAGTTGTGCCATGACGAGAACATCATGGTGGCCGGAGTGCCTCCATTTTTAGTTGTTCCCCGACGAGAACATTATGGTGCTCAGAATGCCTCCATTTTTAGTTGTTCCTCGACTAGAACATCATGGTGGTTAAATTCCTGCATTTTTAGTTGTACCTCAACAAGTACATCATGGTGGTCGGAATCCCTCCATTTTTACTTGTGCCTCAAGTAGAACATTATGGTTGTTGGAATTCCTGCAAATTTCAGTTGTGCCTCGACAAGAACATCGGGGTATCAGAGTGTCTCCATTTTTAGTTGTGCCTCGACAAGATCATTATGGTGGTCGGAATGCTTCCATTTTTAGTTGTACATCGACTGGAACATTATGGTGGTCGGAATACCTCCATTTTTTATTGTTCCTCGACAGAAACATCACGGTGGTCGGAGTGTCTCGATTTTTATTCGTCCCTCGACGAGAACATCATGATGGTCAGAATGCCTACATTTTTAGTTGTGCCTCAACTTAAACATTATGGTGGTTGAAATGTCTCTATTTTTAGTTGTGCCTCGATTAGAACATCATGGTGGTCGGTGTGTCTCCATTTTTAGTTGTCCCTCGACTAGAACATCATGGTGCTCGGAATTCCTGCATTTTTAGTTGTGCCTTGACTGGAACATTATGGTCGTAGAAATTGCTGCATTTTTAGTTTTACCTCGAATAGAGCATCATGGCAGTCGGAGTGTCTCCATTTTTAGTTGTGATTCCACAATAACATTATGGTGGTGGAAGTGTAACCATTTTTATTTGTTCCTCGACCAGAACATTATGTTGGTCAGAATGCCTCCAGTTTTAGTTGTTCCTCCACTAGAATATCATAGTAGTCGGAATTCCTGCATTTTTAGTTGTACCCCAACAAGTACATCATGGTGGTCAGAGTCCCTCCATTTTTAGTTGTGCCTCGACGAGAACGTCACGGTAGTCGGAGTTTCTCCACTTTTAATTGTGCCTCGACTAGAACCTTATGGTGGTTGGAATTCCTGCATTTTCAGTTGTCCCCCGACTAGAACATCAGGGTAGTCGGAGTGTCTCCATTTTTAGTTCTGCCTCGACAAGACCATTATGGTGCTCGGAATTCCTGCATTTTTAGTTGTCCCTTAACTGGAACATTATGGTGGGCGGAATGCCTCCAATTATAGTTGTGCCTCGACGAGAACATCACGGTAGTCGGATTGCCTCCATTTTTAGTTGTGCCTTGACAAGAACATTATGGTGGTTGGAGTGTCTCCACATTTAGTTGTGCCTTGACAAGAACATTATGGTGGGCGGAGTGCCTCCTTTTTCAGTTGTGCCTCGACGAGAAAGAACATCATTGTGGTCGGTGACTCCATTTTTTAGTTGTGCCTCGACGAGAAAGAACATCATTGTGGTCGGTGACTCCATTTTTTAGTTGTACCTCGACAGGGACATCATGGTGGTCGGAGTACCTCCATTTTTAGTTGTCCCTCGACTAGACCATCACGGTAGTCAGGGTTCCTCTATTTTTAGTTGTGCCTCCATAAGAACATTATGGTGGTGGAAGTCTATCCATTTTTAGTTGTGCCTCGTCTAGAATATAATGATGGTCGGAATGCCTCCATTTTTAGTTGTGCCATGACGAGAACATCATGGTGGCCAGAGTGCCTCCATTTTTAGTTGTTCCCCGACGAGAACATTATGGTGCTCAGAATGCCTCCATTTTTAGTTGTTCCTCGACTAGAACATCATGGTGGTTAAATTCCTGCATTTTTAGTTGTACCTCAACAAGTACATCATGGTGGTCGGAATCCCTCCATTTTTAGTTGTGCATCAAGTAGAACATTATGGTTGTTGGAATTCCTGCATTTTCAGTTGTGCCTCGACAAGAACATCGGGGCAGTCGGAATGTCTCCATTTTTATTTCTGCCTTGACTGGAACATCATGGTGGTCGGAATGTCTCCATATTTAGTTGTGCCTTGACCAGAACATCAAGGTGGTCGGAATGTCTCCATTTTTTCGTTGTATATCGACTGGAACATTATGGTGGTCGGAATGCCTCCAATTATAGTTGTTCCTCGACTAGAACATTATGGTGGTTGGAATTCCTGCATTTTCAGTTGTGCCTCGACTGGAACATCAGGGCAGTCGGAATGTCTCCATTTTTATTTCTGCCTTGACTGGAACATCATGGTGGTCGGAATGCCTCCATATTTAGTTGTGCCTTGACCAGAACATCAAGGTGGTCGGAATGTCTCCATTTTTTCGTTGTGCCTTGACTGGAACATTATGGTGGTCGGAATGTCTCCATATTTAGTTGTGCCTTGACCAGAATATCAATGTGGTGGGAATGTCTCCATTTTTTCGTTGTGCCTTGACTAGAACATCATGGTGGTCGGAGTGTCTCCATTTTTTAGTTGTGCCTTGACCAGAACATCAAGGTGGTCGGAATGTCTCCATTTTAGTCGTCCATCGACCAGAACATCATGGCAGTCGGTGTTTCTCCATTTTTAGTTGTGCCTCGACGAGAACATCATGGTGTTCGGAATACCTCCATTTTTAATTGTTCCTCGACAAGAACATCACGGTGGTCGGAGTTTCTCCATTTTTAGTTGTGCCTCGACTGGAATATTATGGTGGTTGGAATTCATGCATGTTCAGTTGTTCCTCGACGAGAACATAATGGCAGTCGGAGTGTCTCCAATTTTAGTTGTGCCTCCACAAGAACATTATGGTGGTGGAAGTCTAACCATTTTTAGTTGTGCCTCGTCTAGAACATAATGATGGTCGGAATGCCTCCATTTTTAGTTGTTCCATGACGAGAACATCATGGTGGCCGGAGTGCCTCCATTTTTAGTTGTTCCCCAACGAGAACATTATGGTGCTCAGAATGCCTCCATTTTTAGTTGTTCCTCGACTAGAACATCATGGTGGTTAAATTCTTGCATTTTTAGTTGTACCTCAACAAGTACATCAGGGTGGTCGGAATCCCTCCATTTTTAGTTGTGCCTCAACTAGAACATTATG
Source organism: Myxine glutinosa (assembly GCF_964187855.1). Lineage (NCBI taxonomy): Eukaryota > Metazoa > Chordata > Myxini > Myxiniformes > Myxinidae > Myxine > Myxine glutinosa. The sequence continues at coordinate 189,284,035 of NC_136266.1, forward strand.
GTTGTTGGAATTCCTGCATTTTCAGTTGTGCCTCGACGAGAACATCGGGGTATCAGAGTGTCTACATTTTTAGTTGTGCCTCGACAAGATCATTATGGTGGTCGGAATGCCTCCATTTTTAGTTGTACCTCGACTGGAACATCAGGGCAGTCGGAATGTCTCCATTTTTATTTCTGCCTTGACTGGAACATCATGGTGGTCGGAGTGTCTCAATTTTTATTCGTACCTCGACAAGAACATCATGATGGTCAGAATGCCTCCATTTTTAGTTGTGCCTCAACTTAAACATTATGGTTGTTGGAATTCCTGCATTTTCAGTTGTGCCTCGACTAGAATATCGGGGTATCAGAGTGTCTCCATTTTTAGTTGTGCCTCGACAAGATCATTATGGTGGTCGGAATGCCTCCATTTTTAGTTGTACATCGACTGGAACATTATGGTGGTCGGAATGCCTCCAATTATAGTTGTTCCTCGACTAGAACATTATGGTGGTTGGAATTCCTGCATTTTCAGTTGTGCCTCGACTGGAACATCAGGGCAGTCGGAATGTCTCCATTTTTATTTCTGCCTTGACTGGAACATCATGGTGGTCGGAATGTCTCCATATTTAGTTGTGCCTTGACCAGAACATCAAGGTGGTCGGAATGTCTCCATTTTTTCGTTGTGCCTTGACTGGAACATTATGGTGGTCGGAATGTCTCCATATTTAGTTGTGCCTTGACCAGAATATCAATGTGGTCGGAATGTCTCCATTTTTTCGTTGTGCCTTGACTAGAACATCATGGTGGTCGGAGTGTCTCCATTTTTTAGTTGTGTCTTGACCAGAACATCAAGGTGGTCGGAATGTCTCCATTTTTTCGTTTTGCCTTGACTGGAACATCATGGTGGTCGGAATGTCTCCATATTTAGTTGTGCCTTGACTAGAACATTATGGTGGTCGGAGAGTCTCCATTTTTAATTGTACCTCGACTCAAACATCATGGCAGTCAGAATGCCTCCATTTTTAGTCGTGCCTCAAATAGAACATCTTGATGGTCAGAATGCCTCCATTTTTAGTCATTCCTCGACTTGGGCATCATGTCATGTCCTCGACTGGAACATTATGGTGGTAGAAATTCCTGCATTTTTAGTTGTAACTGGAAAAAAACATCATGGTGTTTGGAATGCCGCCATTTTTAGTCGTCCATCGACAAGTACATCATGGTGGTCACAGTGTCACCATTTTTAGTTGTGCCTTGACTAGAACATCATGATGGTCAGATTGCCTCCATTTTTAATTGTGTCTCAACTAGAATATTATGGTGGTTGGAATGTCTCTATTTTAAGTTGTGCCTCAATGAGAACATCATGGTGGTCGGGGTGTCTCCATTTTTAGTTGTCCCTCGAAAAAAACATTATGTTGGTCGGAATGCCTCCATTTTAGTTGTGCCTCGACAAGAACTGGTTGTCGGTGTGCCTCCATTTTCAGTTGTCCCTCGACGAGAACATCATGGTGCTCGGAATTCCTGCATTTTTAGTTGTGCCTTGACTGGAACATTATGGTGGTAGAAATTTCCTGCATTTTTAGTTGTAACTAGACAAGTGCATCATGTTGTTTGGAATGCCTCCATTTCTAGTCGTCCATCAACGAGAACATCATGTTGGTCGGAGTGTCTCCATTTTTCGTTGTTCCTCGACGAGAACATCATGGTGGTCGGAATGCCCTCCATTTTAGTCGTCCATCGACCAGAACATCATGGCAGTCGGTGTTTCTCCATTTTTAGTTGTGCCTCGACTAGAACATAACGGTGGCTGGAATTACTGCATTTTTAGTTGTGCCTCGACGAGAACATCATGGTGTTCGGAATACCTCCATTTTTAATTGTTCCTCGACAAGAACATCACGGTGGTCGGAGTGTCTCGATTTTTATTCGTCCCTCGACGAGAACATCATGATGGTCAGAATGCCTACATTTTTAGTTGTGCCTCAACTTTAACATTATGGTGGTTGAAATGTCTCTATTTTTAGTTGTGCCTCGATTAGAACATCATGGTGGTCGGGGTGTCTCCATTTTTAGTTGTCCCTCGACTAGAACATCATGGGGTTCGGAATTCCTGCATTTTTAGTTGTGCCTTGAATGGAACATTATGGTCGTAGAAATTACTGCATTTTTAGTTTTACCTCGAATAGAGCATCATGGTAGTCGGAGTGTCTCCATTTTTAGTTGTGATTCCACAATAACATTATGGTGGTGGAAGTGTAACCATTTTTATTTGTTCCTCGACCAGAACATTATGTTGGTCAGAATGCCTCCAGTTTTAGTTGTTCCTCCACTGGAATATCATGGTGGTCGGAATTTCTGCATTTTTAGATGTACCCCAACAAGTACATCATGGTGGTCAGAGTCCCTCCATTTTTAGTTGTGCCTCGACGAGAACCTTATGGTGGTTGGAATTCCTGCATTTTCAGTTGGCCCCCGACTAGAACATCAGGGTAGTCGGAGTGTCTCCATTTTTAGTTCTGCCTCCACAAGACCATTATGGTGGTTGGAATTCCTCCAATTATAGTTGTGCCTTGATTGGAACATTACGTTAGTCTGAGTGTCACCATTTTTAGTTGTCCCTCGACTAGAACATTATGGTGCTCGGAATTCCTGCATTTTTAGTTGTGCCTCGACTGGAACATCAGGGCAGTCGGAATGTCTCCATTTTTAGTTGTGATTCCACAATAACATTATGGTGGTGGAAGTGTAACCATTTTTATTTGTTCCTCGACCAGAACATTATGTTGGTCAGAATGCCTCCAGTTTTAGTTGTTCCTCCACTGGAATATCATGGTGGTCGGAATTTCTGCATTTTTAGATGTACCCCAACAAGTACATCATGGTGGTCAGAGTCCCTCCATTTTTAGTTGTGCCTCGACGAGAACATCACGGTAGTCGGAGTTTCTCCACTTTTAATTGTGCCTCGACTAGAACCTTATGGTGGTTGGAATTCCTGCATTTTCAGTTGGCCCCCGACTAGAACATCAGGGTAGTCGGAGTGTCTCCATTTTTAGTTCTGCCTCCACAAGACCATTATGGTGGTTGGAATTCCTCCAATTATAGTTGTGCCTTGATTGGAACATTACGTTAGTCGGAGTGTCACCATTTTTAGTTGTCCCTCGACTAGAACATTATGGTGCTCGGAATTCCTGCATTTTTAGTTGTCCCTTAACTGGAACATTATGGTGGGCGGAATGCCTCCAATTATAGTTGTGCCTCGACGAGAACATCACGGCAGTCGGATTGCCTCCATTTTTAGTTGTGCCTTGACAAGAACATTATGGTGGTTGGAGTGTCTCCACATTTAGTTGTGCCTTGACAAGAACATTATGGTGGGCGGAGTGCCTCCTTTTTCAGTTGTGCCTCGACGAGAAAGAACATCATTGTGGTCGATGACTCCATATTTTAGTTGTGCCTCGACGAGAAAGAACATCATTGTGGTCGGTGACTCCATTTTTTAGTTGTACCTCGACAGGGTCATCATGGTGGTCGGAGTACCTCCATTTTTAGTTGTCCCTCGACTAGACCATCACGGTAGTCGGGGTTCCTCTATTTTTAGTTGTGCCTCCATAAGAACATTATGGTGGTGGAAGTCTATCCATTTTTAGTTGTGCCTCGTCTAGAATATAATGATGGTCGGAATGCCTCCATTTTTAGTTGTGCCATGACGAGAACATCATGGTGGCCGGAGTGCCTCCATTTTTAGTTGTTCCCCGACGAGAACATTATGGTGCTCAGAATGCCTCCATTTTTAGTTGTTCCTCGACTAGAACATTATGGTTGTTGGAATTCCTGCATTTTCAGTTGTGCCTCGACTAGAACATCGGGGTATCAGAGTATCTACATTTTTAGTTGTGCCTCGAGAAGATCATTATGGTGGTCGGAATGCCTCCATTTTTAGTTGTACCTCGACTGGAACATTATGGTGGTCGGAATTCCTGCATTTTCAGTTGTGCCTCGACTGGAACATCAGGGCAGTCGGAATGTCTCCATTTTTATTTCTGCCTTGACTGGAACATCATGGTGGTCGGAGTGTCTCAATTTTTATTCGTACCTCGACGAGAACATCATGATGGTCAGAATGCCTCCATTTTTAGTTGTGCCTCAACTTAAACATTATGGTTGTTGGAATTCCTGCATTTTCTGTTGTGCCTCGACTAGAATATCGGGGTATCAGAGTGTCTCCATTTTTAGTTGTGCCTCGACAAGATCATTATGGTGGTCGGAATGCCTCCATTTTTAGTTGTACATCGACTGGAACATTATGGTGGTCGGAATGCCTCCAATTATAGTTGTTCCTCGACTAGAACATTATGGTGGTTGGAATTCCTGCATTTTCAGTTGTGCCTCGACTGGAACATCAGGGCAGTCGGAATGTCTCCATTTTTATTTCTGCCTTGACTGGAACATCATGGTGGTCGGAATGTCTCCATATTTAGTTGTGCCTTGACCAGAACATCAAGGTGGTCGGAATGTCTCCATTATTTCGTTGTGCCTTGACTGGAACATTATGGTGGTCGGAATGTCTCCATATTTAGTTGTGCCTTGACCAGAATATCAATGTGGTCGGAATGTCTCCATTTTTTCGTTGTGCCTTGACTAGAACATCATGGTGGTCGGAGTGTCTCCATTTTTTAGTTGTGCCTTGACCAGAACATCAAGGTGGTCGGAATGTCTCCATTTTTTCGTTTTGCCTTGACTGGAACATCATGGTGGTCGGAATGTCTCCATATTTAGTTGTGCCTTGACTAGAACATTATGGTGGTCGGAGAGTCTCCATTTTTAATTGTACCTCGACTCAAACATCATGGCAGTCAGAATGCCTCCATTTTTAGTCGTGCCTCAAATAGAACATCTTGATGGTCAGAATGCCTCCATTTTTAGTCATTCCTCGACTTGGGCATCATGTCATGTCCTCGACTGGAACATTATGGTGGTAGAAATTCCTGCATTTTTAGTTGTAACTGGACAAAAACATCATGGTGTTTGGAATGCCGCCATTTTTAGTCGTCCATCGACAAGTACATCATGGTGGTCACAGTGTCACCATTTTTAGTTGTGCCTTGACTAGAACATCATGATGGTCAGATTGCCTCCATTTTTAATTGTGTCTTAACTAGAATATTATGGTGGTTGGAATGTCTCTATTTTAAGTTGTGCCTCAATGAGAACATCATGGTGGTCGGGGTGTCTCCATTTTTAGTTGTCCCTCGAAAAAAACATTATGTTGGTCGGAATGCCTCCATTTTAGTTGTGCCTCGACAAGAACTGGTTGTCGGTGTGCCTCCATTTTCAGTTGTCCCTCGACGAGAACATCATGGTGCTCGGAATTCCTGCATTTTTAGTTGTGCCTTGACTGGAACATTATGGTGGTAGAAATTTCCTGCATTTTTAGTTGTAACTAGACAAGTGCATCATGTTGTTTGGAATGCCTCCATTTCTAGTCGTCCATCAACGAGAACATCATGTTGGTCGGAGTGTCTCCATTTTTCGTTGTTCCTCGACGAGAACATCATGGTGGTCGGAATGCCCTCCATTTTAGTCGTCCATCGACCAGAACATCATGGCAGTCGGTGTTTCTCCATTTTTAGTTGTGCCTCGACTAGAACATAACGGTGGCTGGAATTACTGCATTTTTAGTTGTGCCTCGACGAGAACATCATGGTGTTCGGAATACCTCCATTTTTAATTGTTCCTTGACAAGAACATCACGGTGGTCGGAGTGTCTCGATTTTTATTCGTCCCTCGACAAGAATATCATGATGGTCAGAATGCCTACATTTTTAGTTGTGCCTCAACTTAAACATTATGGTGGTTGAAATGTCTCTATTTTTAGTTGTGCCTCGACTAGAACATCATGGTGGTCGGGGTGTCTCCATTTTTAGTTGTCCCTCGACTAGAACATCATGGTGCTCGGAATTCCTGCATTTTTAGTTGTGCCTTGAATGGAACATTATGGTCGTAGAAATTACTGCATTTTTAGTTTTACCTCGAATAGAGCATCATGGTAGTCGGAGTGTCTCCATTTTTAGTTGTGATTCCACAATAACATTATGGTGGTGGAAGTGTAACCATTTTTATTTGTTCCTCGACCAGAACATTATGTTGGTCAGAATACCTCCAGTTTTAGTTGTTCCTCCACTGGAATATCATGGTGGTCGGAATTTCTGCACTTTTAGATGTACCCCAACAAGTACATCATGGTGGTCAGAGTCCCTCCATTTTTAGTTGTGCCTCGACGAGAACATCACGGTAGTCGGAGTTTCTCCACTTTTAATTGTGCCTCGACTAGAACCTTATGGTGGTTGGAATTCCTGCATTTTCAGTTGGCCCCCGACTAGAACATCAGGGTAGTCGGAGTGTCTCCATTTTTAGTTCTGCCTCCACAAGACCATTATGGTGGTTGGAATTCCTCCAATTATAGTTGTGCCTTGATTGGAACATTACGTTAGTCGGAGTGTCACCATTTTTAGTTGTCCCTCGACTAGAACATTATGGTGCTCGGAATTCCTGCATTTTTAGTTGTCCCTTAACTGGAACATTATGGTGGGCGGAATGCCTCCAATTATAGTTGTGCCTCGACGAGAACATCACGGCAGTCGGATTGCCTCCATTTTTAGTTGTGCCTTGACAAGAACATTATGGTGGGCGGAGTGCCTCCTTTTTCAGTTGTGCCTCGACGAGAAAGAACATCATTGTGGTCGGTGACTCCATTTTTTAGTTGTTCCTCGACGAGAAAGAACATCATTGTGGTCGGTGACTCCATTTTGTAGTTGTACCTCGACAGGGACATCATGGTGGTCGGAGTACCTCCATTTTTAGTTGTCCCCCGACTAGACCATCACGGTAGTCGGGGTTCCTCTATTTTTAGTTGTGCCTCCATAAGAACATTATGGTGGTGGAAGTCTATCCATTTTTAGTTGTGCCTCGTCTAGAATATAATGATGGTCGGAATGCCTCCATTTTTAGTTGTGCCATGACGAGAACATCATGGTGGCCGGAGTGCCTCCATTTTTAGTTGTTCCCCGACGAGAACATTATGGTGCTCAGAATGCCTCCATTTTTAGTTGTTCCTCGACTAGAACATCATGGTGGTTAAATTCCTGCATTTTTAGTTGTACCTCAACAAGTACATCATGGTGGTCGGAATCCCTCCATTTTTACTTGTGCCTCAAGTAGAACATTATGGTTGTTGGAATTCCTGCAAATTTCAGTTGTGCCTCGACAAGAACATCGGGGTATCAGAGTGTCTCCATTTTTAGTTGTGCCTCGACAAGATCATTATGGTGGTCGGAATGCTTCCATTTTTAGTTGTACATCGACTGGAACATTATGGTGGTCGGAATACCTCCATTTTTAATTGTTCCTCGACAAAAACATCACGGTGGTCGGAGTGTCTCGATTTTTATTCGTCCCTCGACGAGAACATCATGATGGTCAGAATGCCTACATTTTTAGTTGTGCCTCAACTTAAACATTATGGTGGTTGAAATGTCTCTATTTTTAGTTGTGCCTCGATTAGAACATCATGATGGTCGGTGTGTCTCCATTTTTAGTTGTCCCTCGACTAGAACATCATGGTGCTCGGAATTCCTGCATTTTTAGTTGTGCCTTGACTGGAACATTATGGTCGTAGAAATTGCTGCATTTTTAGTTTTACCTCGAATAGAGCATCATGGCAGTCGGAGTGTCTCCATTTTTAGTTGTGATTCCACAATAACATTATGGTGGTGGAAGTGTAACCATTTTTATTTGTTCCTCGACCAGAACATTATGTTGGTCAGAATGCCTCCAGTTTTAGTTGTTCCTCCACTAGAATATCATAGTAGTCGGAATTCCTGCATTTTTAGTTGTACCCCAACAAGTACATCATGGTGGTCAGAGTCCCTCCATTTTTAGTTGTGCCTCGACGAGAACGTCACGGTAGTCGGAGTTTCTCCACTTTTAATTGTGCCTCGACTAGAACCTTATGGTGGTTGGAATTCCTGCATTTTCAGTTGTCCCCCGACTAGAACATCAGGGTAGTCGGAGTGTCTCCATTTTTAGTTCTGCCTCGACAAGACCATTATGGTGCTCGGAATTCCTGCATTTTTAGTTGTCCCTTAACTGGAACATTATGGTGGGCGGAATGCCTCCAATTATAGTTGTGCCTCGACGAGAACATCACGGTAGTCGGATTGCCTCCATTTTTAGTTGTGCCTTGACAAGAACATTATGGTGGTTGGAGTGTCTCCACATTTAGTTGTGCCTTGACAAGAACATTATGGTGGGCGGAGTGCCTCCTTTTTCAGTTGTGCCTCGACGAGAAGGAACATCATTGTGGTCGGTGACTCCATTTTTTAGTTGTGCCTCGACGAGAAAGAACATCATTGTGGTCGGTGACTCCATTTTTTAGTTGTACCTCGACAGGGACATCATGGTGGTCGGAGTACCTCCATTTTGAGTTGTCCCTCGACTAGACCATCACGGTAGTCAGGGTTCCTCTATTTTTAGTTGTGCCTCCATAAGAACATTATGGTGGTGGAAGTCTATCCATTTTTAGTTGTGCCTCGTCTAGAATATAATGATGGTCGGAATGCCTCCATTTTTAGTTGTGCCATGACGAGAACATCATGGTGGCCAGAGTGCCTCCATTTTTAGTTGTTCCCCGACGAGAACATTATGGTGCTCAGAATGCCTCCATTTTTAGTTGTTCCTCGACTAGAACATCATGGTGGTTAAATTCCTGCATTTTTAGTTGTACCTCAACAAGTACATCATGGTGGTCGGAATCCCTCCATTTTTAGTTGTGCATCAAGTAGAACATTATGGTTGTTGGAATTCCTGCATTTTCAGTTGTGCCTCGACAAGAACATCGGGGCAGTCGGAATGTCTCCATTTTTATTTCTGCCTTGACTGGAACATCATGGTGGTCGGAATGTCTCCATATTTAGTTGTGCCTTGACCAGAACATCAAGGTGGTCGGAATGTCTCCATTTTTTCGTTGTATATCGACTGGAACATTATGGTGGTCGGAATGCCTCCAATTATAGTTGTTCCTCGACTCGAACATTATGGTGGTTGGAATTCCTGCATTTTCAGTTGTGCCTCGACTGGAACATCAGGGCAGTCGGAATGTCTCCATTTTTATTTCTGCCTTGACTGGAACATCATGGTGGTCGGAATGCCTCCATATTTAGTTGTGCCTTGACCAGAACATCAAGGTGGTCGGAATGTCTCCATTTTTTCGTTGTGCCTTGACTGGAACATTATGGTGGTCGGAATGTCTCCATATTTAGTTGTGCCTTGACCAGAATATCAATGTGGTGGGAATGTCTCCATTTTTTCGTTGTGCCTTGACTAGAACATCATGGTGGTCGGAGTGTCTCCATTTTTTAGTTGTGCCTTGACCAGAACATCAAGGTGGTCGGAATGTCTCCATTTTAGTCGTCCATCGACCAGAACATCATGGCAGTCGGTGTTTCTCCATTTTTAGTTGTGCCTCGACGAGAACATCATGGTGTTCGGAATACCTCCATTTTTAATTGTTCCTCGACAAGAACATCACGGTGGTCGGAGTTTCTCCATTTTTAGTTGTGCCTCGACTGGAATATTATGGTGGTTGGAATTCATGCATGTTCAGTTGTTCCTCGACGAGAACATAATGGCAGTCGGAGTGTCTCCAATTTTAGTTGTGCCTCCACAAGAACATTATGGTGGTGGAAGTCTAACCATTTTTAGTTGTGCCTCGTCTAGAACATAATGATGGTCGGAATGCCTCCATTTTTAGTTGTTCCATGACGAGAACATCATGGTGGCCGGAGTGCCTCCATTTTTAGTTGTTCCCCAACGAGAACATTATGGTGCTCAGAATGCCTCCATTTTTAGTTGTTCCTCGACTAGAACATCATGGTGGTTAAATTCTTGCATTTTTAGTTGTACCTCAACAAGTACATCAGGGTGGTCGGAATCCCTCCATTTTTAGTTGTGCCTCAACTAGAACATTATGGTTGTTGGAATTCCTGCATTTTCAGTTGTGCCTCGACGAGAACATCGGGGTATCAGAGTGTCTACATTTTTAGTTGTGCCTCGACAAGATCATTATGGTGGTCGGAATGCCTCCATTTTTAGTTGTGCCTCGACTGGAACATCAGGGCAGTCGGAATGTCTCCATTTTTATTTCTGCCTTGACTGGAACATCATGGTGGTCGGAGTGTCTCAATTTTTATTCGTACCTCGACAAGAACATCATGATGGTCAGAATGCCTCCATTTTTAGTTGTGCCTCAACTTAAACATTATGGTTGTTGGAATTCCTGCATTTTCAGTTGTGCCTCGACTAGAATATCGGGGTATCAGAGTGTCTCCATTTTTAGTTGTGCCTCGACAAGATCATTATGGTGGTCGGAATGCCTCCATTTTTAGTTGTACATCGACTGGAACATTATGGTGGTCGGAATGCCTCCAATTATAGTTGTTCCTTGACTAGAACATTATGGTGGTTGGAATTCCTGCATTTTCAGTTGTGCCTCGACTGGAACATCAGGGCAGTCGGAATGTCTCCATTTTTATTTCTGCCTTGACTGGAACATCATGGTGGTCGGAATGTCTCCATATTTAGTTGTGCCTTGACCAGAACATCAAGGTGGTCGGAATGTCTCCATTTTTTCGTTGTGCCTTAACTGGAACATTATGGTGGGCGGAATGCCTCCAATTATAGTTGTGCCTCGACGAGAACATCACGGCAGTCGGATTGCCTCCATTTTTAGTTGTGCCTTGACAAGAACATTATGGTGGGCGGAGTGCCTCCTTTTTCAGTTGTGCCTCGACGAGAAAGAACATCATTGTGGTCGGTGACTCCATTTTTTAGTTGTTCCTCGACGAGAAAGAACATCATTGTGGTCGGTGACTCCATTTTGTAGTTGCACCTCGACAGGGACATCATGGTGGTCGGAGTACCTCCATTTTTAGTTGTCCCCCGACTAGACCATCACGGTAGTCGGGGTTCCTCTATTTTTAGTTGTGCCTCCATAAGAACATTATGGTGGTGGAAGTCTATCCATTTTTAGTTGTGCCTCGTCTAGAATATAATGATGGTCGGAATGCCTCCATTTTTAGTTGTGCCATGACGAGAACATCATGGTGGCCGGAGTGCCTCCATTTTTAGTTGTTCCCCGACGAGAACATTATGGTGCTCAGAATGCCTCCATTTTTAGTTGTTCCTCGACTAGAACATCATGGTGGTTAAATTCCTGCATTTTTAGTTGTACCTCAACAAGTACATCATGGTGGTCGGAATCCCTCCATTTTTACTTGTGCCTCAAGTAGAACATTATGGTTGTTGGAATTCCTGCAAATTTCAGTTGTGCCTCGACAAGAACATCGGGGTATCAGAGTGTCTCCATTTTTAGTTGTGCCTCGACAAGATCATTATGGTGGTCGGAATGCTTCCATTTTTAGTTGTACATCGACTGGAACATTATGGTGGTCGGAATACCTCCATTTTTAATTGTTCCTCGACAAAAACATCACGGTGGTCGGAGTGTCTCGATTTTTATTCGTCCCTCGACGAGAACATCATGATGGTCAGAATGCCTACATTTTTAGTTGTGCCTCAACTTAAACATTATGGTGGTTGAAATGTCTCTATTTTTAGTTGTGCCTCGATTAGAACATCATGATGGTCGGTGTGTCTCCATTTTTAGTTGTCCCTCGACTAGAACATCATGGTGCTCGGAATTCCTGCATTTTTAGTTGTGCCTTGACTGGAACATTATGGTCGTAGAAATTGCTGCATTTTTAGTTTTACCTCGAATAGAGCATCATGGCAGTCGGAGTGTCTCCATTTTTAGTTGTGATTCCACAATAACATTATGGTGGTGGAAGTGTAACCATTTTTATTTGTTCCTCGACCAGAACATTATGTTGGTCAGAATGCCTCCAGTTTTAGTTGTTCCTCCACTAGAATATCATAGTAGTCGGAATTCCTGCATTTTTAGTTGTACCCCAACAAGTACATCATGGTGGTCAGAGTCCCTCCATTTTTAGTTGTGCCTCGACGAGAACGTCACGGTAGTCGGAGTTTCTCCACTTTTAATTGTGCCTCGACTAGAACCTTATGGTGGTTGGAATTCCTGCATTTTCAGTTGTCCCCCGACTAGAACATCAGGGTAGTCGGAGTGTCTCCATTTTTAGTTCTGCCTCGACAAGACCATTATGGTGCTCGGAATTCCTGCATTTTTAGTTGTCCCTTAACTGGAACATTATGGTGGGCGGAATGCCTCCAATTATAGTTGTGCCTCGACGAGAACATCACGGTAGTCGGATTGCCTCCATTTTTAGTTGTGCCTTGACAAGAACATTATGGTGGTTGGAGTGTCTCCACATTTAGTTGTGCCTTGACAAGAACATTATGGTGGGCGGAGTGCCTCCTTTTTCAGTTGTGCCTCGACGAGAAGGAACATCATTGTGGTCGGTGACTCCATTTTTTAGTTGTGCCTCGACGAGAAAGAACATCATTGTGGTCGGTGACTCCATTTTTTAGTTGTACCTCGACAGGGACATCATGGTGGTCGGAGTACCTCCATTTTGAGTTGTCCCTCGACTAGACCATCACGGTAGTCAGGGTTCCTCTATTTTTAGTTGTGCCTCCATAAGAACATTATGGTGGTGGAAGTCTATCCATTTTTAGTTGTGCCTCGTCTAGAATATAATGATGGTCGGAATGCCTCCATTTTTAGTTGTGCCATGACGAGAACATCATGGTGGCCAGAGTGCCTCCATTTTTAGTTGTTCCCCGACGAGAACATTATGGTGCTCAGAATGCCTCCATTTTTAGTTGTTCCTCGACTAGAACATCATGGTGGTTAAATTCCTGCATTTTTAGTTGTACCTCAACAAGTACATCATGGTGGTCGGAATCCCTCCATTTTTAGTTGTGCATCAAGTAGAACATTATGGTTGTTGGAATTCCTGCATTTTCAGTTGTGCCTCGACAAGAACATCGGGGCAGTCGGAATGTCTCCATTTTTATTTCTGCCTTGACTGGAACATCATGGTGGTCGGAATGTCTCCATATTTAGTTGTGCCTTGACCAGAACATCAAGGTGGTCGGAATGTCTCCATTTTTTCGTTGTATATCGACTGGAACATTATGGTGGTCGGAATGCCTCCAATTATAGTTGTTCCTCGACTCGAACATTATGGTGGTTGGAATTCCTGCATTTTCAGTTGTGCCTCGACTGGAACATCAGGGCAGTCGGAATGTCTCCATTTTTATTTCTGCCTTGACTGGAACATCATGGTGGTCGGAATGCCTCCATATTTAGTTGTGCCTTGACCAGAACATCAAGGTGGTCGGAATGTCTCCATTTTTTCGTTGTGCCTTGACTGGAACATTATGGTGGTCGGAATGTCTCCATATTTAGTTGTGCCTTGACCAGAATATCAATGTGGTGGGAATGTCTCCATTTTTTCGTTGTGCCTTGACTAGAACATCATGGTGGTCGGAGTGTCTCCATTTTTTAGTTGTGCCTTGACCAGAACATCAAGGTGGTCGGAATGTCTCCATTTTAGTCGTCCATCGACCAGAACATCATGGCAGTCGGTGTTTCTCCATTTTTAGTTGTGCCTCGACGAGAACATCATGGTGTTCGGAATACCTCCATTTTTAATTGTTCCTCGACAAGAACATCACGGTGGTCGGAGTTTCTCCATTTTTAGTTGTGCCTCGACTGGAATATTATGGTGGTTGGAATTCATGCATGTTCAGTTGTTCCTCGACGAGAACATAATGGCAGTCGGAGTGTCTCCAATTTTAGTTGTGCCTCCACAAGAACATTATGGTGGTGGAAGTCTAACCATTTTTAGTTGTGCCTCGTCTAGAACATAATGATGGTCGGAATGCCTCCATTTTTAGTTGTTCCATGACGAGAACATCATGGTGGCCGGAGTGCCTCCATTTTTAGTTGTTCCCCAACGAGAACATTATGGTGCTCAGAATGCCTCCATTTTTAGTTGTTCCTCGACTAGAACATCATGGTGGTTAAATTCTTGCATTTTTAGTTGTACCTCAACAAGTACATCAGGGTGGTCGGAATCCCTCCATTTTTAGTTGTGCCTCAACTAGAACATTATGGTTGTTGGAATTCCTGCATTTTCAGTTGTGCCTCGACGAGAACATCGGGGTATCAGAGTGTCTACATTTTTAGTTGTGCCTCGACAAGATCATTATGGTGGTCGGAATGCCTCCATTTTTAGTTGTGCCTCGACTGGAACATCAGGGCAGTCAGAATGTCTCCATTTTTATTTCTGCCTTGACTGGAACATCATGGTGGTCGGAGTGTCTCAATTTTTATTCGTACCTCGACAAGAACATCATGATGGTCAGAATGCCTCCATTTTTAGTTGTGCCTCAACTTAAACATTATGGTTGTTGGAATTCCTGCATTTTCAGTTGTGCCTCGACTAGAATATCGGGGTATCAGAGTGTCTCCATTTTTAGTTGTGCCTCGACAAGATCATTATGGTGGTCGGAATGCCTCCATTTTTAGTTGTACATCGACTGGAACATTATGGTGGTCGGAATGCCTCCAATTATAGTTGTTCCTCGACTAGAACATTATGGTGGTTGGAATTCCTGCATTTTCAGTTGTGCCTCGACTGGAACATCAGGGCAGTCGGAATGTCTCCATTTTTATTTCTGCCTTGACTGGAACATCATGGTGGTCGGAATGTCTCCATATTTAGTTGTGCCTTGACCAGAACATCAAGGTGGTCGGAATGTCTCCATTTTTTCGTTGTGCCTTGACTGGAACATTATGGTGGTCGGAATGTCTCCATATTTAGTTGTGCCTTGACCAGAATATCAATGTGGTCGGAATGTCTCCATTTTTTCGTTGTGCCTTGACTAGAACATCATGGTGGTCGGAGTGTCTCCATTTTTTAGTTGTGTCTTGACCAGAACATCAAGGTGGTCGGAATGTCTCCATTTTTTCGTTTTGCCTTGACTGGAACATCATGGTGGTCGGAATGTCTCCATATTTAGTTGTGCCTTGACTAGAACATTATGGTGGTCGGAGAGTCTCCATTTTTAATTGTACCTCGACTCAAACATCATGGCAGTCAGAATGCCTCCATTTTTAGTCGTGCCTCAAATAGAACATCTTGATGGTCAGAATGCCTCCATTTTTAGTCATTGCTCGACTTGGGCATCATGTCATGTCCTCGACTGGAACATTATGGTGGTAGAAATTCCTGCATTTTTAGTTGTAATTGGACAAAAACATCATGGTGTTTGGAATGCCGCCATTTTTAGTCGTCCATCGACAAGTACATCATGGTGGTCACAGTGTCACCATTTTTAGTTGTGCCTTGACTAGAACATCATGATGGTCAGATTGCCTCCATTTTTAATTGTGTCTCAACTAGAATATTATGGTGGTTGGAATGTCTCTATTTTAAGTTGTGCCTCAATGAGAACATCATGGTGGTCGGGGTGTCTCCATTTTTAGTTGTCCCTCGAAAAAAACATTATGTTGGTCGGAATGCCTCCATTTTAGTTGTGCCTCGACAAGAACTGGTTGTCGGTGTGCCTCCATTTTCAGTTGTCCCTCGACGAGAACATCATGGTGCTCGGAATTCCTGCATTTTTAGTTGTGCCTTGACTGGAACATTATGGTGGTAGAAATTTCCTGCATTTTTAGTTGTAACTAGACAAGTGCATCATGTTGTTTGGAATGCCTCCATTTCTAGTCGTCCATCAACGAGAACATCATGTTGGTCGGAGTGTCTCCATTTTTCGTTGTTCCTCGACGAGAACATCATGGTGGTCGGAATGCCCTCCATTTTAGTCGTCCATCGACCAGAACATCATGGCAGTCGGTGTTTCTCCATTTTTAGTTGTGCCTCGACTAGAACATAACGGTGGCTGGAATTACTGCATTTTTAGTTGTGCCTCGACGAGAACATCATGGTGTTCGGAATACCTCCATTTTTAATTGTTCCTCGACAAGAACATCACGGTGGTCGGAGTGTCTCGATTTTTATTCGTCCCTCGACGAGAACATCATGATGGTCAGAATGCCTACATTTTTAGTTGTGCCTCAACTTTAACATTATGGTGGTTGAAATGTCTCTATTTTTAGTTGTGCCTCGATTAGAACATCATGGTGGTCGGGGTGTCTCCATTTTTAGTTGTCCCTCGACTAGAACATCATGGGGTTCGGAATTCCTGCATTTTTAGTTGTGCCTTGAATGGAACATTATGGTCGTAGAAATTACTGCATTTTTAGTTTTACCTCGAATAGAGCATCATGGTAGTCGGAGTGTCTCCATTTTTAGTTGTGATTCCACAATAACATTATGGTGGTGGAAGTGTAACCATTTTTATTTGTTCCTCGACCAGAACATTATGTTGGTCAGAATGCCTCCAGTTTTAGTTGTTCCTCCACTGGAATATCATGGTGGTCGGAATTTCTGCATTTTTAGATGTACCCCAACAAGTACATCATGGTGGTCAGAGTCCCTCCATTTTTAGTTGTGCCTCGACGAGAACCTTATGGTGGTTGGAATTCCTGCATTTTCAGTTGGCCCCCGACTAGAACATCAGGGTAGTCGGAGTGTCTCCATTTTTAGTTCTGCCTCCACAAGACCATTATGGTGGTTGGAATTCCTCCAATTATAGTTGTGCCTTGATTGGAACATTACGTTAGTCTGAGTGTCACCATTTTTAGTTGTCCCTCGACTAGAACATTATGGTTCTCAGAATTCCTGCATTTTTAGTTGTCCCTTAACTGGAACATTATGGTGGGCGGAATGCCTCCAATATAGTTGTGCCTCGACGAGAACATCACGGCAGTCGGATTGCCTCCATTTTTAGTTGTGCCTTGACAAGAACATTATGGTGGTTGGAGTGTCTCCACATTTAGTTGTGCCTTGACAAGAACATTATGGTGGGCGGAGTGCCTCCTTTTTCAGTTGTGCCTCGACGAGAAAGAACATCATTGTGGTCGGTGACTCCATTTTTTAGTTGTGCCTCGACGAGAAAGAACATCATTGTGGTCGGTGACTCCATTTTTTAGTTGTACCTCGACAGGGACATCATGGTGGTCGGAGTACCTCCATTTTTAGTTGTCCCTCGACTAGACCATCACGGTAGTCGGGGTTCCTCTATTTTTAGTTGTGCCTCCATAAGAACATTATGGTGGTGGAAGTCTATCCATTTTTAGTTGTGCCTCGTCTAGAATATAATGATGGTCGGAATGCCTCCATTTTTAGTTGTGCCATGACGAGAACATCATGGTGGCCGGAGTGCCTCCATTTTTAGTTGTTCCCCGACGAGAACATTATGGTGCTCAGAATGCCTCCATTTTAGTTGTTCCTCGACTAGAACATCATGGTGGTTAAATTCCTGCATTTTTAGTTGTACCTCAACAAGTACATCATGGTGGTCGGAATCCCTCCATTTTTAGTTGTGCCTCAAGTAGAACATTATGGTTGTTGGAATTCCTGCATTTTCAGTTGTGCCTCGACAAGAACATCGGGGTATCAGAGTGTCTCCATTTTTAGTTGTGCCTCGACAAGATCATTATGGTGGTCGGAATGCTTCCATTTTTAGTTGTACATCGACTGGAACATTATGGTGGTCGGAATGCCTCCAATTATAGTTGTTCCTCGACGAACATTATGGTGGTTGGAATTCCTGCATTTCAGTTGTGCCTCGACTGGAACATCAGGGCAGTCGGAATGTATCCATTTTTATTTCTGCCTTGACTGGAACACCATGGTGGTCGGAGTGTCTTAGTTGTGCCTTGACCAGAACATCAAGGTGGTCGGAATGTCTCCATTTTTTCGTTGTGCCTTGACTGGAACATTATGGTGGTCGGAATGTCTCCATATTTAGTTGTGCCTTGACCAGAATATCAATGTGGTCGGAATGTCTCCATTTTTTCGTTGTGCCTTGACTAGAACATCATGGTGGTCGGAGTGTCTCCATTTTTTAGTTGTGCCTTGACCAGAACATCAAGGTGGTTGGAATGTCTCCATTTTTTAGTTGTGCCTTGACCAGAACATCAAGGTGGTCGGAATGCCTCCATTTTTAGTCGTGCCTCAAATAGAACATCTTGATGGTCAGAATGCCTCCATTTTTAGTCATTCCTCGACTTGGGCATCATGTCATGTCCTCGACTGGAACATTATGGTGGTAGAAATTCCTGCTTTTTAGTTGTAACTGGACAAAAACATCATGGTGTTTGGAATGCCGCCATTTTTAGTCGTCCATCGACAAGTCCATCATGGTGGTCACAGTGTCACCATTTTTAGTTGTGCCTTGACTAGAACATCATAATGGTCAGATTGCCTCCATTTTTAATTGTGTCTCAACTAGAATATTATGGTGGTTGGAATGTCTCTATTTTAAGTTGTGCCTCAATGAGAACCTCATGGTGGTCGGGGTGTCTCCATTTTTAGTTGTCCCTCGAAAAAAACATTATGTTGGTCGGAATGCCTCCATTTTAGTTGTGCCTCGACAAGAACTGGTTGTCGGTGTGCCTCCATTTTCAGTTGTCCCTCGACGAGAACATCATGGTGCTCGGAATTCCTGCATTTTTAGTTGTGCCTTGACTGGAACATTATGGTGGTAGAAATTTCCTGCATTTTTAGTTGTAACTAGACAAGTGCATCATGTTGTTTGGAATGCCTACATTTTTAGTCGTCCATCGACGAGAACATCATGTTGGTCGGAGTGTCTCCATTTTTCGTTGTTCCTCGACGAGAACATCATGGTGTTCGGAATACCTCCATTTTTAATTGTTCCTCGACAAGAACATCACGGTGGTCGGAGTGTCTCGATTTTTATTCGTCCCTCGACAAGAACATCATGATGGTCAGAATGCCTACATTTTTAGTTGTGCCTCAACTTAAACATTATGGTGGTTGAAATGTCTCTATTTTTAGTTGTGCCTCGATTAGAACATCATGGTGGTCGGGGTGTCTCCATTTTTAGTTGTCCCTCGACTAGAACATCATGGTGCTCGGAATTCCTGCATTTTTAGTTGTGCCTTGATTGGAACATTATGGTCGTAGAAATTGCTGCATTTTTAGTTTTACCTCGAATAGAGCATCATGGTAGTCGGAGTGTCTCCATTTTTAGTTGTGATTCCACAATAACATTATGGTGGTGGAAATGTAACCATTTTTATTTGTTCCTCGACCAGAACATTATGTTGGTCAGAATGCCTCCAGTTTTAGTTGTTCCTCCACTAGAATATCATGGTGGTCGGAATTCCTGCATTTTTAGTTGTACCCCAACAAGTACATCATGGTGGTCAGAGTCCCTCCATTTTTAGTTGTGCCTCGACGAGAACATCACGGTAGTCGGAGTTTCTCCACTTTTAATTGTGCCTCGACTAGAACCTTATGGTGGTTGGAATTCCTGCATTTTCAGTTGTCGCCCGACTAGAACATCAGGGTAGTCGGAGTGTCTCCATTTTTAGTTCTGCCTCGACAAGACCATTATGGTGGTTGGAATTCCTCCATTTTTATTTCTGCCTTGACTGGAAAATTATGGTGGTCGGAATGTCACCATATTTAGTTGTGCCTTGACCAGAACATCAAGGTGGTCGGAATGTCTCCATTTTTTCGTTGTGCCTTGACTAGAACATCATGGTGGTCGGAGTGTCTCCATTCTTTAGTTGTGCCTTGACCAGAACATCAAGATGGTCGGAATGTCTCCAATTTTTCGTTGTGCCTTGACTGGAACATCATGGTGGTCGGAATGTCTCCATATTTAGTTGTGCCTTGACTAGAACATTATGGTGGTCGGTGTGTCTCCATTTTTAATTGTACCTCGACTCAAACATCATGGCAGTTGGAATGCCTCCATTTTTAGTCGTGCCTAAAATGGACATCTTGATGGTCAGAATGCCTCCATTTTTAGTCATTCCTCGACTTGAGCATCATGTCATGTCCTCGACTGGAACATTATGGTGGTAGAAATTCCTGCATTTTTAGTTGTAACTGGACAAGTACATCATGGTGTTTGGAATGCCTCCATTTTTAGTCGTCCATCGACAAGTCCATCATGGTGTCCACAGTGTCACCATTTTTAGTTGTGCCTCGACTAGAACATCATGATGGTCAGATTGCCTCCATTTTTAATTATGTCTCAACTAGAATATTATGGTGGTTGGAATGTCTCTATTTTTAGTTGTGCCTCCATGAGAGCATCATGGTGGTCGGGGTGTCTCCATTTTTAGTTGTCCCTCGAAAAAAACATTGTGTTGGTCGGAATGCCTCCATTTTAGTTGTGCCTCGACAAGAATTGGTTGTCGGAGTGCCTCCATTTTCAGTTGTCCCTCGACGAGAACATCATGGTGCTCGGAATTCCTGCATTTTTAGTTGTGCCTTGACTGGAACATTATGGTGGTAGAAATTTCCTGCATTTTTAGTTGTAACTAGACAAGTGCATCATGTTGTTTGGAATGCCTCCATTTTTAGTCGTCCATCGACGAGAACATCATGTTGGTCGGAGTGTCTCCATTTTTCGTTGTTCCTCGACGAGAACATCATGGTGGTCGGAATGCCTCCATTTTAGTCGTCCATCGACCAGAACATCATGGCAGTCGGTGTTTCTCCATTTTTAGTTGTGCCTCGACTAGAACATAACGGTGGCTGGGATTACTGCATTTTTAGTTGTGCCTCGACGAGAACATCATGGTGTTCGGAATACCTCCATTTTTAATTGTTCCTTGACAAGAACATCACGGTGGTCGGAGTGTCTCGATTTTTATTTGTTCCTCGACCAGAACATTATGTTGGTCAGAATGCCTCCAGTTTTAGTTGTTCCTCCACTAGAATATCATGGTGGTCGGAATTCCTGCATTTTTAGTTGTACCCCAACAAGTACATCATGGTGGTCAGAGTCCCTCCATTTTTAGTTGTGCCTCGACGAGAACATCACGGTAGTCGGAGTTTCTCCACTTTTAATTGTGCCTCGACTAGAACCTTATGGTGGTTGGAATTCCTGCATTTTCAGTTGTCCCCCGACTAGAACATCAGGGTAGTCGAAGTGTCTCCATTTTTAGTTCTGCCTCGACAAGACCATTATGGTGGTTGGAATTCCTCCAATTATAGTTGTGCCTTGATTGGAACATTACGGTAGTTGGAGTGTCACCATTTTTAGTTGTCCCTCGACAAGAACATTATGGTGCTCGGAATTCCTGCATTTTTAGTTGTCCCTTAACTGGAACATTATGGTGGGCGGAATGCCTCCAATTATAGTTGTGCCTCGACGAGAACATCACGGTAGTCGGATTGCCTCCATTTTTAGTTGTGCCTTGACAAGAACATTATGGTGGTTGGAGTGTCTCCACATTTAGTTGTGCCTTGACAAGAACATTATGGTGGGCGGAGTGCCTCCTTTTTCAGTTGTGCCTCGACAAGAAAGAACATCATTGTGGTCGGTGACTCCATTTTTGAGTTGTGCCTCAACGAGAAAGAACATCATTGTGGTCGGTGACTCCATTTTTTAGTTGTACCTCGACAGGGACATCATGGTGGTCGGAGTACCTCCATTTTTAGTTGTCCCTCGACTAGACCATCACGGTAGTCGGGGTGCCTCTATTTTTAGTTGTGCCTCCATAAGAACATTATGGTGGTGGAAGTCTATCCATTTTTAGTTGTGCCTCATCTAGAATATAATGATGGTCGGAATGCCTCCATTTTTAGTTGTGCCATGACGAGAACATCATGGTGGCCGGAGTGCCTCCATTTTTAGTTGTTCCCCGACTAGAACATTATGGTGCTCAGAATGCCTCCATTTTTAGTTGTTCCTCGACTAGAACATCATGGTGGTTAAATTCCTGCATTTTTAGTTGTACCTCAACAATGACATCATGGTGGTCGGAATCCCTCCATTTTTAGTTGTACCTCAACAAGTACATCATGGTGGTCGGAGTGGCTCCATATTTAGTTGTGCCTTGACTAGAACATCAAGGTGGTCGGAATGTCTCCATTTTTTAGTTGTGCCTTGACTAGAACAGCATGGTGGTCGGAATGTCTCCATATTTAGTTGTGCCTTGACTAGAACATCAAGGTGGTCGGAATGTCTCCATTTTTTAGTTGTTCCTTGACTGCAACATTATGGTGGTCGGAATGTCTCCATATTTAGATGTGCCTTGACTAGAACATTATGGTGGTCGGAGTGTCTCCATATTTCGTTGTGGCTTGACTAGAACATTATGGTGGTCGGAATGTCTCCATATTTAGTTGTGGCTTGACGAGAACATCATGGTGGTCGGAGTGTCTCCATATTTAGTTGTGGCTTGACTAGAACATTATGGTGGTCGGAATGTCTCCATATTTAGTTGTTGCTTGACGAGAACATTATGTTGGTCGGAATGCCTCCATTTTAGTTGTGCCTCGACAAGAACTGGTTGTCGGAGTGCCTCCATATTTAGTTGTTCCTCGACTAGAACATTATGGTGGTCAGAATGCCTCCATTTTTAGTTGTTCCTCGACTAGAACATCATGGTGGTTGAATCCCTCCATTTTTAGTTGTGCCTCAACTAGAACATTATGGTTGTTGGAATTCCTGCATTTTCAGTTGTGCCTCGACTAGAACATCGGC
Organism: Myxine glutinosa; assembly: GCF_964187855.1. Taxonomy (NCBI): domain Eukaryota; kingdom Metazoa; phylum Chordata; class Myxini; order Myxiniformes; family Myxinidae; genus Myxine; species Myxine glutinosa. Next base: position 189,306,663 of record NC_136266.1, read on the forward strand.
GTATCAGAGTGTCTCCATTTTTAGTTGTGCCCGACAAGATCATTATGGTGGTCGGAATGCCTCCATTTTTAGTTGTTCCTCGACAGGAACATTACGGTGGTCGGAATGCCTCCAATTATAGTTGTTCCTCGACTAGAACATTATGGTGGTTGGAATTCCTGCATTTTCAGTTGTGCCTTGACGAGAACATTATGGTGGTCGGAGTGTCTCCATTTTTAATTGTACCTCGACTCAAACATCATGGCAGGCGGAATGCCTCCATTTTTAGTCGTGCCTCAAATATAACATCTTGATGGTCAGAATGCCTCCATTTTTAGTCATTCCTCGACTTGAGCATCATGTCATGTCCTCGACTGGAACATTATGGTGGTAGAAATTCCTGCATTTTTAGTTGTAACTGGATAAGTACATCATGGTGTTTGGAATGCCTCCATTTTTAGTCGTCCATCGACAAGTCCATCATGGTGGTCACAGTGTCACCATTTTTAGTTGTGCCTCGACTAGAACATCATGATGGTCAGATTGCCTCCATTTTTAATTGTGTCTCAACTAGAATATTATGGTGGCTGGAATGTCTCTATTTTTAGTTGTGCCTCAATGAGAACATCATGTTGGTCGGGGTGTCTCCATTTTTAGTTGTCCGTCGAAAAAAACATTATGTTGGTTGGAATGCCTCCATTTTAGTTGTGCCTCGACAAGAACTGGTTGTCGACTGGTTGTCGGAGTGCCTCCATTTTTAGTTGTCCCTCGACGAGAACATCATGGTGCTCGGAATTCCTGCATTTTTAGTTGTGCCTTGACTGGAACATTATGGTGGTCGGAATGCCTCCATTTTAGTCGTCCATCAACCAGAACATCATGGCAGTCTGTGTTTCTCCATTTTTAGCTGTGCCTCGACGAGAACATAACGGTGGCTTGAATTACTGCATTTTTAGTTGTAACTGGACAAGTACATCATGTTGTTTGGAATGCCTCCATTTTTAGTCGTCCATCGACGAGAATATCATGGTGGTCGGAATGCCTCCATTTTAGTCGTCCATCGACCAGAACATCATGGCAGTCGGTGTTTCTCCATTTTTAGTTGTGCCTCGACGAGAACATAACGGTGGCTGGAATTACTGCATTTTTCGTTGTTCCTCGACGAGAATATCATGGTGGTCGGAATGCCTCCATTTTAGTCGTCCATCGACCAGAACATCATGGCAGTCGGTGTTTCTCCATTTTTAGTCGACCCTCGACGAGAACATCATGATGGTCAGAATGCCTCCATTTTTAGTTGTGCCTCAACTTAAACATGATGGTGGTTGGAATGTCTCTATTTTTAGTTGTGCCTCGATTAGAACATCATGGTGGTCGGGGTGTCTCCATTTTTAGTTGTCCCTCGACTAGAACATCATGGTGCTTGGAATTCCTGCATTTTTAGTTGTGCCTTGACTGGAACATTATGGTCGTAGAAATTGCTGCATTTTTAGTTTTACCTCGAATATAACATCATGGTAGTCGGAGTGTCTCCATTTTTAGTTGTGCCTCGACTAGAATATTATGGTGGTTGGAATTCATGCATTTTCAGTTGTTCCTCGACGAGAACATAATGGCAGTCGGAGTGTCTCCAATTTTAGTTGTGCCTCCACAAGAACATTATAGTGGTGGAAGTCTAACCATTTTTAGTTGTGCCTCGTCTAGAACATAATGATGGTCGGAATGCCTCCATTTTTAGTTGTTCCATGACGAGAACATCATGGTGGCCGGAGTGCCTCCATTTTTAGTTGTTCCCCAACGAGAACATTATGGTGCTCAGAATGCCTCCATTTTTAGTTGTTCCTCGACTAGAACATCATGGTGGTTAAATTCTTGCATTTTTAGTTGTACCTCAACAAGTACATCAGGGTGGTCGGAATCCCTCCATTTTTAGTTGTGCCTCAACTAGAACATTATGGTTGTTGGAATTCCTGCATTTTCAGTTGTGCCTCGACTAGAACATCGGGGTATCAGAGTGTCTACATTTTTAGTTGTGCCTCGACAAGATCATTATGGTGGTCGGAATGCCTCGATTTTTAGTTGTACCTCGACTGGAACATTATGGTGGTCGGAATTCCTGCATTTTCAGTTGTGCCTCGACTGGAACATCAGGGCAGTCGGAATGTCTCCATTTTTATTTCTGCCTTGACTGGAACATCATGGTGGTCGGAGTGTCTCAATTTTTATTCGTACCTCGACGAGAACATCATGATGGTCAGAATGCCTCCATTTTTAGTTGTGCCTCAACTTAAACATTATGGTTGTTGGAATTCCTGCATTTTCAGTTGTGCCTCGACTAGAATATCGGGGTATCAGAGTGTCTCCATTTTTAGTTGTGCCTCGACAAGATCATTATGGTGGTCGGAATGCCTCCATTTTTAGATTGTACCTCAACTGGAACATTATGGTGGTCGGAATGCCTCCAATTATAGTTGTTCCTCGACTAGAACATTATGGTGGTTGGAATTCCTGCATTTTCAGTTGTGCCTCGACTGGAACATCAGGGCAGTCGGAATGTCTCCATTTTTATTTCTGCCTTGACTGGAACATTATGGTGGTCGGAATGTCGCCATATTTAGTTGTGCCTTGACCAGAACATCAAGGTGGTCAGAATGTCTCCATTTTTTCGTTGTGCCTTGACTAGAACATCATGGTGGTCGGAGTGTCTCCATTCTTTAGTTGTGCCTTGACCAGAACATCAAGATGGTCGGAATGTCTCCATTTTTTCGTTGTGCCTTGACTGGAACATCATGGTGGTCGGAATGTCTCCATATTTAGTTGTGCCTTGACTAGAACATTATGGTGGTCGGTGTGTCTCCATTTTTAATTGTACCTCGACTCAAACATCATGGCAGTCGGAATGCCTCCATTTTTAGTCGTGCCTAAAATGGACATCTTGATGGTCAGAATGCCTCCATTTTTAGTCATTCCTCGACTTGAGCATCATGTCATGTCCTCGACTGGAACATTATGGTGGTAGAAATTCCTGCATTTTTAGTTGTAACTGGACAAGTACATCATGGTGTTTGGAATGCCTCCATTTTTAGTCGTCCATCGACAAGTCCATCATGGTGTCCACAGTGTCACCATTTTTAGTTGTGCCTCGACTAGAACATCATGATGGTCAGATTGCCTCCATTTTTAATTGTGTCTCAACTAGAATATTATGGTGGTTGGAATGTCTCTATTTTTAGTTGTGCCTCCATGAGAGCATCATGGTGGTCGGGGTGTCTCCATTTTTAGTTGTCCCTCGAAAAAAACATTATGTTGGTCGGAATGCCTCCATTTTAGTTGTGCCTCGACAAGAACTGGTTGTCGGAGTACCTCCATTTTCAGTTGTCCCTCGACGAGAATATCATGGTGCTCGGAATTCCTGCATTTTTAGTTGTGCCTTGACTGGAACATTATGGTGGTAGAAATTTCCTGCATTTTTAGTTGTAACTAGACAAGTGCATCATGTTGTTTGGAATGCCTCCATTTTTAGTCGTCCATCGACGAGAACATCATGTTGGTCGGAGTGTCTCCATTTTTCGTTGTTCCTCGACGAGAACATCATGGTGGTCGGAATGCCTCCATTTTAGTCGTCCATCGACCAGAACATCATGGCAGTCGGTGTTTCTCCATTTTTAGTTGTGCCTCGACTGGAACATAATGGTGGCTGGGATTACTGCATTTTTAGTTGTGCCTCGACGAGAACATCATGGTGTTCGGAATACCTCCATTTTTAATTGTTCCTCAACAAGAACATCACGGTGGTCGGAGTGTCTCGATTTTTATTCGTCCCTCGACGAGAACATCATGATGGTCAGAATGCCTACATTTTTAGTTGTGCCTCAACTTAAACATTATGGTGGTTGAAATGTCTCTATTTTTAGTTGTGCCTCGATTAGAACATCATGGTGGTCGGGGTTTCTCCATTTTTAGTTGTCCCTCGACTAGAACATCATGGTGCTCGGAATTACTGCATTTTTAGTTGTGCCTTGACTGGAACATTATGGTGGGCGGAATGCCTCCAATTATAGTTGTGCCTCGAATAGAGCATCATGGTAGTCGGAGTGTCTCCATTTTTAGTTGTGATTCCACAATAACATTATGGTGGTGGAAGTGTAACCATTTTTATTTGTTCCTCGTCCAGAACATTATGTTGGTCAGAATGCCTCCAGTTTTAGTTGTTCCTCCACTAGAATATCATAGTAGTCGGAATTCCTGCATTTTTAGTTGTACCCCAACAAGTACATCATGGTGGTCAGAGTCCCTCCATTTTTAGTTGTGCCTCGATGAGAACATCACGGTAGTCGGAGTTTCTCCACTTTTAATTGTGCCTCGACTAGAACCTTATGGTGGTTGGAATTCCTGCATTTTCAGTTGTCCCCCGACTAGAACATGAGGGTAGTCGGAGTGTCTCCATTTTTAGTTCTGCCTCGACAAGACCATAATGGTGGTTGGAATTCCTCCAATTATAGTTGTGCCTTGATTGGAACATTACGGTAGTTGGAGTGTCACCATTTTTAGTTGTCCCTCGACAAGAACATTATGGTGCTCGGAATTCCTGCATTTTTAGTTGTCCCTTAACTGGAACATTATGGTGGGCGGAATGCCTCCAATTATAGTTGTGCCTCGACGAGAACATCACGGTAGTCGGATTGCCTCCATTTTTAGTTGTGCCTTGACAAGAACATTATGGTGGTTGGAGTGTCTCCACATTTAGTTGTGCCTTGACAAGAACATTATGGTGGGCGGAGTGCCTCCTTTTTCAGTTGTGCCTCGACGAGAAAGAACATCATTGTGGTCGGTGACTCCATTTTTTAGTTGTGCCTCGACGAGAAAGAACATCATTGTGGTCGGTGACTCCATTTTTTTAGGTGTACCTTGACAGGGACATCATGGTGGTCGGAGTACCTCCATTTTTAGTTGTCCCTCGACTAGACCATCATGGTAGTCGGGGTTCCTCTATTTTTAGTTGTGCCTCCATAAGAACATTATGGTGGTGGAAGTCTATCCATTTTTAGTTGTGCCTCGTCTAGAATATAATGATGGTCGGAATGCCTCCATTTTTAGTTGTGCCATGACGAGAACATCATGGTGGCCAGAGTGCCTCCATTTTTAGTTGTTCCCCGACGAGAACATTATGGTGCTCAGAATGCCTCCATTTTTAGTTGTTCCTCGACTAGAACATCATGGTGGTTAAATTCCTGCATTTTTAGTTGTACCTCAACAAGTACATCATGGTGGTCGGAATCCCTCCATTTTTAGTTGTGCCTCAAGTAGAACATTATGGTTGTTGGAATTCCTGCATTTTCAGTTGTGCCTCGACAAGAACATCGGGGTATCAGAGTGTCTCCATTTTTAGTTGTGCCTCGACAAGATCATTATGGTGGTCGGAATGCCTCCATTTTTAGTTGTACATCGACTGGAACATTATGGTGGTCGGAATGCCTCCAATTATAGTTGTTCCTCGACTAGAACATTATGGTGGTTGGAATTCCTGCATTTTCAGTTGTGCCTCGACTGGAACATCAGGGCAGTCAGAATGTCTCCATTTTTATTTCTGCCTTGACTGGAACATCATGGTGGTCGGAATGTCTCCATATTTAGTTGTGCCTTGACTAGAACATCAAGGTGGTCGGAATGTCTCCATTTTTTCGTTGTGCCTTGACTGGAACATTATGGTGGTCGGAATGTCTCCATATTTAGTTGTGCCTTGACCAGAATATCAATGTGGTCGGAATGTCTCCATTTTTTCGTTGTGCCTTGACTAGAACATCAAGGTGGTCGGAATGTCTCCATATTTAGATGTGCCTTGACTAGAACATCATGGTGCTCGGAATTCCTGCATTTTTAGTTGTGCCTTGACTGGAACATTATGGTGGTAGAAATTTCCTGCATTTTTAGTTGTAACTAGACAAGTGCATCATGTTGTTTGGAATGCCTCCATTTTTAGTCGTCCATCGACGAGAACATCATGTTGGTCGGAGTGTCTCCATTTTTCGTTGTTCCTCGACGAGAACATCATGGTGTTCGGAATACCTCCATTTTTAATTGTTCCTCGACAAGAACATCACGGTGGTCGGAGTGTCTCGATTTTTATACGTCCCTCGACAAGAACATCATGATGGTCAGAATGCCTACATTTTTAGTTGTGCCTCAACTTAAACATTATGGTGGTTGAAATGTCTCTATTTTTAGTTGTGCCTCGATTAGAACATCATGGTGGTCGGGGTGTCTCCATTTTTAGTTGTCCGTCGACTAGAACATCATGGTGCTCGGAATTCCTGCATTTTTAGTTGTGCCTTGACTGGAACATTATGGTCGTAGAAATTGCTGCATTTTTAGTTTTACCTCGAATAGAGCATCATGGTAGTCGGAGTGTCTCCATTTTTAGTTGTGATTCCACAATAACATTATGGTGGTGGAAATGTAACCATTTTTATTTGTTCCTCGACCAGAACATTATGTTGGTCAGAATGCCTCCAGTTTTAGTTGTTCCTCCACTAGAATATCATGGTGGTCGGAATTCCTGCATTTTTAGTTGTACCCCAACAAGTACATCATGGTGGTCAGAGTCCCTCCATTTTTAGTTGTGCCTCGACGAGAACATCACGGTAGTCGGAGTTTCTCCACTTTTAATTGTGCCTCCACTAGAACCTTAAGGTGGTTGGAATTCCTGCATTTTCAGTTGTCCCCCGACTAGAACATCAGGGTAGTCGGAGTGTCTCCATTTTTAGTTCTGCCTCAACAAGACCATTATGGTGGTTGGAATTCCTCCAATTATAGTTGTGCCTTGATTGGAACATTACGGTAGTCGGAGTGTCACCATTTTTAGTTGTCCCTCGACTAGAACATTATGGTGCTCGGAATTCCTGCATTTTAAGTTGTCCCTTAACTGGAACATTATGGTGGGCGGAATGCCTCCAATTATAGTTGTGCCTCGACGAGAACATCACGGTAGTCGGATTGCCTCCATTTTTAGTTGTGCCTTGACAAGAACATTATGGTGGTTGGAGTGTCTCCACATTTAGTTGTGCCTTGACAAGAACATTATGGTGGGCGGAGTGCCTCCTTTTTCACTTGTGCCTCGACGAGAAAGAACATCATTGTGGTCGGTGACTCCATTTTTGAGTTGTGCCTCAACGAGAAAGAACATCATTGTGGTCGGTGACTCCATTTTTAGTTGTCCCTCGACTAGACCATCACGGTAGTCGGGGTTCCTCTATTTTTAGTTGTGCCTCCATAAGAACATTATGGTGGTGGAAGTCTATCCATTTTTAGTTGTGCCTCGTCTAGAATATAATGATGGTCGGAATGCCTCCATTTTTAGTTGTGCCATGACAAGAACATCATGGTGGCCGGAGTGTCTCCATTTTTAGTTGTTCCCCGACTAGAACATTATGGTGCTCAGAATGCCTCCATTTTTAGTTGTTCCTCGACTAGAACATCATGGTGGTTAAATTCCTGCATTTTTAGTTGTACCTCAACAAGTACATCATGGTGGTCGGAATCCCTCCATTTTTAGTTGTGCCTCAAGTAGAACATTATGGTTGTTGGAATTCCTGCATTTTCAGTTGTGCCTCGACAAGAACATCGGGGTATCAGAGTGTCTCCATTTTTAGTTGTGCCTCGACAAGATCATTATGGTGGTCGGAATGCCTCCATTTTTAGTTGTACATCGACTGGAACATTATGGTGGTCGGAATGCCTCCAATTATAGTTGTTCCTCGACTAGAACATTATGGTGGTTGGAATTCCTGCATTTTCAGTTGTGCCTCGACTGGAACATCAGGGCAGTCGGAATGTCTCCATTTTTATTTCTGCCTTGACTGGAACATCATGGTGGTCGGAGTGTCTTAGTTGTGCCTTGACCAGAACATCAAGGTGGTCGGAATGTCTCCATTTTTTCGTTGTGCCTTGACTGGAACATTATGGTCGTAGAAATTGCTGCATTTTTAGTTTTACCTCGAATAGAACATCATGGTAGTCGGAGTGTCTCCATTTTTAGTTGTGATTCCACAATAACATTATGGTGGTGGAAGTGTAACCATTTTTATTTGTTCCTCGACCAGAACATTATGTTGGTCAGATTGCCTCCATTTTTAGTTGTTCCTCGACTAGAATATCATGGTGGTCGGAATTCCTGCATTTTTAATTGTACCTCAACAAGTACATCATGCTGGTCAGAGTCCCTCCATTTTTAGTTGTGCCTCGACTAGAACATCACGGTAGTCGGAGTTTCTCTACTTTTAATTGTGCCTCGACTAGAACATTATGGTGGTTGGAATTCCTGCATTTTCAGTTGTCCCTCGACTAGAACATCAGGGTAGTCGGAGTGTCTCCATTTTTAGTTCTGCCTCGACAAGACCATTATGGTGGTTGGAATGCTTCCAATTATAGTTGTGCCTTGATTGGAACATTACGGTAGTCGGAGTGTCACCATTTTTAGTTGTGCCTCGACTAGAACATTATGGTGGTCGGAATTCCTGCATTTTTAGTTGTACTCTACTCAAACATCATCATGGTTGGTGTCCCCATTTATATTTGTACATCGAATAGAACATCATGGTGGTTGGAACTCAGAATGCTTCCATTTTTAGTTGTTCCTCGACTAGAACATCATGGTGCTCGGAATTCCTTCATTTTTAGTTGTCCCTTGACTGGAACATTATGGTGGTTGGAATTCCTGCATTTTCAGTTGTGCCTCGACTGGAACACCAGGGCAGTCGGAATGTCTCCATTTTTATTTCTGCCTTGACTGGAACATCATGGTGGTCGGAATGTCTTAGTTGTGCCTTGACCAGAACATCAAGGTGGTCGGAATGTCTCCATTTTTTCGTTGTGCCTGGACTGGAACATCATGGTGGTCGGAATGTCTCCATATTTAGTTGTGCCTTGACCAGAATATCAATGTGGTCGGAATGTCTCCATTTTTTCGTTGTGCCTTGACTAGAACATCATGGTGGTCGGAGTGTCTCCATTTTTTAGTTGTGCCTTGACCAGAACATCAAGGTGGTCGGAATGTCTCCATTTTTTCGTTGTGCCTTGACTGGAACATCATGGTGGTCGGAATGTCTCCATATTTAATTGTGCCTTGACCAGAATATCAATGTGGTCGGAATGTCTCCATTTTTTCGTTGTGCCTTGACGAGAACATCATGGTGGTCGGAGTGTCTCCATTTTTTAGTTGTGCCTTGACCAGAACATCAAGGTGGTCGGAATGTCTCCATTTTTTCGTTTTGGCTTGACTGGAACATCATGGTGGTCGGAATGTCTCCATATTTAGTTGTGCCTTGACTAGAACATTATGGTGGTCGGAGTGTCTCCATTTTTCGTTGTTCCTCGACGAGAACATCATGGCAGTCGGTGTTTCTCCATTTTTAGTTGTAACTAGACAAGTGCATCATGTTGTTTGGAATGCCTCCATTTTTAGTCGTCCATCGACGAGAACATCATGTTGGTCGGAGTGTCTCCATTTTTCGTTGTTCCTCGACGAGAACATCATGGTGGTCGGAATGCCTCCATTTTAGTCGTCCATCGACCAGAACATCATGGCAGTCGGTGTTTCTCCATTTTTAGTTGTGCCTCGACGAGAACATCATGGTGTTCGGAATACCTCCATTTTTAATTGTTCCTCGACAAGAACATCACGGTGGTCGGAGTGTCTCGATTTTTATTCGTCCCTCGACGAGAACATCATGATGGTCAGAATGCCTACATTTTTAGTTGTGCCTTAACTTAAACATTATGGTGGTTGAAATGTCTCTATTTTTAGTTGTGCCTCGATTAGAACATCATGGTGGTCGGGGTTTCTCCATTTTTAGTTGTCCCTCGACTAGAACATCATGGTGCTCGGAATTCCTGCATTTTTGGTTGTGCCTTGACTGGAACATTATGGTCGTATAAATTGCTGCATTTTTAGTTTTACCTTGAATAGAGCATCATGGTAGTCGGAGTGTCTCCATTTTTAGTTGTGATTCCACAATAACATTATGGTGGTGGAAGTGTAACCATTTTTATTTGTTCCTCGACCAGAACATCATGGTGCTCGGAATTCCTGCATTTTTAGTTGTGCCTTGACTGGAACATTATGGTCGTATAAATTGCTGCATTTTTAGTTTTACCTTGAATAGAGCATCATGGTAGTCGGAGTGTCTACAGTTTTAGTTGTTCCTCCACTAGAATATCATAGTAGTCGGAATTCCTGCATTTTTCGTTGTACCCCAACAAGTACATCATGGTGGTCAGAGTCCCTCCATTTTTAGTTGTGCCTCGACGAGAACATCACGGTAGTCGGAGTTTCTCCACTTTTAATTGTGCCTCGACTAGAACCTTATGGTGGTTGGAATTCCTGCATTTTCAGTTGTCCCCCGACTAGAACATCAGGGTAGTCGGAGTGTCTCCATTTTTAGTTCTGCCTCGACAAGACCATTATGGTGGTTGGAATTCCTCCAATTATAGTTGTGCCTTGATTGGAACATTACGGTAGTTGGAGTGCCACCATTTTTAGTTGTCCCTCGACAAGAACATTATGGTGCTCGGAATTCCTGCATTTTTAGTTGTCCCTTAACTGGAACATTATGGTGGGCGGAATGCCTCCAATTATAGTTGTGCCTCGACGAGAACATCACGGTAGTCGGATTGCCTCCATTTTTAGTTGTGCCTTGACAAGAACATTATGGTGGTTGGAGTGTCTCCACATTTAGTTGTGCCTTGACAAGAACATTATGGTGGGCGGAGTGCCTCCTTTTTCAGTTGTGCCTCGACGAGAAAGAACATCATTGTGGTCGGTGACTCCATTTTTTAGTTGTGCCTCGACGAGAAAGAACATCGTTGTGGTCGGTGATTCCATTTTTTAGGTGTACCTCGACAGGGACATCATGGTGGTCGGAGTACCTCCATTTTTAGTTGTCCCTCGACTAGACCATCACGGTAGTCGGGGTTCCTCTATTTTTAGTTGTGCCTCCATAAGAACATTATGGTGGTGGAAGTCTATCCATTTTTAGTTGTGCCTTGTCTAGAATATAATGATGGTCGGAATGCCTCCATTTTTAGTTGTGCCATGACGAGAACATCATGGTGGCCAGAGTGCCTCCATTTTTAGTTGTTCCCCGACGAGAACATTATGGTGCTCAGAATGCCTCCATTTTTAGTTGTTCCTCGACTAGAACATCATGGTGGTTAAATTCCTGCATTTTTAGTTGTGCCTCAAGTAGAACATTATGGTTGTTGGAATTCCTGCATTTTCAGTTGTGCCTCGACAAGAACATCGGGGTATCAGAGTGTCTCCATTTTTAGTTGTGCCTCGACAAGATCATTATGGTGGTCGGAATGCCTCCATTTTTAGTTGTACATCGACTGGAACATTATGGTGGTCGGAATGCCTTCAATTATAGTTGTTCCTCGACTAGAACATTATGGTGGTTGGAATTCCTGCATTTTCAGTTGTGCCTCGACTGGAACATCAGGGCAGTCAGAATGTCTCCATTTTTATTTCTGCCTTGACTGGAACATCATGGTGGTCGGAATGTCTCCATATTTAGTTGTGCCTTGACCAGAACATCAAGGTGGTCGGAATGTCTCCATTTATTCGTTGTGCCTTGACTGGAACATTATGGTGGTCGGAATGTCTCCATATTTAGTTGTGCCTTGACCAGAATATCAATGTGGTCGGAATGTCTCCATTTTTTCGTTGTGCCTTGACTAGAACATCAAGTTGGTCGGAATGTCTCCATATTTAGATGTGCCTTGACTAGAACATCATGGTGCTCGGAATTCCTGCATTTTTAGTTGTGCCTTGACTGGAACATTATGGTGGTAGAAATTTCCTGCATTTTTAGTTGTAACTAGACAAGTGCATCATGTTGTTTGGAATGCCTCCATTTTTAGTCGTCCATCGACGAGAACATCATGTTGGTCGGAGTGTCTCCATTTTTCGTTGTTCCTCGACGAGAACATCATGGTGTTCGGAATACCTCCATTTTTAATTGTTCCTCGACAAGAACATCACGGTGGTCGGAGTGTCTCGATTTTTATTCGTCCCTCGACAAGAACATCATGATGGTCAGAATGCCTACATTTTTAGTTGTGCCTCAACTTAAACATTATGGTGGTTGAAATGTCTCTATTTTTAGTTGTGCCTCGATTAGAACATTATGGTGGACGGGGTGTCTCCATTTTTAGTTGTCCGTCGACTAGAACATCATGGTGCTCGGAATTCCTGCATTTTTAGTTGTGCCTTGACTGGAACATTATGGTCGTAGAAATTGCTGCATTTTTAGTTTTACCTCGAATAGAGCATCATGGTAGTCGGAGTGTCTCCATTTTTAGTTGTGATTCCACAATAACATTATGGTTGTGGAAATGTAACCATTTTTATTTGTTCCTCGACCAGAACATTATGTTGGTCAGAATGCCTCCAGTTTTAGTTGTTCCTCCACTAGAATATCATGGTGGTCGGAATTCCTGCATTTTTAGTTGTACCCCAACAAGTACATCATGGTGGTCAGAGTCCCTCCATTTTTAGTTGTGCCTCGACGAGAACCTTATGGTGGTTGGAATTCCTGCATTTTCAGTTGGCCCCCGACTAGAACATCAGGGTAGTCGGAGTGTCTCCATTTTCAATTGTACCTCGACTCAAACATCATGGCAGTCAGAATGCCTCCATTTTTAGTCGTGCCTCAAATAGAACATCTTGATGGTCAGAATGCCTCCATTTTTAGTCATTCCTCGACTTGGGCATCATGTCATGTCCTCGACTGGAACATTATGGTGGTAGAAATTCCTGCATTTTTAGTTGTAACTGGACAAAAACATCATGGTGTTTGGATTGCCGCCATTTTTAGTCGTCCATCGACAAGTCCATCATGGTGGTCACAGTGTCACCATTTTTAGTTGTGCCTCGACTAGAACATCATGATGGTCAGATTGCCTCCATTTTTAATTGTGTCTCAACTAGAATATTATGGTGGTTGGAATGTCTCTATTTTTAGTTGTGCCTCAATTTGAACATCATGGTGGTCGGGGTGTCTCCATTTTTAGTTGTCCCTCGAAAAAAACATTATGTTGGTCGGAATGCCTCCATTTTAGTTGTGCCTCGACAAGAACTGATTGTCGGTGTGCCTCCATTTTCAGTTGTCCCTCGACGAGAACATCATGGTGCTCGGAATTCCTGCATTTTTAGTTGTGCCTTGACTGGAACATTATGGTGGTAGAAATTTCCTGCATTTTTAGTTGTAACTAGACAAGTGCATCATGTTGTTTGGATGCCTCCATTTTTAGTCGTCCATCGACGAGAACATCATGTTGGTCGGAGTGTCTCCATTTTTCGTTGTTCCTCGACGAGAACATCATGGTGGTCGGAATGCCTCCATTTTAGTCGTCCATCGACCAGAACATCATGGCAGTCGGTGTTTCTCCATTTTTAGTTGTGCCTCGACTAGAACATAACGGTGGCTGGAATTACTGCATTTTTAGTTGTGCCTCGACTAGAACATCATGGTGTTCGGAATACCTCCATTTTTAATTGTTCCTCGACAAGAACATCACGGTTGTCGGAGTGTCTCAATTTTTAGTCGTCCCTCGACGAGAACATCATGATGGTCAGAATGCCTCCATTTTTAGTTGTGCCTCAACTTAAACATTATGGTGGTTGGAATGTCTTTATTTTTAGTTGTGCCTCGATTAGAACATCATGGTGGTCGGGGTGTCTCCATTTTTAGTTGTCCCTCGACGAGAACATCATGGTGCTCGGAATTCCTGCATTTTTAGTTGTGCCTTGACTGGAACATTATGGTTGTAGAAATTGCTGCATTTTTAGTTTTACCTCGACTAGAACATCATGGTAGTCGGAGTGTCTCCATTTTTAGTTGTGATTCCACAATAACATTATGGTGGTGGAAGTGTAACCATTTTTAATTGTTCCTCGACCAGAACATTATGCTGGTCAGAATGCCTCCATTTTTAGTTGTTCCTCGACTAGAATATCATGGTGGTCGGAATACCTGCATTTTTAGTTGTACCTCACCAAGTACATCATGGTGGTCGGAGTGGCTCCATATTTAGTTGTGCCTTGACTAGAACATCAAGGTGGTCGGAATGTCTCCATTTTTTAGTTGTGCCTTGACTAGAACAGCATGGTGGTCGGAATGTCTCCATATTTAGTTGTGCCTTGACTAGAACATCAAGGTGGTCGAAATGTCTCCATTTTTTAGTTGTTCCTTGACTGCAACATTATGGTGGTCAGAATGTCTCCATATTTAGATGTGCCTTGACTAGAACATTATGGTGGTCGGAGTGTCTCCATATTTCGTTGTGGCTTGACTAGAACATTATGGTGGTCGGAATGTCTCCATATTTAGTTGTGGCTTGACGAGAACATCATGGTGGTCGGAGTGTCTCCATATTTAGTTGTGGCTTGACTAGAACATTATGGTGGTCGGAATGACTCCATATTTAGTTGTGGCTTGACGAGAACATTATGTTGGTCGGAATGCCTCCATTTTAATTGTGCCTCGACAAGAACTGGTTGTCGGAGTGCCTCCATTTTTAGTTGTTCCTCGACTAGAACATTATGGTGGTCAGAATGCCTCCATTTTTAGTTGTTCCTCGACGAGAACATCATGGTGGTTGAATCCCTCCATTTTTAGTTGTGCCTCAACTAGAACATTATGGTTGTTGGAATTCCTGCATTTTCAGTTGTGCCTCGACTAGAACATCGGCGTATCAGAGTGTCTCCATTTTTAGTTGTGCCCGACAAGATCATTATGGTGGTCGGAATGCCTCCAATTATAGTTGTTCCTCGACTCGAACATTAGGGTGGTTGGAATTCCTGCATTTTCAGTTGTGCCTCGACTGGAACATCAGGGTAGTCAGAATGTCTTCATTTTTTAGTTGTGCCTTGACTGGAACATCATGGTGGTCGGAGTGTCTCCATTTTTTAGTTGTGCCTTGACCAGAACATCAAGGTGGTCGGAATGTCTCCATTTTTTAGTTGTGCCTTGACTGGAACATCATGGTGGTCGGAATGTCTCCATATTTAGTTGTGCCTTGACTAGAACATTATGGTGGTCGGAGTGTCTCCATTTTTAATTGTACCTCGACTCAAACATCATGGCAGGCGGAATGCCTCCATTTTTAGTCGTGCCTCAAATATAACATCTTGATGGTCAGAATGCCTCCATTTTTAGTCATTCCTCGACTTGAGCATCATGTCATGTCCTCGACTGGAACATTATGGTGGTAGAAATTCCTGCATTTTTAGTTGTAACTGGATAAGTACATCATGGTGTTTGGAATGCCTCCATTTTTAGTCGTCCATCGACAAGTCCATCATGGTGGTCACAGTGTCACCATTTTTAGTTGTGCCTCGACTAGAACATCATGAAGGTCAGATTGCCTCCATTTTTAATTGTGTCTCAACTAGAATATTATGTTGGTTGGAATGTCTCTGTTTTTAGTTGTGCCTCAATGAGAACATCATGGTGGTCGGGGTGTCTCCATTTTTAATTGTCCCTCGAAAAAAACATTATGTTGTTCGGAATGCCTCCATTTTAGTTGTGCCTCGACAAGAACTGGTTGTCGACTGGTTGTCGGAGTGCCTCCATTTTTAGTTGTCCCTCGACGAGAACATCATGGTGCTCTGAATTCCTGCATTTTTAGTTGTGCCTTGACTGGAACATTATGGTGGTAGAAATTTCCTGCATTTTTAGTTGTAACTAGACAAGTACATCATGTTGTTTGGAATGCCTCCATTTTTAGTCGTCCATCGACGAGAACATCATGTTGGTCAGAGTGTCTCCATTTTTCGTTGTTCCTCGACGAGAACATCATGGTGGTCGGAATGCCTCCATTTTAGTCGTCCATCGACCAGAACATCATGGCAGTCGGTGTTTCTCCATTTTTAGTTGTGCCTCGACGAGAACATAACGGTGGCTGGAATTACTGCATTTTTAGTTGTGCCTCGACGAGAACATCATGGTGTTCGGAATACCTCCATTTTTAGTCGTCCCTCGACGAGAACATCATGATGGTCAGAATGCCTCCATTTTTAGTTGTGCCTCAACTTAAACATGATGGTGGTTGGAATGTCTCTATTTTTAGTTGTGCCTCGATTAGAACATCATGGTGGTCGGGGTGTCTCCATTTTTAGTTGTCCCTCGACTAGAACATCATGGTGCTTGGAATTCCTGCATTTTTAGTTGTGCCTTGACTGGAACATTATGGTCGTAGAAATTGCTGCATTTTTAGTTTTACCTCGAATAGAACATCATGGTAGTCGGAGTGTCTCCATTTTTAGTTGTGATTCCACAATAACATTATGGTGGTGGAGGTGTAACCATTTTTATTTGTTCCTCGACCAGAACATTATGTTGGTCAGAATGCCTCCATTTTTAGTTGTTCCTCGACTAGAATATCATGGTGGTCGGAGTGTCTCCATTTTTAGTTGTGATTCCACAATAACATTATGGTTGTGGAAATGTAACCATTTTTATTTGTTCCTCGACCAGAACATTATGTTGGTCAGAATGCCTCCAGTTTTAGTTGTTCCTCCACTAGAATATCATGGTGGTCGGAATTCCTGCATTTTTAGTTGTACCCCAACAAGTACATCATGGTGGTCAGAGTCCCTCCATTTTTAGTTGTGCCTCGACGAGAACCTTATGGTGGTTGGAATTCCTGCATTTTCAGTTGGCCCCCGACTAGAACATCAGGGTAGTCGGAGTGTCTCCATTTTTAATTGTACCTCGACTCAAACATCATGGCAGTCAGAATGCCTCCATTTTTAGTCGTGCCTCAAATAGAACATCTTGATGGTCAGAATGCCTCCATTTTTAGTCATTCCTCGACTTGGGCATCATGTCATGTCCTCGACTGGAACATTATGGTGGAAGAAATTCCTGCATTTTTAGTTGTAACTGGACAAAAACATCATGGTGTTTGGATTGCCGCCATTTTTAGTCGTCCATCGACAAGTCCATCATGGTGGTCACAGTGTCACCATTTTTAGTTGTGCCTCGACTAGAACATCATGATGGTCAGATTGCCTCCATTTTTAATTGTGTCTCAACTAGAATATTATGGTGGTTGGAATGTCTCTATTTTTAGTTGTGCCTCAATTTGAACATCATGGTGGTCGGGGTGTCTCCATTTTTAGTTGTCCCTCGAAAAAAACATTATGTTGGTCGGAATGCCTCCATTTTAGTTGTGCCTCGACAAGAACTGATTGTCGGTGTGCCTCCATTTTCAGTTGTCCCTCGACGAGAACATCATGGTGCTCGGAATTCCTGCATTTTTAGTTGTGCCTTGACTGGAACATTATGGTGGTAGAAATTTCCTGCATTTTTAGTTGTAACTAGACAAGTGCATCATGTTGTTTGGATGCCTCCATTTTTAGTCGTCCATCGACGAGAACATCATGTTGGTCGGAGTGTCTCCATTTTTCGTTGTTCCTCGACGAGAACATCATGGTGGTCGGAATGCCTCCATTTTAGTCGTCCACCGACCAGAACATCATGGCAGTCGGTGTTTCTCCATTTTTAGTTGTGCCTCGACTAGAACATAACGGTGGCTGGAATTACTGCATTTTTAGT
The DNA here is from genome assembly GCF_964187855.1 of Myxine glutinosa. Classification (NCBI taxonomy): domain Eukaryota; kingdom Metazoa; phylum Chordata; class Myxini; order Myxiniformes; family Myxinidae; genus Myxine; species Myxine glutinosa. The sequence goes on from NC_136266.1 coordinate 189,324,260, forward strand.
TGTGCCTCGACTAGAACATCATGGTGTTCGGAATACCTCCATTTTTAATTGTTCCTCGACAAGAACATCACGGTTGTCGGAGTGTCTCAATTTTTAGTCGTCCCTCGACGAGAACATCATGATGGTCAGAATGCCTCCATTTTTAGTTGTGCCTCAACTTAAACATTATGGTGGTTGGAATGTCTTTATTTTTAGTTGTGCCTCGATTAGAACATCATGGTGGTCGGGGTGTCTCCATTTTTAGTTGTCCCTCGACGAGAACATCATGGTGCTCGGAATTCCTGCATTTTTAGTTGTGCCTTGACTGGAACATTATGGTTGTAGAAATTGCTGCATTTTTAGTTTTACCTCGACTAGAACATCATGGTAGTCGGAGTGTCTCCATTTTTAGTTGTGATTCCACAATAACATTATGGTGGTGGAAGTGTAACCATTTTTAATTGTTCCTCGACCAGAACATTATGCTGGTCAGAATGCCTCCATTTTTAGTTGTTCCTCGACTAGAATATCATGGTGGTCGGAATACCTGCATTTTTAGTTGTACCTCACCAAGTACATCATGGTGGTCGGAGTGGCTCCATATTTAGTTGTGCCTTGACTAGAACATCAAGGTGGTCGGAATGTCTCCATTTTTTAGTTGTGCCTTGACTAGAACAGCATGGTGGTCGGAATGTCTCCATATTTAGTTGTGCCTTGACTAGAACATCAAGGTGGTCGAAATGTCTCCATTTTTTAGTTGTTCCTTGACTGCAACATTATGGTGGTCAGAATGTCTCCATATTTAGATGTGCCTTGACTAGAACATTATGGTGGTCGGAGTGTCTCCATATTTCGTTGTGGCTTGACTAGAACATTATGGTGGTCGGAATGTCTCCATATTTAGTTGTGGCTTGACGAGAACATCATGGTGGTCGGAGTGTCTCCATATTTAGTTGTGGCTTGACTAGAACATTATGGTGGTCGGAATGACTCCATATTTAGTTGTGGCTTGACGAGAACATTATGTTGGTCGGAATGCCTCCATTTTAATTGTGCCTCGACAAGAACTGGTTGTCGGAGTGCCTCCATTTTTAGTTGTTCCTCGACTAGAACATTATGGTGGTCAGAATGCCTCCATTTTTAGTTGTTCCTCGACGAGAACATCATGGTGGTTGAATCCCTCCATTTTTAGTTGTGCCTCAACTAGAACATTATGGTTGTTGGAATTCCTGCATTTTCAGTTGTGCCTCGACTAGAACATCGGCGTATCAGAGTGTCTCCATTTTTAGTTGTGCCCGACAAGATCATTATGGTGGTCGGAATGCCTCCAATTATAGTTGTTCCTCGACTCGAACATTAGGGTGGTTGGAATTCCTGTATTTTCAGTTGTGCCTCGACTGGAACATCAGGGTAGTCAGAATGTCTTCATTTTTTAGTTGTGCCTTGACTGGAACATCATGGTGGTCGGAGTGTCTCCATTTTTTAGTTGTGCCTTGACCAGAACATCAAGGTGGTCGGAATGTCTCCATTTTTTAGTTGTGCCTTGACTGGAACATCATAGTGGTCGGAATGTCTCCATATTTAGTTGTGCCTTGACTAGAACATTATGGTGGTCGGAGTGTCTCCATTTTTAATTGTACCTCGACTCAAACATCATGGCAGGCGGAATGCCTCCATTTTTAGTCGTGCCTCAAATATAACATCTTGATGGTCAGAATGCCTCCATTTTTAGTCATTCCTCGACTTGAGCATCATGTCATGTCCTCGACTGGAACATTATGGTGGTAGAAATTCCTGCATTTTTAGTTGTAACTGGATAAGTACATCATGGTGTTTGGAATGCCTCCATTTTTAGTCGTCCATCGACAAGTCCATCATGGTGGTCACAGTGTCACCATTTTTAGTTGTGCCTCGACTAGAACATCATGAAGGTCAGATTGCCTCCATTTTTAATTGTGTCTCAACTAGAATATTATGTTGGTTGGAATGTCTCTGTTTTTAGTTGTGCCTCAATGAGAACATCATGGTGGTCGGGGTGTCTCCATTTTTAATTGTCCCTCGAAAAAAACATTATGTTGTTCGGAATGCCTCCATTTTAGTTGTGCCTCGACAAGAACTGGTTGTCGACTGGTTGTCGGAGTGCCTCCATTTTTAGTTGTCCCTCGACGAGAACATCATGGTGCTCTGAATTCCTGCATTTTTAGTTGTGCCTTGACTGGAACATTATGGTGGTAGAAATTTCCTGCATTTTTAGTTGTAACTAGACAAGTACATCATGTTGTTTGGAATGCCTCCATTTTTAGTCGTCCATCGACGAGAACATCATGTTGGTCAGAGTGTCTCCATTTTTCGTTGTTCCTCGACGAGAACATCATGGTGGTCGGAATGCCTCCATTTTAGTCGTCCATCGACCAGAACATCATGGCAGTCGGTGTTTCTCCATTTTTAGTTGTGCCTCGACGAGAACATAACGGTGGCTGGAATTACTGCATTTTTAGTTGTGCCTCGACGAGAACATCATGGTGTTCGGAATACCTCCATTTTTAGTCGTCCCTCGACGAGAACATCATGATGGTCAGAATGCCTCCATTTTTAGTTGTGCCTCAACTTAAACATGATGGTGGTTGGAATGTCTCTATTTTTAGTTGTGCCTCGATTAGAACATCATGGTGGTCGGGGTGTCTCCATTTTTAGTTGTCCCTCGACTAGAACATCATGGTGCTTGGAATTCCTGCATTTTTAGTTGTGCCTTGACTGGAACATTATGGTCGTAGAAATTGCTGCATTTTTAGTTTTACCTCGAATAGAACATCATGGTAGTCGGAGTGTCTCCATTTTTAGTTGTGATTCCACAATAACATTATGGTGGTGGAAGTGTAACCATTTTTATTTGTTCCTCGACCAGAACATTATGTTGGTCAGAATGCCTCCATTTTTAGTTGTTCCTCGACTAGAATATCATGGTGGTCGGAATTCCTGCATTTTTAATTGTACCTCAACAAGTACATCATGCTGGTCAGAGTCCCTCCATTTTTAGTTGTGCCTCGACTAGAACATCACGGTAGTCGGAGTTTCTCTACTTTTAATTGTGCCTCGACTAGAACATTATGGTGGTTGGAATTCCTGCATTTTCAGTTGTCCCTCGACTAGAACATCAGGGTAGTCGGAGTGTCTCCATTTTTAGTTCTGCCTCGACAAGACCATTATGGTGGTTGGAATTCCTGCATTTTTAGTTGTACTCTACTCAAACATCATCATGGTCGGTGTCCCCATTTATATTTGTGTCTCGAATAGAACATCATGGTGGTTGGAACTCAGAATGCTTCCATTTTTAGTTGTTCCTCGACTAGAACATCATGGTGCTCGGAATTCCTTCATTTTTAGTTGTCCCTTGACTGGAACATTATGGTAGTCGGATTGCCTCCATTTTTAGTTGTGCCTTGACAATAACATTATGGTGGTTGGAGTGTCTCCATATTTAGTTGTGCCTCGACTAGAACATCATGGTGGTCGGAGTGCCTCTGTTGGAACCCATCTGGGGATCGGTCCCATCGGCCGATGGGTCTGACCCGTTTGCGGATCCGCAGATGGGTCGCCCATCGGCCGATGGGCGACCCATCTGTGGATGCACGAGAAATGACAATGCAGACCCATCGGCCGATGGGTCTGCGCCATCTGCGGATGTGTTGTTCACCTTGAAGGAATGTGTTGACAGCATGGTGCTCTTCAATCAGGTACACAGTCATTGGAATTACATGTGGTCGGAATTTAACAGAGATGATTTTAAAATGTTTTATTATCTATTTCTACCCATCTATTTGTACATTTTGTCAATACATTTTGTAATTAACAGATACATGGCAGTTTTAGTAAAGCTTTACATAACATACTCAACATTCATACAAAACATTAGGTGTTCTTCTGATATATACAATGGAGAGCTGAGTCTGCCAGTGCCACCAGCGAAGTAGACCAGCGTTTTTAAATGGAGCGACATTATCTTATTTTTATCTTATCGACAAACGGTTATCGACAAACCACATGTCACGGACTGCTTTATAAACATTTATTACATCAATTGCTTATTTTTAGGTTCAAATAAACATACTCATCCACCATTGATGCAAACACATTCCTTCAAGGTGAACAACACATCCGCAGATGGCGCAGACCCATCAGCCGATGGGTCTGCATAGTCATTTCTCGTGCATCCACAGATGGGTCGCCCATCGGCCCGCAAACGGGTCAGACCCATCGGCCGATGGGACCGATCCACAGATGGGTTCCAACACCTCCTTTTTCAGCTGTGCCTCGACTAGAAAGCACATCATTGTGGTCGGTGTCTCCATTTTTTAGTTGTACCTCGACAAGTACATCATGGTGGTCGGAGTACCTCCATTTTTAGTTGTGCCTCGACTAGACCATCACGGTAGTCGGAGTTTCTCCATTTTTTAGGTGTACCTCGACAAGTACATCATGGTGGTTGGAATTCATGCATTTTCAGTTGTTCCTCAACGAGAACATAATGGCAGTCGGAGTGTCTCCAATTTTAGTTGTGCCTCCACAAGAACATTATGGTGGTGGAAGTCTAACCATTTTTAGTTGTGCTTCGTCTAGATCATAATGATGGTCGGAATGCCTCCATTTTTAGTTGTGCCAGGACGAGAACATCATGGTGGACGGAGTGCCTCCATTTTTAGTTGTTCCTCGACTAGAACATTATGGTGGTCAGAATGCCTCCATTTTTAGTTGTTCCTCGACTAGAACATCATGGTGGTCGAATTCCTGCATTTTTAGTTGTACCTCAACAAGTACATCATGGTGGTCGGAATCCCTCCATTTTTAGTTGTGCCTCAACTAGAACATTATGGTTGTTGGAATTCCTGCATTTTCAGTTGTGCCTCGACTACAACATCGGGGTATCAGAGTGTCTCCATTTTTTGTTGTGCCCGACAAGATCATTATGGTGGTCGGAATGCCTCCATTTTTAGTCGTGCCTCAAATATAACATCTTGATGGTCAGAATGCCTCCATTTTTAGTCATGTCCTCGACTGGAACATTATGGTGGTTGGAATTCCTGCATTTTCAGTTGTCCCCCGACTAGAACATCAGGGTAGTCGGAGTGTCTCCATTTTTAGTTCTGCCTCGACAAGACCATTATGGTGGTTGGAATTCCTCCAATTATAGTTGTGCCTTGATTGGAACATTACGGTAGTTGGAGTGCCACCATTTTTAGTTGTCCCTCGACAAGAACATTATGGTGCTCGGAATTCCTGCATTTTTAGTTGTCCCTTAACTGGAACATTATGGTGGGCGGAATGCCTCCAATTATAGTTGTGCCTCGACGAGAACATCACGGTAGTCGGATTGCCTCCATTTTTAGTTGTGCCTTGACAAGAACATTATGGTGGTTGGAGTGTCTCCACATTTAGTTGTGCCTTGACAAGAACATTATGGTGGGCGGAGTGCCTCCTTTTTCAGTTGTGCCTCGACGAGAAAGAACATCATTGTGGTCGGTGACTCCATTTTTTAGTTGTGCCTCGACGAGAAAGAACATCATTGTGGTCGGTGACCCCATTTTTTAGGTGTACCTCGACAGGGACATCATGGTGGTCGGAGTACCTCCATTTTTAGTTGTCCCTCGACTAGACCATCACGGTAGTCGGGGTTCCTCTATTTTTAGTTGTGCCTCCATAAGAACATTATGGTGGTGGAAGTCTATCCATTTTTAGTTGTGCCTCGTCTAGAATATAATGATGGTCGGAATGCCTCCATTTTTAGTTGTGCCATGACGAGAACATCATGGTGGCCAGAGTGCCTCCATTTTTAGTTGTTCCCCGACGAGAACATTATGGTGCTCAGAATGCCTCCATTTTTAGTTGTTCCTCGACTAGAACATCATGGTGGTTAAATTCCTGCATTTTTAGTTGTACCTCAACAAGTCCATCATGGTGGTCGGAATCCCTCCATTTTTAGTTGTGCCTCAAGTAGAACATTATGGTTGTTGGAATTCCTGCATTTTCAGTTGTGCCTCGACAAGAACATCGGGGTATCAGAGTGTCTCCATTTTTAGTTGTGCCTCGACAAGATCATTATGGTGGTCGGAATGCCTCCATTTTTAGTTGTACATCGACTGGAACATTATGGTGGTCGGAATGCCTTCAATTATAGTTGTTCCTCGACTAGAACATTATGGTGGTTGGAATTCCTGCATTTTCAGTTGTGCCTCGACTGGAACATCAGGGCAGTCAGAATGTCTCCATTTTTATTTCTGCCTTGACTGGAACATCATGGTGGTCGGAATGTCTCCATATTTAGTTGTGCCTTGACCAGAACATCAAGGTGGTCGGAATGTCTCCATTTTTTCGTTGTGCCTTGACTGGAATATTATGGTGGTCGGAATGTCTCCATATTTAGTTGTGCCTTGACCAGAATATCAATGTGGTCGGAATGTCTCCATTTTTTCGTTGTGCCTTGACTAGAACATCAAGGTGGTCGGAATGTCTCCATATTTAGATGTGCCTTGACTAGAACATCATGGTGCTCGGAATTCCTGCATTTTTAGTTGTGCCTTGACTGGAACATTATGGTGGTAGAAATTTCCTGCATTTTTAGTTGTAACTAGACAAGTGCATCATGTTGTTTGGAATGCCTCCATTTTTAGTCGTCCATCGACGAGAACATCATGTTGGTCGGAGTGTCTCCATTTTTCGTTGTTCCTCGACGAGAACATCATGGTGTTCGGAATACCTCCATTTTTAATTGTTCCTCGACAAGAACATCACGGTGGTCGGAGTGTCTCGATTTTTATTCGTCCCTCGACAAGAACATCATGATGGTCAGAATGCCTACATTTTTAGTTGTGCCTCAACTTAAACATTATGGTGGTTGAAATGTCTCTATTTTTAGTTGTGCCTCGATTAGAACATCATGGTGGTCGGGGTGTCTCCATTTTTAGTTGTCCGTCGACTAGAACATCATGGTGCTCGGAATTCCTGCATTTTTAGTTGTGCCTTGACTGGAACATTATGGTCGTAGAAATTGCTGCATTTTTAGTTTTACCTCGAATAGAGCATCATGGTAGTCGGAGTGTCTCCATTTTTAGTTGTGATTCCACAATAACATTATGGTTGTGGAAATGTAACCATTTTTATTTGTTCCTCGACCAGAACATTATGTTGGTCAGAATGCCTCCAGTTTTAGTTGTTCCTCCACTAGAATATCATGGTGGTCGGAATTCCTGCATTTTTAGTTGTACCCCAACAAGTACATCATGGTGGTCAGAGTCCCTCCATTTTTAGTTGTGCCTCGACGAGAACCTTATGGTGGTTGGAATTCCTGCATTTTCAGTTGGCCCCCGACTAGAACATCAGGGTAGTCGGAGTGTCTCCATTTTTAATTGTACCTCGACTCAAACATCATGGCAGTCAGAATGCCTCCATTTTTAGTCGTGCCTCAAATAGAACATCTTGATGGTCAGAATGCCTCCATTTTTAGTCATTCCTCGACTTGGCCATCATGTCATGTCCTCGACTGGAACATTATGGTGGTAGAAATTCCTGCATTTTTAGTTGTAACTGGACAAAAACATCATGGTGTTTGGATTGCCGCCATTTTTAGTCGTCCATCGACAAGTCCATCATGGTGGTCACAGTGTCACCATTTTTAGTTGTGCCTCGACTAGAACATCATGATGGTCAGATTGCCTCCATTTTTAATTGTGTCTCAACTAGAATATTATGGTGGTTGGAATGTCTCTATTTTTAGTTGTGCCTCAATTTGAACATCATGGTGGTCGGGGTGTCTCCATTTTTAGTTGTCCCTCGAAAAAAACATTATGTTGGTCGGAATGCCTCCATTTTAGTTGTGCCTCGACAAGAACTGGTTGTCGGTGTGCCTCCATTTTCAGTTGTCCCTCGACGAGAACATCATGGTGCTCGGAATTCCTGCATTTTTAGTTGTGCCTTGACTGGAACATTATGGTGGTAGAAATTTCCTGCATTTTTAGTTGTAACTAGACAAGTGCATCATGTTGTTTGGAATGCCTCCATTTTTAGTCGTCCATCGACGAGAACATCATGTTGGTCGGAGTGTCTCCATTTTTCGTTGTTCCTCGACGAGAACATCATGGTGGTCGGAATGCCTCCATTTTAGTCGTCCATCGACCAGAACATCATGGCAGTCGGTGTTTCTCCATTTTTAGTTGTGCCTCGACTAGAACATAACGGTGGCTGGAATTACTGCATTTTTAGTTGTGCCTCGACTAGAACATCATGGTGTTCGGAATACCTCCATTTTTAATTGTTCCTCGACAAGAACATCACGGTTGTCGGAGTGTCTCAATTTTTAGTCGTCCCTCGACGAGAACATCATGATGGTCAGAATGCCTCCATTTTTAGTTGTGCCTCAACTTAAACATTATGGTGGTTGGAATGTCTTTATTTTTAGTTGTGCCTCGATTAGAACATCATGGTGGTCGGGGTGTCTCCATTTTTAGTTGTCCCTCGACGAGAACATCATGGTGCTCGGAATTCCTGCATTTTTAGTTGTGCCTTGACTGGAACATTATGGTTGTAGAAATTGCTGCATTTTTAGTTTTACCTCGACTAGAACATCATGGTAGTCGGAGTGTCTCCATTTTTAGTTGTGATTCCACAATAACATTATGGTGGTGGAAGTGTAACCATTTTTAATTGTTCCTCGACCAGAACATTATGCTTTTCAGAATGCCTCCATTTTTAGTTGTTCCTCGACTAGAATATCATGGTGGTCGGAATACCTGCATTTTTAGTTGTACCTCACCAAGTACATCATGGTGGTCGGAGTGGCTCCATATTTAATTGTGCCTTGACTAGAACATCAAGGTGGTCGGAATGTCTCCATTTTTTAGTTGTGCCTTGACTAGAACAGCATGGTGGTCGGAATGTCTCCATATTTAGTTGTGCCTTGACTAGAACATCAAGGTTGTCGAAATGTCTCCATTTTTTAGTTGTTCCTTGACTGCAACATTATGGTGGTCAGAATGTCTCCATATTTAGATGTGCCTTGACTAGAACATTATGGTGGTCGGAGTGTCTCCATATTTCGTTGTGGCTTGACTAGAACATTATGGTGGTCGGAATGTCTCCATATTTAGTTGTGGCTTGACGAGAACATCATGGTGGTCGGAGTGTCTCCATATTTAGTTGTGGCTTGACTAGAACATTATGGTGGTCGGAATGACTCCATATTTAGTTGTGGCTTGACGAGAACATTATGTTGGTCGGAATGCCTCCATTTTAATTGTGCCTCGACAAGAACTGGTTGTCGGAGTGCCTCCATTTTTAGTTGTTCCTCGACTAGAACATTATGGTGGTCAGAATGCCTCCATTTTTAGTTGTTCCTCGACGAGAACATCATGGTGGTTGAATCCCTCCATTTTTAGTTGTGCCTCAACTAGAACATTATGGTTGTTGGAATTCCTGCATTTTCAGTTGTGCCTCGACTAGAACATCGGCGTATCAGAGTGTCTCCATTTTTAGTTGTGCCCGACAAGATCATTATGGTGGTCGGAATGCCTCCAATTATAGTTGTTCCTCGACTCGAACATTAGGGTGGTTGGAATTCCTGCATTTTCAGTTGTGCCTCGACTGGAACATCAGGGTAGTCAGAATGTCTTCATTTTTTAGTTGTGCCTTGACTGGAACATCATGGTGGTCGGAGTGTCTCCATTTTTTAGTTGTGCCTTGACCAGAACATCAAGGTGGTCGGAATGTCTCCATTTTTTAGTTGTGCCTTGACTGGAACATCATGGTGGTCGGAATGTCTCCATATTTAGTTGTGCCTTGACTAGAACATTATGGTGGTCGGAGTGTCTCCATTTTTAATTGTACCTCGACTCAAACATCATGGCAGGCGGAATGCCTCCATTTTTAGTCGTGCCTCAAATATAACATCTTGATGGTCAGAATGCCTCCATTTTTAGTCATTCCTCGACTTGAGCATCATGTCATGTCCTCGACTGGAACATTATGGTGGTAGAAATTCCTGCATTTTTAGTTGTAACTGGATAAGTACATCATGGTGTTTGGAATGCCTCCATTTTTAGTCGTCCATCGACAAGTCCATCATGGTGGTCACAGTGTCACCATTTTTAGTTGTGCCTCGACTAGAACATCATGAAGGTCAGATTGCCTCCATTTTTAATTGTGTCTCAACTAGAATATTATGTTGGTTGGAATGTCTCTGTTTTTAGTTGTGCCTCAATGAGAACATCATGGTGGTCGGGGTGTCTCCATTTTTAATTGTCCCTCGAAAAAAACATTATGTTGTTCGGAATGCCTCCATTTTAGTTGTGCCTCGACAAGAACTGGTTGTCGACTGGTTGTCGGAGTGCCTCCATTTTTAGTTGTCCCTCGACGAGAACATCATGGTGCTCGGAATTCTTGCATTTTTAGTTGTGCCTTGACTGGAACATTATGGTGGTAGAAATTTCCTGCATTTTTAGTTGTAACTAGACAAGTACATCATGTTGTTTGGAATGCCTCCATTTTTAGTCGTCCATCGACGAGAACATCATGTTGGTCAGAGTGTCTCCATTTTTCGTTGTTCCTCGACGAGAACATCATGGTGGTCGGAATGCCTCCATTTTAGTCGTCCATCGACCAGAACATCATGGCAGTCGGTGTTTCTCCATTTTTAGTTGTGCCTCGACGAGAACATAACGGTGGCTGGAATTACTGCATTTTTAGTTGTGCCTCGACGAGAACATCATGGTGTTCGGAATACCTCCATTTTTAGTCGTCCCTCGACGAGAACATCATGATGGTCAGAATGCCTCCATTTTTAGTTGTGCCTCAACTTAAACATGATGGTGGTTGGAATGTCTCTATTTTTAGTTGTGCCTCGATTAGAACATCATGGTGGTCGGGGTGTCTCCATTTTTAGTTGTCCCTCGACTAGAACATCATGGTGCTTGGAATTCCTGCATTTTTAGTTGTGCCTTGACTGGAACATTATGGTCGTAGAAATTGCTGCATTTTTAGTTTTACCTCGAATAGAACATCATGGTAGTCGGAGTGTCTCCATTTTTAGTTGTGATTCCACAATAACATTATGGTGGTGGAAGTGTAACCATTTTTATTTGTTCCTCGACCAGAACATTATGTTGGTCAGAATGCCTCCATTTTTAGTTGTTCCTCGACTAGAATATCATGGTGGTCGGAATTCCTGCATTTTTAGTCGTTCATCGACGAGAACATCATGTTGGTCGGAGTGTCTCCATTTTTAGTCGTCCCTCGACGAGAACATCATGATGGTCAGAATGCCTCCATTTTTAGTTGTGCCTCAACTTAAACATTATGGTGGTTGGAATGTCTCCATTTTTAGTTGTCCCTCGACGAGAACATCATGGTGCTCGGAATTCCTGCATTTTTAGTTGTGCCCTGACTGGAACATTATGGTCGTAGAAATTGCTGCATTTTTAGTTTTACCTCGACGAGAACATCATGGTAGTCGGAGTGTCTCCATTTTTAGTTGTGATTCCACAATAACATTATGGTGGTGTAAGTGTAACCATTTTTATTTGTTCCTCGACCAGAACATTATGCTGGTCAGAATGCCTCCATATTTAGTTGTGCCTTGACTAGAACATCAAGGTGGTCGGAATGTCTCCATTTTTTAGTTGTGCCTTGACTAGAACAGCAAGGTTGTCGGAATGTCTCCATATTTAGTGTTTTTTTTTTTTTTTTTTTTTTTTTTTTTTTTGTATACTGAATCGAGGCTCGTGAAAGAGCTAAAACATAGTTGTGCCTTGTGTCGAACATAGTTGTGCCTTGACTAGAACATCAACGTGTTCAGAATGTCTCCATTTTTTAGTTGTTCCTTGACTGCAACATTATGGTGGTCGGAATGTCTCCATATTTAGATGTGCCTTGACTAGAACATTATGGTGGTCGGAGTGTCTCCATATTTCGTTGTGGCTTGACTAGAACATTATGGTGGTCGGAATGTCTCCATATTTAGTTGTGGCTTGACGAGAACATCATGGTGGTCGGAGTGTCTCCATATTTAGTTGTGGCTTGACTAGAACATTATGGTGGTCGGAATGTCTCCATATTTAGTTGTGGCTTGACGAGAACATTATGGTGGTCGGAATGTCTCCATATTTAGTTGTGCCTTGACTCGAACATCATGGTGGTCGGAATGTCTCCATATTTAGTAGTGGCTTGACTAGAACATCAAGGTGGAAGGAATGTCTCCATTTTTAGTTGTGCCTCAACTTAAACGTTATGGTGGTTGGAATGTCTCTATTTTTAGTTGTGCCTCGACAAGAACTGGTTGTCGGTGTGCCTCCATTTTCAGTTGTCCCTCGACGAGAACATCATGGTGCTCGGAATTCCTGCATTTTTAGTTGTGCCTTGACTGGAACATTATGGTGGTAGAAATTTCCTGCATTTTTAGTTGTAACTAGACAAGTGCATCATGTTGTTTGGAATGCCTCCATTTTTAGTCGTCCATCGACGAGAACATCATGTTGGTCGGAGTGTCTCCATTTTTCGTTGTTCCTCGACGAGAACATCATGGTGGTCGGAATGCCTCCATTTTAGTCGTCCATCGACCAGAACATCATGGCAGTCGGTGTTTCTCCATTTTTAGTTGTGCCTCGACTAGAACATAACGGTGGCTGGAATTACTGCATTTTTAGTTGTGCCTCGACTAGAACATCATGGTGTTCGGAATACCTCCATTTTTAATTGTTCCTCGACAAGAACATCACGGTTGTCGGAGTGTCTCAATTTTTAGTCGTCCCTCGACGAGAACATCATGATGGTCAGAATGCCTCCATTTTTAGTTGTGCCTCAACTTAAACATTATGGTGGTTGGAATGTCTTTATTTTTAGTTGTGCCTCGATTAGAACATCATGGTGGTCGGGGTGTCTCCATTTTTAGTTGTCCCTCGACGAGAACATCATGGTGCTCGGAATTCCTGCATTTTTAGTTGTGCCTTGACTGGAACATTATGGTTGTAGAAATTGCTGCATTTTTAGTTTTACCTCGACTAGAACATCATGGTAGTCGGAGTGTCTCCATTTTTAGTTGTGATTCCACAATAACATTATGGTGGTGGAAGTGTAACCATTTTTAATTGTTCCTCGACCAGAACATTATGCTTTTCAGAATGCCTCCATTTTTAGTTGTTCCTCGACTAGAATATCATGGTGGTCGGAATACCTGCATTTTTAGTTGTACCTCACCAAGTACATCATGGTGGTCGGAGTGGCTCCATATTTAATTGTGCCTTGACTAGAACATCAAGGTGGTCGGAATGTCTCCATTTTTTAGTTGTGCCTTGACTAGAACAGCATGGTGGTCGGAATGTCTCCATATTTAGTTGTGCCTTGACTAGAACATCAAGGTTGTCGAAATGTCTCCATTTTTTAGTTGTTCCTTGACTGCAACATTATGGTGGTCAGAATGTCTCCATATTTAGATGTGCCTTGACTAGAACATTATGGTGGTCGGAGTGTCTCCATATTTCGTTGTGGCTTGACTAGAACATTATGGTGGTCGGAATGTCTCCATATTTAGTTGTGGCTTGACGAGAACATCATGGTGGTCGGAGTGTCTCCATATTTAGTTGTGGCTTGACTAGAACATTATGGTGGTCGGAATGACTCCATATTTAGTTGTGGCTTGACGAGAACATTATGTTGGTCGGAATGCCTCCATTTTAATTGTGCCTCGACAAGAACTGGTTGTCGGAGTGCCTCCATTTTTAGTTGTTCCTCGACTAGAACATTATGGTGGTCAGAATGCCTCCATTTTTAGTTGTTCCTCGACGAGAACATCATGGTGGTTGAATCCCTCCATTTTTAGTTGTGCCTCAACTAGAACATTATGGTTGTTGGAATTCCTGCATTTTCAGTTGTGCCTCGACTAGAACATCGGCGTATCAGAGTGTCTCCATTTTTAGTTGTGCCCGACAAGATCATTATGGTGGTCGGAATGCCTCCAATTATAGTTGTTCCTCGACTCGAACATTAGGGTGGTTGGAATTCCTGCATTTTCAGTTGTGCCTCGACTGGAACATCAGGGTAGTCAGAATGTCTTCATTTTTTAGTTGTGCCTTGACTGGAACATCATGGTGGTCGGAGTGTCTCCATTTTTTAGTTGTGCCTTGACCAGAACATCAAGGTGGTCGGAATGTCTCCATTTTTTAGTTGTGCCTTGACTGGAACATCATGGTGGTCGGAATGTCTCCATATTTAGTTGTGCCTTGACTAGAACATTATGGTGGTCGGAGTGTCTCCATTTTTAATTGTACCTCGACTCAAACATCATGGCAGGCGGAATGCCTCCATTTTTAGTCGTGCCTCAAATATAACATCTTGATGGTCAGAATGCCTCCATTTTTAGTCATTCCTCGACTTGAGCATCATGTCATGTCCTCGACTGGAACATTATGGTGGTAGAAATTCCTGCATTTTTAGTTGTAACTGGATAAGTACATCATGGTGTTTGGAATGCCTCCATTTTTAGTCGTCCATCGACAAGTCCATCATGGTGGTCACAGTGTCACCATTTTTAGTTGTGCCTCGACTAGAACATCATGAAGGTCAGATTGCCTCCATTTTTAATTGTGTCTCAACTAGAATATTATGTTGGTTGGAATGTCTCTGTTTTTAGTTGTGCCTCAATGAGAACATCATGGTGGTCGGGGTGTCTCCATTTTTAATTGTCCCTCGAAAAAAACATTATGTTGTTCGGAATGCCTCCATTTTAGTTGTGCCTCGACAAGAACTGGTTGTCGACTGGTTGTCGGAGTGCCTCCATTTTTAGTTGTCCCTCGACGAGAACATCATGGTGCTCGGAATTCTTGCATTTTTAGTTGTGCCTTGACTGGAACATTATGGTGGTAGAAATTTCCTGCATTTTTAGTTGTAACTAGACAAGTACATCATGTTGTTTGGAATGCCTCCATTTTTAGTCGTCCATCGACGAGAACATCATGTTGGTCAGAGTGTCTCCATTTTTCGTTGTTCCTCGACGAGAACATCATGGTGGTCGGAATGCCTCCATTTTAGTCGTCCATCGACCAGAACATCATGGCAGTCGGTGTTTCTCCATTTTTAGTTGTGCCTCGACGAGAACATAACGGTGGCTGGAATTACTGCATTTTTAGTTGTGCCTCGACGAGAACATCATGGTGTTCGGAATACCTCCATTTTTAGTCGTCCCTCGACGAGAACATCATGATGGTCAGAATGCCTCCATTTTTAGTTGTGCCTCAACTTAAACATGATGGTGGTTGGAATGTCTCTATTTTTAGTTGTGCCTCGATTAGAACATCATGGTGGTCGGGGTGTCTCCATTTTTAGTTGTCCCTCGACTAGAACATCATGGTGCTTGGAATTCCTGCATTTTTAGTTGTGCCTTGACTGGAACATTATGGTCGTAGAAATTGCTGCATTTTTAGTTTTACCTCGAATAGAACATCATGGTAGTCGGAGTGTCTCCATTTTTAGTTGTGATTCCACAATAACATTATGGTGGTGGAAGTGTAACCATTTTTATTTGTTCCTCGACCAGAACATTATGTTGGTCAGAATGCCTCCATTTTTAGTTGTTCCTCGACTAGAATATCATGGTGGTCGGAATTCCTGCATTTTTAGTCGTTCATCGACGAGAACATCATGTTGGTCGGAGTGTCTCCATTTTTAGTCGTCCCTCGACGAGAACATCATGATGGTCAGAATGCCTCCATTTTTAGTTGTGCCTCAACTTAAACATTATGGTGGTTGGAATGTCTCCATTTTTAGTTGTCCCTCGACGAGAACATCATGGTGCTCGGAATTCCTGCATTTTTAGTTGTGCCCTGACTGGAACATTATGGTCGTAGAAATTGCTGCATTTTTAGTTTTACCTCGACGAGAACATCATGGTAGTCGGAGTGTCTCCATTTTTAGTTGTGATTCCACAATAACATTATGGTGGTGTAAGTGTAACCATTTTTATTTGTTCCTCGACCAGAACATTATGCTGGTCAGAATGCCTCCATATTTAGTTGTGCCTTGACTAGAACATCAAGGTGGTCGGAATGTCTCCATTTTTTAGTTGTGCCTTGACTAGAACAGCAAGGTTGTCGGAATGTCTCCATATTTAGTGTTTTTTTTTTTTTTTTTTTTTTTTTTTTTTTGTATACTGAATCGAGGCTCGTGAAAGAGCTAAAACATAGTTGTGCCTTGTGTCGAACATAGTTGTGCCTTGACTAGAACATCAACGTGTTCAGAATGTCTCCATTTTTTAGTTGTTCCTTGACTGCAACATTATGGTGGTCGGAATGTCTCCATATTTAGATGTGCCTTGACTAGAACATTATGGTGGTCGGAGTGTCTCCATATTTCGTTGTGGCTTGACTAGAACATTATGGTGGTCGGAATGTCTCCATATTTAGTTGTGGCTTGACGAGAACATCATGGTGGTCGGAGTGTCTCCATATTTAGTTGTGGCTTGACTAGAACATTATGGTGGTCGGAATGTCTCCATATTTAGTTGTGGCTTGACGAGAACATTATGGTGGTCGGAATGTCTCCATATTTAGTTGTGCCTTGACTCGAACATCATGGTGGTCGGAATGTCTCCATATTTAGTAGTGGCTTGACTAGAACATCAAGGTGGAAGGAATGTCTCCATTTTTAGTTGTGCCTCAACTTAAACGTTATGGTGGTTGGAATGTCTCTATTTTTAGTTGTGCCTCGATTAGAACATCATGGTGGTTGGGGTGTCTCCATTTTTAGTTGTCCCTCGACTAGAACATCATGGTGCTCGGAATTCCTGCATTTTTAGTTGTGCCTTGACTGGAACATTATGGTCGTAGAAATTGCTGCATTTTTAGTTGTACCTCGACTGGAACATCATGGTCGTCGATGTGTCTCTATTTTTAGTTGTGATTCCACAACAACATTATGGTGGTGGAAGTGTAACCATTTTTATTTGTACCTCGACGAGAACATTATGGTGGTCAGAATGCCTCAATTTTTAGTTGTTCCTCGACTAGAACATCATGGTGGTCGGAATTCCTGCATTTTTAGTTGTACCTCAACAAGTACATCATTGTGGTCAGAGTCCATCCATTTTCAGTTGTGCATCGACGAGAACATCACGGTAGTCGGAGTTTCTCCATTTTTAATTGTGCCTCGACTGGAACATTATGGTGGTTGGAATTCCTGCATTTTCAGTTGTCCCTCGACTAGAACATCAGGGAAGTCGGAGTGTCTCCATTTTTAGTTCTGACTCGACAAGACCATTATGGTGGTTGGAATTCCTCCAATTATAGTTGTGCCTCGACTGGAACATTACGGTAGTCAGAGTGTCACCATTTTTAGTTGTGCCTCGATGAGAACATTATGGTGGTCGAAATTCCTGCATTTTTAGTTGTACTTCTACTCAAACATCATCATGGTCGGAGTGTCCCCATTTTTATTTGTGCCTCGAATAGAACATCATGGTGGTTGGAACTCAGAATGCTTCCATTTTTAGTTGTTCCTCGACTAGAACATCATGGTGCTCGGAATTCCTGCATTTTTGGTTGCCCCTTGACTCGAACATTATGGTGGTCGGAATGCCTCCAATTATAGTTGTGCCTCGACGAGAACATCATGGTGGTCGGAGTGCCTCCTCTTTCAGTTGTGCCTCGACCAGAATGAACATCATTGTGGTCGGCGTCTCCATTTTTTAGTTGGACCTTGACAAGTACATCATGGTGGTCGGGGTACCTCCATTTTTAGTTGTGCCTCGACTAGACCATCACGGCAGTCGGAGTTTCTCCATTTTTAGTTGTGCCTCGACTAGAATATTATAGTGGTTGGAATTCATGCATTTTCAGTTGTTCCTCGACGAGAACATAATGGCAGTCGGAGGGTCCCCAATTTAAGTTGTGCCGCCACAAGAACATTATGGTGGTGGAAGTCTAACCATTTTTAGTTGTGCCTCGTCTAGAACATTATGATGGTCGGAATGCCTCCATTTTTAGTTGTGCCTCGACTGGAACATTATCGTGGTCGGAATGTCTCCATATTTAGTTGTGACTTGACTAGAACATCATGGTGGTCGGAATGTCTCCATATTAAATTGTGGCTTGACAAGAACATCATGGTGGTCGGAATGTCTCCATATTTAGTTGTGGCTTGACAAGAACATCATGGTGGTCGGAATGGCTCCATATTTAGTTGTGGCTTGACTCGAACATCATGGTGGTAGGAGTGTCTCCATATTTAGATGTGGCTTGACTAGAACATCATGGTGGTCAGAGTGTCTCCATATTTAGTTGTGACTTGACTAGAACATCATGGTGGTCGGAATGTCTCCATATTTAGTTGTGGCTTGACAAGAACATCATGGTGGTCGGAATGTCTCCATATTTAGTTGTGGCTTGACAAGAACATCATGGTGGTCGGAATGTCTCCATATTTAGTTGTGGCTTGACTAGAACATTATGGTGGTCAGAGTGTCTCCATATTTAGTTGTGGCTTGACAAGAACATCATGCTGGTCAGAGTGTCCCAATATTTAGTTGTGGCTTGACTAGAACATCAAGGTTTTTGGAATGTCTCCATATTTAGTTGTGGCTTGACTAGAACATCATGGTGGTCGGAATGTCTCCATCTTTAGTTGTGGCTTGACTAGAACATCATGGTGGTTGGAGTGTCTCCATATTTAGTTGTGGCTTGACTAGAACATCATGCTGGTCGGAATGTCTCCATATTTAGTTGTGGCTTGACTAGAACATCATGGTGGTCGGAATGTCTCCATTTTTTAGTTGTGGCTTGACTAGAACATCATGGTGGTCAGAGTGTCTCCACGTTTAGATGTGGTTTGACTAGAACATCATGCTGGTCGGAATGTCTCCATATTTAGATGTGGCTTGACTAGAACATCATGCTGGTCGGAATGTCTCCATATTTAGATGTGGCTTGACTAGAACATCATGGTGGTCAGAGTGTCTCCATATTTAGTTGTGCGTTGACTAGAACATCATGCTGGTCGGAATGTCTCCATATTTAGATGTGTCTTGACTAGAACATCATGGTGGTCAGAGTGTCTCCATATTTAGATGTGGCTTGACTAGAACATCATGGTCGTCAGAGTGTCTCCATATTTAGATGTGGCTTGACTAGAACATCATGGTGGTCTGAATGTCTCCATATTTAGATGTGCCTTGACTAGAACATCATGGTGGTCGGAATGTCTCCATATTTAGATGTGCCTTGACTAGAACATCAAGGTGGTCAGAATGTCTCCATATTTAGATGTGCCTTGACTAGAACATCAAGGTGGTCGGAATGTCTCCATATTTAGATGTGCCTTGACTATAACATCAAGGTGGTCGGAATGTCTCCATATTTAGATGTGCCTTGACTAGAACATCATGGTGGTCGGAATGTCTCCATATTTAGATGTGCCTTGACTAGAACATCAAGGTGGTCGGAATGTCTCCATATTTAGATGTGCCTTGACTAGAACATCAAGGTGGTCGGAATGTCTCCATATTTAGATGTGCCTTGACTAGAACATCATGGTGGTCGGAATGTCTCCATATTTAGATGTGCCTTGACTAGAACATTATGGTGGTCGGAATGTCTCCATATTTAGATGTGCCTTGACTAGAACATCATGGTGGTCGGAATGTCTCCATATTTAGATGTGCCTTGACTAGAACATCATGGTGGTCGGAATGTCTCCATATTTAGATGTGCCTTGACTAGAACATCGTGGTGGTCGGAATGTCTCCATATTTAGATGTGCCTTGACTAGAACATCAAGGTGGTCGGAATGTCTCCATTTTTTAGTTCAGGCAGAAGGAGCATTTGGTAATAAATATGATGAGTGATCAATATAGTCTGATATTTTCAATGAATTTGCTGAATATGTCCATTTTGCAGGATTCCGAGCTTCGTGATTCGTGATTAAGATAAACACAAATATGGCGGAGGGAAACAGTGACCTGGACTTGCTGCAGAGGACGCTGAACGAACGCGTCGCTCGATACCACGTGATCGCCCAGCAGTTCGGAGTTTCGGGACACTCGGAGCTCTTCCGGGACGAGCTCCGTTTCTGCGGACACAGTGTGCAGGGATCGGCTGTGGCGCTCAAAGCGGAGCTCAGTCGATGTCTCCTCCGGCCAAATCTCGAAGTGAGCGAACGACGGAACCTCGAGCGTCACTGGGTCGCCCTGTCGAGCTGCCTCGAACTGTTTGAGAGTGAGATGCGTCGTGCCCTCGAGTTGACACGAATGTTCCCGAATTCCACACAACGTGCCTGTGGTGATCACGGTGTGCGAGTCGTGCACACAGGAGAGTGCGGCGGGTTCGAGGAGAGTAAGCGCCGTCTGAGTGACCAGGATGGAGCCATGAACCAGACGACGTTGCAAAATGACGATGTTCACATCTTGGAGAAAGACGTCATCGAGGTGTGCGCTCAGCAATGCATATTGGTGAATAATTTATCATAATAATGTTTAAACACTCCCTTTTGAAGTGTAACTTACTCAAAAATTAACTTACTCACTCAAAGTGACTCACTTAACTTACTCAAAAATTAAGGCACTACCAACTACCGGCATTACCAACGAGTGGGCACTATCAACTAACGAGCACTATCAACTAGCAGACAATATCAACAAACGAGCACTAGCAACTAGCGAGCACTATCAACTAGCGAGCACTATCAACTAGCAGACATTATCAACTAACGAGCACTAGCAACTAGCGAGCACTATCAACTAGCAGACATTATCAACTAACGAGCACTATCAACTAGCGAGCACCATCAACTAGCAGGCACGATCAACCAGCATACATTATCAACTAACGAGCACTATCAACCAGCAGACATTATCAACTAACGAGCACTATCAACTAGCAGACATTATCAACTAAAGAGCACCATCAACTAGCGGGCATTATCAACCAGGGGGCACTACCAACTAGTGGACTCTATCAACTAGCAGACATTATCAACTAACGAGCACTATCAACTTGCGGACATTATCAACTAATGAGCACAATCAAACTAGCGCGCACTATCAACTCGCGGACATTATTAACTAACCAGCATTATCAACTAGTGGGCTCTATCAACTAGCGGATATTATCAACGAACGAGCACTGTCAACTAGTGGACATTATCAACGAACGAGCACTTTCAACTAGCGGGCACTATCAACTAGCGGACATTTTCAACTAACGAGCAGTATCAACTAGTGGGCTATATCAACTATGGGACATTATCAACGAATGAGCACTATCAACTAGCGGACATTATCAACGAACGAGCACTTTCAACTAGCGGGCATTATCAACTAGTGGGCATTATCAACTAGTGGGCACCACCAACTAATGAGCACTATCAACTAGCGGGCATTATCAACTAGCGGGCACCACCAACTAATGAGCACTATCAACTAGCGGACATTATCAACGAACGAGCACTATCAACTAGCGGACATTATCAACTAATAAGCACTATCAACTAGCAGGCATTATCAACTAGTGGGCACTACCAACTAGTGGGCTCTATCAACTAGCGGACATTATCAACTCATGAGCACGATCAACTGGCGGACATTATCAACTAACGAGCACTATCAACTAGCCGGCACTATTAACTAACGAGCACTATCAACTAGTGGGCTCTATGAACCTGCAGGCGCTACCAACGAGTGGGCATTACCATCTAGTGGGCATGAACAACCAATGGGCACTACCAACTAGCAGACATTATCAACAAGCAGGCATGATCAACTAGGGGGCACTACCAACTAGCGGGCATTATCAACTAACGGGCACTACCAACTAGCAGGCACTATCAACTAGCGGGCATTAGCAACTAGTGGGCACTACCAACTAGCAGGCATTATCAACTAGCAGGCATTATCAATTAGCGGACATTACCAAGTAGCGGGCATTATCAACTAGCAGGCATTATCAACTACCAGCATTACCAACTAGTGGGCTCTACCATCTAGCGAGCATTACCAACTAGCAGGCACTATCAACTCTCAGGCACTATTAACTAGTGGGCACTACCAACAAGTGGGCATTATTAAATAGTGGGCATTACCAACGAGCAGGCACTACCAACTAGTGGGCATTACCATTGAGCAGGCACTACTAACTAGTGGGCTCTATCAACTAGCTGGCATTATCAACTAGCAGGCACTACCAACTAGCACGCATTATCAACTAGCGGGCATTACCAACTAGCAGGCTCTACCAACTAGCAGGCATTGTCAACTAGCGGGCATTATGAACGAGCAGGCATTACAAACTAGCGGGCACTACCAACGAGCTGACATTATCAACTAGCGGGAATTATCAACTTGTGGCATTACCAACTAGTGGGCAGTACCAACTAGCGGCATTACCAACTAGCAGGCACTACTAACTAGTGGGTACTACCAACTAGTGGGCACTATCAACTAGCGGGCATTAGCAACTAGCAGGCACTATCAACTAGCAGGCATTATTAACTAGTGGGCACTACCAACAAGTGGGCATTATTAAATAGTGGGCATTACCAACGAGCAGGCACTACCAACTAGTGGGCATTACCATGGAGCAGGCACTACTAACTAGTGGGCTCTATCAACTAGCTGGCATTATCAACTAGCAGGCACTATTAACTAGCGGGCATTACCAACTAGCAGGCTCTAGCAACTAGCAGGCATTGTCAACTAGCGTGCATTATGAACGAGCAGGCATTACAAACTAGCGGGCACTACCAACTAGCTGACATTATCAACTAGCGGGAATTATCAACTTGTGGCATTACCAACTAGTGGGCAGTACCAACAAGCGGCATTACCAACTAGCAGGCACTACTAACTAGTGGGTACTACCAACTAGCGGGCACTATCAGCTAGCGGGCATTAGCAACTAGGGGGCACTACCAACTCGCAGGCATTATCAACTAGCAGGTATTATCAATTAGCGGACATTACCAAGTAGTGGGCATTATCAACTAGCAGGCATTATCAACTACCAGCATTACCAACTAGTGGGCTCTACCATCTAGCGAGCATTACCAACTAGCGGGCACTACCAACTAGCGGGCATTACCAACTAGCTGGCATTATCAACTAGCGGGAATTATCAACTTGTGGCATTATCAACTAGTGGGCAGTACCAACTAGCAGGCACTACCAACTAGTGGGTACTACCAACTAGCGGGCACTATCAACTAGCGGGCATTACCAACTAGCGGGCACTACCAACTAGCAGGCATTATCAATTAGCGGGCATTACCAACTAGCGGCATTACCAACTAGTGGGCACTACCAACTATCAGGCACTACCAATGAACGGGCACTACCAACTATCGGGTACTACCAACTATCGGGCACTACCATCGAGCAGGCACTACCAACTAGCGGGCATTACCAACTCGCTGGCATTATCAACTAACTGGAATTATCAACTTGTGGCATTACCAAATAGCAGGCTCTACCAACTAGTGGGTACTAGCAACTAGCGGGCACTATCAACTAGCGGGCATTACCAACTGGCGGGCACTACCAACTAGCAGGCATTATCAATTAGCGGGCATTACCAACTAGCGGCATTACCAACTAGTGGGCATTACCAACTAGTGGACACTACCAACAATCGGGCACTACCATCGAGCAGGCACTACCAACTAGTGGGTACTACCAACTAGTGGGCACTACCAATTAGTGGTCAATACCAAATAGCAGGCACAACGAACTATTTACTTCCCACTCAATTTAATGAGTTCCCACTCAATCCTCCCAAACATTTTTTTTTTTTACATGGGTTAAGGCTCGTAAAAGAGCTGACGCTGACGCTGACACACACACACACACACACACACACACACACACACACACACACACACACACACACACACACACACACACACACGCACGCACGCACACACACACACACACACACGGACACACGGACACACGGACACACTGACGGGACAAATGACACAGCCACTGAGCTTCGGGGATGTGTCGTTCCATGGCAAGCCCCAAATATGGCCCTGCCATTGGTGTTGAATCAACTGAACCAGATACGTTGTCTCCCTCTGGAATGTCTACCTGGATGTTGGTAATGGTGGCATCAGCTTTCCAATTGAAGACGTCCATTAATTATATCACCAGCATGCCATGTTCACGTGAGGGAGTTTTTATTCTCTACAGATTGCAAGACATCATGTTTTTAATGATTTGATCAGAAGGTTCTCAAACCTGTCATATTTTTGACTTCTAAATATTTTTGACTTCTCTTAGAAGCCTTGTGAGTTATTTTATGTTACAGTCCTTATCTGGCATGCATGATATATGTTCGCTGCTCCGATGTACTTCTGTACTTCGTTGCAATGGGTTCTGCATATGTATGTCTAGCATTCTGGGTCGGATTACGTCATTGTTAAAGGCAAAGGAGACTGCAAGGCAAAAAGTAAAGAGGAAATATAAACCTAAAGATCCTGAAAGGTAAAGGGAGAGGGGATCAAAATTTGCATCCTCTCTATGTCCTAACAAGTACAAAAAGTTTTAATTAAAACAAAAGCCGCGTCGATGTTACACAATGCCTAGATGCAGCTGTGCCTATAACGTCGATGTTATAGGCACAGGACATTCCTATTGATTCGATTACTTGATCTTATTTTTGTGCAAAGTGAAAATATATATCGGCAATTTCCCGTGTGTGGCGACGAATTTTAAATATATCTCGGCATTTTCCTGTCTGTTATTTCAGGCGGTGTATGACTGACCATGCCGCGATTTAAAATATATATATATATATCTCGGCATTTTCCCGTCTGTTATTTCGGGCGGTGTATGACTGACCATGCCGCGATTTAAAAAAAAAAAATCTCAATGGACTTGAAGTTACAGGCCTTTGAGAATTCATTTCGTTCTATAAAGGGCAACTTTCATCGGATTTTCTTCCCGTTTTTTTTCAACCGAGTCTAAAACTATGTTAGCGACTGTGAAAAATGAAATGATATATCGAATTTGATTTGAAATAAAACTGTGTGAGAGAGGAAGACACCACGGGCCTACAAAACAGGCCTCAAAGCCTGTTTTGCGAGTTAATAAAATGGTGGATATTTGTTTATATGAAGCCTCTCCCACAATCGGTGGAGCTATGGTTCCCAGAATGGGTGGAGATTTGAGGTTTTGTCTTCTCTGCAAGAACAAGAAGAAGAACAAGAAGAAGACCAACAACAACAACAGCAGAGGGCCCTCTATGACCAGCGTCCCGCGACGCGGCTAAAAATGGCCCCATAAAATTAAATAAAGGTTATGATTTAAAAAAAATAGTTCTAATGAGAACTTTGATAAACTCCAAACTCTTGATCAATAACATTTATTGCCAATGCTATCTATCACAAAGCGGTATACTTGCAGGTGATGGAGATGATGGTGGAGATGGAGAACAAGATGAGCGTGCCTCGGTGGTCCATGGCAGCGGTGCGAGTACCTGGAGCAGAGCTCCACTCACAGCTGAGTGTGGGAAGCTCCTCACTTGGAGGGCTGTCAGAGGCCATCGGCAGTTCGGTTTGGTGTGATCCCTCTCACAGATACGCTGTGTCATTCCTCTCATTCCTGGTGCTCATTGCCATTGCTCTTTCCATGTTGATATTAACACTCAGTTGATGACAACAAGATTTAAAACATGATCGACAGGAGTACTGGTTAGAAATGGTCCTGATAAAGGTTGCAGAAAAATAACCTGTTCACAATCTTCTCACAAAGACTGTATTATTTGATAGATCAGTGATTGAAAACAGCAACACAATGAGAAAACAAGAGCAAACAGCAGCACAATGAGAAAACAAGAGCAAACAGCAGCACAATGAGAAACAAGCGCAAACAGAAGCACAATGAGAAAACAAGAGCAAACAGCAGCACAATGAGAAAACAAGAGCAAACAGCAGCACAATGAGAAAACAAGAGCAAACTGGAGCACAATGAGAAAACAAGAACAAACTGCAGCACAATGAGAAAACAAGAGCAAACGGCAGCACAATGAGAAAACAAGCGCAAACAGCAGCACAATCCATTCTCAAAGCACCTCTCAAGACGATCTATTTCTGCTGCATTTCAACCGTTTATCGCCATTCCAGTGCTACCAACATTATTCTCATTGCGCAGCTGAGCCGTCAGCGCCTCCATTATTTGTGCCACACCGTTGAGCCACCAGCACTGCCAGCGACATTCCAGTAGCCCCAACCATCGCATCACTGGAACCAATCGGGATGACTGGATTACAGCATGCCAACCAATGAGCGTGGCGGGATGTTGAAAGGAGGACGTCAGTGGAGGCAGGAATTAGGGCAATAAAAGCCTGACAGAACAGTTTCTGGGGTGCTGAGACAAGACTTCCAGTGCTGAGAGGAGAGTTCTAGAGCAGAGAGGAGAGTTCTAGAGCTGAGAGGAAAGTTCTAGAGCTGAGAGGGGAGTTCTAGAGCAGAGAGGAGAGTTCTTGAGCTGAGAGGAGACTTCCAGGGCTGAGAGGAGCCTTCCAGTGCTGAGCAGGGGGTTCCAGGGCTGAGAGGATAGTTCCAGGGCTGAGAGGATAGTGCCAGGGCTGAGAGGATAGTTCCAGTGCTTAGAGGAGAGTTCCAGTGCTTAGAGGAGAGTTCCAGGGCTGAGAGGAGACTTCCAGTGCTGAGCGGAGAGTTCCAGGGCTGAGAGGAGGGGTCCAGGGCTGAGAGGAGAGGTCCAGGGCTGAGAGGAGAGTTCCAGGGCTGAGAGGAGACTTCCAGTGCTGAGCAGAGAGTTCCAGGGCTGAGAGGATAGTTCCATGGCTGAGAGGATAGTTCCAGGGCTGAGAGGATAGTTCCAGTGCTTAGAGGAGAGTTCCAGGGCTGAGAGGAGATTTCAAGTGCTGAGCAGAGATTTCCAGGGCTGAGAGGAGACTTCCAGTCCTGAGCGGAGAGTTCCAGGGCTGAGAGGAGAGGTCCAGGGCTGAGAGGAGAGTTCCAGGGCTGAGAGGAGAGGTCAAGGGCTGAGCGGAGATTTCCAGGGCTGAGCGGAGATTTCCAGGGTTGAGAGGAGAGTTCCAGGGCTGAGAGGAGAGTTCCAGAGCTGAGAGGAGACTTCCAGTGCTGAGCGGAGAGTTCGAGGGCTGAGGATAGTTCCAGGGCTGAGGAGAGTTCCAGGGCTGAGTGGAGAGTTCCAGAGCTGAGAGAAGACTTCCAGTGCTGAGCGGAGAGTTCCAGGGCTGAAGAGAGTTCCAGGGCTGAGGAGAGTTCCAGGGCTGAGGAGAGTTCCAGGGCTGAGAGGAGAGGTCCAGGGCTGAGGAGAGTTCCAGGGATGAGGAGAGTTCCAGGGTTGAGGAGCATTCCAGGGCTGAGAGGAGAGGTGCCGGGCTGAGAGGAGACTTCTAGAGCTGAAAGGAGAGTTCTAGGGCTGAGAGGAGAGTTCCAGTGCTTAGAGGAGAGTTCTAGAGCTGAGAGGAGAGTTTCAGGGCTGAGAGGAGAGTTACAGGGCTGAGAGGAGACTTCCAGTGCTGAGCAGAGTTCCATGGCTGAGAGGATAGTTCCAGTGCTTAGAGGAGATTTCTAGAGCTGAGAGGAGAGCTCTGGAGCTGAGAGGAGAGTTCCAGGGCTCAGAGGAGAGTTCCAGGGCTGAGAGGAGAGTTCCAGGGCTGAGAGGAGAGTTATAGAGCTGAGAGGAGAGTTCCAGGGCTGCGAGGAGAGTTCTAGGGCTGAGAGGAGAGTTCCAGGGCTGAGAGGAGAGTTCCAGGGCTGAGAGGAGAGTTCTAGAGCTGAGAGGAGAGTTCCAGGGCTGAGAGGAGAGTTCCAGGGCTGAGAGGAGAGTTCCAGGGCTGCGAGGAGAGTTCTAGAGATGAGAGGAGAGTTCCAGGGCTGAGAGGAGAGTTCTAGAGCTGAGAGGAGAGTTCCAGGGCTGAGAGGAGAGTTCCAGGGCTGAGAGGAGAGTTCCAGGGCTGCGAGGAGAGTTCTAGAGATGAGAGGAGAGTTCTAGGGCTGAGAGGAGAGTTCTAGAGCTGAGAGGAGAATTCTCGGGCCGAGAGGAGCATTCTAAAACTGAGAGCAGAGTTCTGGAGTTCATGCGCTATGTTCTGGAGTTCAGGTGCTGGGTTCCACAGTTCTTAGTGTGCTCAGTTCTGAACGAGTCTGAGTCAATAGAGTTCACACCCTGAGTCTTGGGGAGAGAGACCTCGCTGGATTGACTGAGTAAGTGGCCCGAGCACGGCACCATCGACAGGAGGAAGTGATGGGTGGAGCGTGCTGCCCGAAATGTTGAAGCGTACTTTTTAAAATTTATTTTGGTTTGGAGTTATTTTTATTTATTATTTATTAGTTTATTTTACATTAGTTATATTAGTTTATTTTATTATTTTACACTTAGTTATTTATTATTATTTGCATGGGGACCGCAAGGCTAACCCCCGCTCTTGCAGGGAAAATGGCCTTTAAAATGCCTGTTGTTTTGTTGTTTTTGGAAGTATTTTTAAAGTATAAATAATAGAAATAGCTCTTTTAAGAGCCAACACATGGTGCAAACTGTAAACCTTTTACTTTATTGGGGAAATTGCACAATGTAAACTTTTCAACAGCATTTAATGATATTTATTATTCTTAACCTCGGCTTGCGACTTTTATACAAGCTTGTAGTGGAAGAGAATGTCAAGTTTTCGCACTGGCATGACATGTGACACAATTCCCAAATATGATGGTCATACTCATACACTGCCTAACATACATTTGTTCTCGACAAGACAGACGGCACACATTGGCAAATTTTACAAAGATTCCTCCACCTGTGAACTCTAATGCAGAATAGCTCCACCCCTTGTACCTTTATCCAATGGTAAATGGCATGTATTATATTTACCCATTGTCCAAAAGCACAGATATGTCGAGGTGAAATAGAACTTTTCATTTTTCCTTGACACCAACGTAAACAAGTGAATCCTCTTGGATTGCGCTGAGGTTCGGGCATGGAATTTCGAGCCTCGATCTTGTATACAAAAATAATAATAATAATAATAAGAACCTTGGGCCGAATCTCGCGCTTCACCAGTGCGCGTGCGCGAATTTACGTCACGTCGGCAGCGAGAAGGGGTTCCCCAACACGAACCAATCAGGAACTGCCACGTCACACTTATATGATCTCAGAATTCCTGTGACAGGAATTCGCGTTACACTGGCTGGAAGTCATTCGCTAGAGGCGCTTCCTCAGCGCTAATAAATACAGGGCGTTTCAAAAAAGTGGACTATTTGATCAGCCTTCTCTCTTGCAGGTTATGGTGGTGGTGGTATGCCATTTCTAACAAGTCAGTAAAAGTAAGACCATATGTCACCTATGGTGTTCATAGTGGAACAAAATTGAAAATCGTGACTTTGTGGTTTGAGACAAAATCCTACGTGCAGGTGCGCTGACAATACTGTCAGTGTTACAATGTTCACACCTGTAATAGACATTCCAATGGGAGCATTCAGCTGTTTGTGGAGCACTTCCAAGCACAGGGAAGTGTGAAAAATCGAAATAAAGGCAACAGTGGCCGCTTACCAAGTGTTACCAAGTGAACATTGATCTTGTGAGAGATTCTGCTGTTGAAAATCCTAAGAAATCATAATATCGGCGTTCCCAAGAACTGGTGATCTCAGCTTCATCTGTGTGGCACATTCTCACTTCTGATCTCAAATTATACCCCTTCATCATGTCTGTAAGGCATAACCTAACTCTGAATGACGTGAAAAGATGAGTAACTAGATGGTATTCATAGAATACTTACCCTACCCTGCGCAGTCAACTTGGTGTGAGCCAACTCTTCTGTTTTTGAACGTTTCGTTTTTTTTGATCCAATATGTCTGCCAGACCACGTGAGCAATGACATCATAAATTTATATTCTCTAAATAATTGTTGCATAGATCATGCTCAATAAATTTCAAACTGATTAGACTAAGCGTTGTCCCTGTCGAATTATGACGTCATAATTATGGCACCAGTGACGACATCGTTAACAACACCTATTCCCCATATGGAGTTCTTTACAATGAGCCACGTTTCATTTTTTTTCCATAGAGTGGTTTTGGAGATATAGAGGTGCAACGTTTTTTGGTTTTTCCAAGATGGCGCCTGTAACACATGACCTATGACGTCATGAGTATCATTAACATATTCTACAGGAGGAGGCGCTCATATGGTGAAAATTTCGTGTCCATCAGACCAACAGTTGCTGAAAATTTTAAAATAATGATCGGATGGATCAGTGTTGTATTTGTCAAATGATGACGTCATAATGAAGGCAATGATGACATCATCATTAACATATCTTATTCCCCATGGGGAGTCGGTGACAATGAGCCAGGTCTCAATTTTTCCCTGGACTGGTTTCAGAGATATAGAGGTGCGAAGTTTTTCCAAGATGGCGCCTGTACCACGTAACCTATGACGTCATAATAATCATTAAAACATTCTACAGGAGGAGGCCCTCCCATGGTGAAAATTTCGTGTCAATCGGACCAAGAATTGCAGAGAAAAAAATTCATACTGATCGAATCAAGCGTTGTACTTGTCGAATTATGATGTCATAATTAAAGTAACGATGACATCATTAACATATCTTATTTCCCAGGCGGAGTACTTGACAATGAGCCGTGTTTCCGTTTTTTTCCATGGAGCGGTTTCGGAGATATAGAGGTGCACCCTTTTTTCGATTTTTCCAAGATGGCGCCTGTACCATGTGACATATGACGTCATAATTATCATTTTTAAAATTCCACAGGAGGAGTCACTCATATTCTGAAAATTTCATGCCAATCGGACTAACAGTTGCAGAGGATTTTTTTTTCATACTCATCATATCAAGTGTTGTACTTGTCGAATTATGACGTCATAATTAAGACATCAATGACATCATCATCAACGTATCTCATTCCCCCTGGTGAGTACTTGACAATCAGCCATGTTTCCATTTTTTCCATCTAGTGGTTTGGGAGAGATAGAGGTGTAACGTTTTTCCAAGATAGCGCATGTACCACGTGACCTATGACGTCATAATATTCTTTAAAATATTCTGCAGGAGGCGGTCCTCCAATGGTGAAAAATTCATGTCAATGGGACCAACGGTTGCCGAGAAAATGAATTTTTAAAATGCAGGCACACGCACGTACGTAACTGAAATGCAGACACGGCACACGTACGTACGTAATTGAAATGCAGACATGGCACACCTACGTACGTACCTGAATGCTTAACCCCACTTTTCGCTTCGCGAGCGCAGGGTAATAATTAGGACTGTGAGAGCAACCACACACAGCTCTGAACTTGTCAATAGATTAAAACAACTAATCAGACGGATGTGAGCACAGGGAGCTACAGTTGGCAGATTAAAACAAGTTTTCTTTAATATCACAAAACGACACAAAAATCTAATTGGTAAAATACAATACGAATAGTAAAAATATTATTCATGAGATCTTTATGTAAATACAGTACAATTTAAGAATTAAATCTTCTTCTTCTATATATATATAAAAGAAAGTTTTTGTTTGTTTGTTTGTCTGCATGCGCTAATCTCCTGAATGGTGAAAGATAGGAGGAAACCTCTGAAACTAAAAATGGCGGGATGGGCCCCGGGAAGGTTATAGGCTATGTGGCGAGGCCGGTCGAGGCCCACCTCGGCCGGGCTGGGCCCATTTTGCAAATAAAAGCTGAGCTGAATTATAGTAGTCAATCTTCTACGGCCGCGAGTAAAAGCTGAATTATAGTAGTAAATTCATTCAAAAAGAACTTAAAATGTCAGGACAGGCCCCGGGAAGGTTATAGGCTAGGTGGCGAGGCCGGTCGAGACCGCTTCGGCCGGGATGGGCCCATTTCGCAATGAAAAGCTGAGCTGAATTATAGTAGTCAATCTTCTACGGCCGCGAGTAAAAGCTGAATTATAGTAGTAAATTCATTCAAAAAGAACGAAAAATGTCGGGACGGGCCCCGGGAACGTTATAGGCTCGGTGGCGAGGCCGGTCGAGGCCGCCTCGAACGTGCTGGGCCAATTTCGCAATTAAAAGCTGAGCTGAATTATCGTAGTCAATCTTCTACGGCCGCGAGGAAAAGCTGAATTATAGGAGTAAATTCATTCAAAAAGAACCCGGGCAACGCCGGGTGCTTTCGGCTAGTATCATATAATTTATAAGTCCAAGGAACTGTATCCATTACATCAACGATTTAAAAAAGTTCATTCGTCCATCTCTTTGTATAACCTTTCTCAAAATGACTTTTCCATCTGTATATTCTTACAATATCACCAACTTTGAACTTGGGCTATCTTAAATTAATCTCATTTTCATAATCTAATTTTGTAAATGTTTCCGATGGTTTTGATTTTGTTGATGAATGAACTGTATCATTGTAAATATCTACAATACCATGAATTAAAGCTACCCATTGCTGAGAACCGACTTGTGTAAATTTTTTATACTAGGGCATGCCCGTACTATATATATATCTAAAATTATATCCCCCCCTCTATTTACATGAAATGGTTTGGTCCAAAGCGAACGGCTTGCGAGTACGGTGACAATCCCCCCCCCCCCTCTATTTACATGAAATGGTTTGGTCCAAAGCGAACGGCTTGCGAGTACGGTGACAATCCCCCCCCCCCCCCTCTATTTACATGAAATGGTTTGGTCCAAAGCGAACGGCTTGCGGAGTTTGGTAAAGAAATCGCCATAGCGTGCACAAACGCGCAGGAAAGCGAAAGAATCGCAAAGTAGTTTTAATTAGTTTTAAAACATAGTTTAACGCCAACATAGTTTGCCAACGTGAAATAAATGAATACGCTCTCAAATGTGCCGTCCGAGGCAGAGTCTGTTCGCCACGTTCGGCACACGTGATAGCTCGCTGCTCTCTGATTGGTTGAATCGTTTTTTGGACATAGCTCGCTAACTACTTGTCCGATTAATATGAAACCTTGAAAAGGCACATCCTCGGGTCCCCAGCAATATACCTGGCAAGTTTCAAGTATATCGGACCCGTGGTTGTCGAGAAACAGCAGTCACAGACAGACACACAGAGATTACTGGCATTATAGATAGATAATCTCTCTTTCAAAGTGCGATTAAAATGCTCAATAACAACTGCTTTTCCTTCATTAAAAGTGCTGCATAATGTAATACCATTATCTTTAAGAAATTTCATAAATATTTTGTTATAAAACTCTGTTCCCTCATCAGTCCATAACTTCTTTGGTTTTCTTTTGCTTTTACTAAATATTCCACTGAAAGCTAACATAAGAGTATTACCCCTTTTGTTTTTCAAGGGAACAACCCATGCAAATCTGCTCCTCAAATCAATAATGGTTAAAGCATATTTGTATCCTCTATCATTATTTAGTTCAATTAAATCAGCAGACCAGATGTAATCAACCTCCTCAGTCTTGATGACATCATTAGAGCTTAATAGTTTTTTTTAGGGCTCTGTCCATGGTGAAACACCTGGATAACTAAGACCAAGTTTCAATTTAGCACTTATCAATTTTTTCACAATAAACCTATCAACTTTCTCTCTCAACGTTGGATTTTGTATCAAAGACAAATTATACAACATTTCTCTGTCGGCTTTGTGTTTTTCATTCAACGTAGTGCTCTTCCCATAAGCAATATCATTCTTCATACACACTTCATCAACCCTATTTATAGGTTTAGACCAAGGTTTAGGATTGTCAGCCTCATCTAATCTTTTATCCAAGTTTGTCCCTGGACCACAGAAAGAATATCCAGGAAGGTGTAATCCCCCTGGAATTCCAGTTATAAATTTTCTCCCTGACAAAAACTTTTGGATATCTCCCCCACTTTTATTCTTAGAAATGAATTGGCACTTTTTAGAGCCACATATTAAACATACCCCTTTTTCATGAACTCAATTATTTTGATCTTTAACATGTGGGATATTTTTAGATTTAGTTTTCTTTTTACAGTTGAGACAATAACTCATTTTATTTATTAGTTTAGTTGTTATGTATCTTAGCACAAATCCATAAGGGACACTATCAATTCCATTTCCTAAAATAAACCTCTTATCATCAAAAGCCCCAAGAGCTTTCTTGCTCACCTCTTCTGAATATAATTGATGTTTATAACTTATTATCATATTCATTTTTCTCAACTCTTCTTTCTTTAAAGTTAAACAATTATAATAATTTCCAAAGTTTATTGATTCTTTCTTTCAATTTCAACTTCTTTCAATATTATTATCAATATACTTATCGGCATAAGCTTTTGACTTCAATCCTATAAATTCACTCATTACCTTACCCCCCAATCCATCCTTAAACTTTCCAATAACCTTTTTATTCTTTGAAGAAAAACCACTTATCACCCGGCTTGTAATTACTTGTATCGTATTGTTGCGGATATGAGGACTGTATTTTTTTGATTGTGTTGTATTGTGGTAAATTGGTGATGAATATTGCTTGAGTCTGCGCCTCCTGCCTCCGGAGCTGTGTAAAGGTCAAAAGGGCGTCCCATAATTAGTCCACAAGCATACACGTCAGCCAATCATAGAATACACCTGTTCGATAGTTATATCTTATTCTGTGTTTTAGGGTAAGGCTGTGTCTCCCATTAATAGAAGTACTCCATTGCACCAAGTGAAAGAGATAGATTCCCTTCATTCCCATTCCCAAAACCTCCATTCCCCCTTTTCGTCGATTGGAAACTACCTCCGCTCCAATTGCCGCCATTGACCACGAGGCAGGGTTGGGGAAGAAAGGCGGGTCCCCACCTCGTAATAGAGGGGAGGAGTGAGTCAGCCCCACTCAACCAACCACGAACAAGGGGTTGGACTTGGAGAGGGTGTGGAAAGAAAGATTGAGGAGGTTCGCGAAGGTTGAGGGGGGGGGGGGGCCTATATAACCCACGGCAGGGCATTTCCCAAGCGGCAGAAGAGAGATGAGCCTTTACCAAAAGAGACGGGAGAGGAACCATTACAGCGAGGCGAGAAGAAGTCCAGGGTTGAACTGCAGCTCGAGCCACCGAAACTGCACTCACTGCAGCTCGAGCCACCGAAACTGCACTTGCTGCAGCTCGAGCCACTGAAACTGCATTTGCTGCAGCTGGAGCCACCGAAACTGCAGCCACAGCAGCGTGAGGCCTGGACGGCAGTTTGGAGCAGGGCCGCGAAGGAGCGGCGGCTGCCCACGAGTCGATCAGCTGCAGAACTAGTTGGACCTCCCTATCCCGCCAGCCATCCATCTCCCGCCAGTCCTATCATCATTCCCCGTGTAAGTGTGCTCGTAGTCTGTCTTTTGTCTTGTCCCTGGGTTAGTTAAGACTGTAGGTAAGCTAGCGTTGCACTGTGTATCTAATCTCGTCTGTAAATAAACGTGACTGCTTTCTTCTTGATTATATGTGTAAATAATAAATCCAATTACTTTTCTGTACGTCTTCTCGTCTTATTCCTTTTTCCTCTTTGTATTCGGTCGCTTTAGAGTTTTCCCGATTGAATAGCGGTGGCGCGATCCAGCCAAAGTTTGGGGTAAATCGGGTGTTAGAGTCGGGGAATAAATGTTCGGTCGCGGTCATACCACCGCTCGGTCAAAATAACATCTTTAACCGCGTCCGTAACAATTGGTGTCAGGAGTGGGATGTACAAAGGATGTAACGGAAGCATGTACACCAAATTGTTACGGACGCGGTTAAAGATGTTATTTTGACCGAGCGGTGGTAACAATTGGTGTCGAGGAGTGGGATACGAGGCCCGAAGCGCGCTTAACGCGCTCAAAATTACAAGCAGTTGGAAATTGTTTTGTTTTAAAGAAAAACCCGAATTTTGAAATCGCGCCATGGCTGGTCAAGGCGATCGGATGCCGGTGGGTGAGCTAGAGATAGACGGGGTGGAATCGACCCAGGACCTCGGGGAAATGTATGTGGAGGAAGGAGAGGAGGAGAACATTGGCGATGTGGTTGAGGGGGTATCAGACGCACAAAATGGCGGTCTCGCGCACGAGGTTACGGGCGCGCAAAATGGCGCCTCGCACATGGCCACGACGCCCGCGACCGTAGCAGCGCCGCTGGTGGATTCGAACCTTTTTTCCCTGCAAATGAGGGCCCTTATGGGACAAATGGGAGGCCAAATTGGAGGTTTGAAAAACAGTATAGAGGCTCAGAGTGAGCAAATGGGGGTAATGAGGGCTGATAGTGAGCGATTGGGGAGCGAAATGGGGAACCGGATGGAGGCTCAGAGTGAGCAAATGGGGGCAATGAGGGGCGAAATGGGGGGCAAAATGGGAGAAATGGGGGAACGGCTAGAAGCTAAATTTGAGGGGTTAGACAACGGGATAAAAGAGGTAAAGAATGGGTTAATGGGGTTAGAAAATAGAATGGAAGACAAATTGCGGGAAATAGGGGAGCAATCCGCCCGGGAAATCGGACAGATGGGGAACCAGATAGAGGAGGTGAAAATCGGGTTAGAAAGTAAATTGGATGCTCAGAGGGATGAATTGGGACGGATGAGGGTAGCATCTACAAAAGAGAGGGAGGAGATGGAGGAGATACGACGAGGTGTAAGTGAGGAGGTCTCGGGGGTACGCGAGGAGGTAAAGCGAGGTGAAAAGCATATAGAGAAAGAGGTGAGGAATAATATGGCTAGGTTACAGGGGGGAATAGAAGATCTGACGGAGGAGGTGGAACAGCTGACAGAGGGACAAACGGAGTTAGTGGAGCAGGTTCAAAGGAACACTGCGGTACTAGGAGGGTTAAAGGCGACACAAAAAGACATTAAAAATGACTTAATAGCAACACAGAGGCAATGTCAGATGGTACGTGAGGGACTGACAACGAGGTTGGAAGAGGTGACAGAGGTAATGGAGACAAAGGACCGGCAGGTGAGGATGCACATAGAGACGGTCACGGTAGCCTTAGAGGACGAACTTGAGGAGACGCACCGGGAAATAAAAGAGGTGAAGCAAAAATTAGAGGAAGTGGAAGAAGAGGTGAGTGAAATTAAGAAGAGACGGACAGAAACTAAAAGAGAAATCCAGGAGGAGGTGATGGAATATGTGCAAGGTCGGTGCTCAACTCATAATGATGTACTCACTAACCAAATCAAGAGTTTGCAGGTGGCAAAGGAGGTGAGGAGACGAGGTGCCAAGGTGAGTGGCGATATACGAGAAAATGTACATGATGTGAGGGGAGCTTCAGTCGGCTTGGGGGTTGATGTGGACCCGGGTGTTCGTGAGAGGCCGTTGGTGAAGTGTGCGACAGGTCTGGTGTGCGAAAAAAGAGGTGTGCGAGAATGTCCGACCATGGGGTGTGTGAGGAAAAAGTGCGCGCCAAGGAGAGAGGGTGCTGTCGAGAGTGAGTCGGTCGTAGCGCGTGTGCGAGGGAGCACATGGAAGCGCGGTGTGGTGAGTGTTACAGAGGAAGTAACGAGAGAGTGTACACCTGTGGTGAGTGTTACAGAGGATGTAACGGGAGAGTGTGCGCAAGAGGATGCGCGAGAAAGGTGTGTAACGGACAGGTGCAAGGGGAAAGAGTGCGCTGTCAAGAGTAAGGGAGAATGCACGCCTGTGGTGAGTGTTACAGAGGGTGTAACGGGAGAGTGTGCGTGAGAAAGGTGTGTAACGGACAGGGGCATGAGAAAAGAGTGCGCTGTCGAGAGTAAGGGTGAGTGCGCTGTCAAGAATGGAGGTGAACGTAGTGAGAGTGACACGGAGCGTGAGTTGGTTGTGACAGGGAGCGAGGATGCACACCTGGAATGGTAGAGCGTGTGTGGGAATGCACACTTGAGTTGGTCGTGAGGCACGTGGTTGGGTGTGCGAGTGAGAGCACACCTGTGATAGTCACAGAGGAGGTGACCGAGAAGGGGGCGCGAAGAGGTGTGTTGGTGAGGTGTGCGAGCGACGAGTGCGTGCAAAGGTGTTCGGTGGTCAGGTGTGTGACCAAGTCTGTGAGCGGAATGAGTGTACCGAGGTGTGTAAGAGAAGGTATGACGAGGAGCATGGGAACAGCTGGATGTATGAGCAAGAAAGGGGTAGCGTATGCGTGTAAGCATGCAGGTGAGGCATCGACGGTAACCGGGTTAGTGGTTAGAGCGACTTATAGCCGAATCGGGCCCTCGGTGCGTGCCGGGCTTCGCGTGCCGCGAGAACCAGCGGGGATCCGAGCCACGGCGGGTTCGAAAGGACCGCCGTACGCGATCCACGCTGGGCCTCGCTTGGAACGGCCGCGTCCGTGCTCCACTAGGCGGAGCGGGCAGCCCGATAGGAAGGGTCGTCATGGCGACCACTTTTTATTGAGACGTTCCGGCAGGTCGAGATCGGGCAATTGGATGGCTCGGTGCCAAGATGGTGCGTGGGATCTCGCCCCGGGTAAGCCTCCTTCCCTGCACCGAATGTCGGACGCATCCAACCGCCGGTACCAAAGAACCCGCATTCATTGCTCGGCTGTACGAAGCCGGGCTGTAGACGTGAATTGGCGCACCGAGAGGATCTAATAAGTAGACGGGGATGAGGTTAGTGTTTTGGACCCAAAATTAGAAAAAGGAAAGATTTGATGATTGGCAGAGGATTGGCAGAGTGATGATTGGTAATGGTACAGTGATTGGCAGATGATTGGCAAATTTTTGATTTGTTGAATTTGGACGAGCGAAATTGATAGTAGGACCTCCCCGATGTGGTGGGATGGCAAATCCACCATCCCTCACAGTGGGGGGGCAAAGGAGCACTAGATTATGGGGTTGATGGCAGTGAAAACTAGCCCGGGAGGGTTAGGATATATCGTGTGTAGGGATCTAGCGAAGATGACATTAGGTAACGTTAAGGTTAGTTAGTGACTGATACCTGTAGTGGGGATGCAGGTAGTTTAGTGTGGATGATAATGACGTGGGAGCGCAATAGTTTAAAGGGGTGACTGGGAAGCGCAAGTTTCAGAGGGGAGTAGTTAGATGAGATGATGCCGTGTGTTTGAGGATTGAACAGGTGTGATTGCACAGGTGTGCAACTGGACAGGTGTGTGGAGCAGTGTATGAGGGGGTAGTGGTGATGGGTGTTGTGTTGACCAAATGGTCCAGGAAGAGGAGGAGGGTGCAGGTGGCACCAGGTGTGAGTGCACAGGTGTGCAACAACAGGTATGGAGAATGGTTGTGTGGAAGACATGGAGTGTGGAATATATGGAGTCTTGGAATGGATGGTCGTGGAGTGAGTATGGTGGAAATGATGGAGTGGAGTGGATGGTGCGAAGGTGTGAATGGGGGAAGGATGGACCCCCATCACGAATACCCGGGGCGGGTAGTGTAAGTGTTAGGTAGAGGGTATAGGTAAATTGTGGTTGGATATTGGCATCTGTGGTGCGGGTGAGAGAATGGTATTTGGATGGGTGCATTAGTGTTGTGGAAATGGCTGGGCGTGTAGCCTGTTAGTGTGTGTAGTTGGATTGGGCACTCCACCACTGTGAGGATGTCGTCCAGGTGAGGCCGCAGGTGGGCTCTGGGAGCCGGTAGAGTTGTTGTGGATGGGGCCCGAGGATCCGGAGGACGGACCCGGGTAGCCCAGTGCCAGAGGGCACCAAGGGGTGACAGAGCCAGGAGGGGCCTTCCCCAGTTAGTTAGGTTAGGGTGAGGAGCTAGGTAAGCTCGGGTGGCAACTACAGTGGTGGAGGTGTGCAGGTGGGTAGACCTGCTGGGAGAGCTACACGTCACGGCCCAGAAATTGTGCAAGGGCACCGGGAGATGAATCGGGGGAGTGAGACCCCAAATTGAGAAGCACCACAGTTTGGTCAATGGGAATTGGTTTTTAGAACCCATAGTGTAAGTTGGCCAATGGATTGCCAAGGAAAGACCCCGGGTAGTGTAACGTGTGGTAAAGTCATTTAGGGGATAGTTAGGATTGGAGTCTCCTCGCACCATCTGCATCCACTCACCTGAGGTGACAGGTACTCCACACCATGCCATGTTTTGATTATTTTTTACTGTGCAAATGTTTGGAATGTGAGACGCATCATGACGTGGGTGTGACAT
This sequence comes from Myxine glutinosa, assembly GCF_964187855.1. Lineage (NCBI taxonomy): Eukaryota > Metazoa > Chordata > Myxini > Myxiniformes > Myxinidae > Myxine > Myxine glutinosa. Next base: position 189,364,240 of record NC_136266.1, read on the forward strand.
TGTGCTTGATGTTCCATCTCTTCCTCCTAATGAGGATTGATGATGAATTGGGTGATGGCAAATTTTGGTTAGAGGGATTGTGGTGACAAATTTGGTATAGAGGAAATATGGGGAGATGTGACAGTAGCGACGGATTGGTAATGTGTAGATTTTGTACATATGGGGTAAGGGCAAGGGTAGTGTAGGTGACAGGGGGGTGACGTACGGTAGGGACGAGCTTTCTCACTTTGCCCTCCGTACGCATTTCGCCTTGCATTGCCTTATTGATGTGTACCCTTGTGACCTTACCCCTCGCTCATTTGTCTCTTTTGTCTCCCACATGACCTGTGCGCCATTGGGCGCCGAGGGGAGCGTGCGTGAGTCCTCCATTGTGCGCCCGGAATTCCCAGAACCAGCTGTCTGCATCGATGCACCACATTATGGACCACATGCCTGTGGCCGAGCACCACGTATGGACCCCATGGGTAGGGGCATGGCCCCTCTGCTGGAACCGGCCATGAGGGCCCGAAATCTTGCTGGCGGACCTTGGCCACAGGGCACCGATGCCCCACAGGTGAACCACACTAGTCGGCCCTGTGGGCCATAAATAAAATAAAATAAAAAGGACACATTGGGTGCATTTTTCAGTTCAAATAGGCCGCCAGTAAGAAAATGAAAGAAAGACAACATCTGGAAGACAATAATAATAACCAGCAGAGGGAGCCGAAGAGCAAGAGACCACCTGCAGGGTTTGGGGTTGTTGATTTATTTTTTATTGTTGAACATTGATGAACAGTGATGACTGCACCGATTGGTGCTTGGGGGTGTATTGGTGCGTTTTTGGGTGCTTTCATGGTGCATTGATGCAGAGCAGACTGTCTCCCCCCCAGAACGAACAATTACAGGTCCTGGGTTAGTTTTGTAAATAAAAATAGCGTCATTGTAAATAATGCTCCCCACCGTCAGTGTATAGTTTGAAGACCATTCCGCAATTCGGTTAACTGTGGGCGTAAGTCAGTTAGGCAGGGTGCAATGGAGCAGCGGGACACATTTATTTATGTTTTAAAACTGTCGCACTCAGGGTCAGGTTTAAAAGTAGAGGGAACTACACCTACGTGTCACACTAAATAAAAGTTGTAGGCCTGGGACGTGCCTAAGAGGAGGAGGGTGCAGTGTTGCGGATATGAGGACTGTATTTTTTTGATTGTGTTGTATTGTGGTAAATTGGTGATGAATATTGCTTGAGTCTGTGCCTCCTGCCTCCGGAGCTGTGTAAAGGTCAAAAGGGCGTCCCATAATTAGTCCACAAGCATACACGTCAGCCAATCATAGAATACCCCTGTTCAATAGTTATATCTTATTCTGTGTTTTAGGGTAAGGCTGTGTCTCCCATTAATAGAAGTACTCCATTGCACCAAGTGAAAGAGATAGATTCCCTTCATTCCCATTCCCAAAACCTCCATTCCCCCTTTTCGTCGATTGGAAACTACCTCCGCTCCAATTGCCGCCATTGACCACGAGGCAGGGTTGGGGAAGAAAGGCGGGTCCCCACCTCGTCATAGAGGGGAGGAGTGAGTCAGCCCCACTCAACCAACCACGAACAAGGGGTTGGACTTGGAGAGGGTGTGGAAAGAAAGATCGAGGAGGTTCGCGAAGGTTGAGGGGGGGGGCCTATATAACCCACGGCAGGGCGTTTCCCAAGCGGCAGAAGAGAGATGAGCCTTTACCGAAAGAGACGGGAGAGGAACCATTACAGCGAGGCGAGAAGAAGTCCAGGGTTGAACTGCAGCTCGAGCCACCGAAACTGCACTCACTGCATCTCGAGCCACCGAAACTGCACTTGCTGCAGCTCGAGCCACTGAAACTGCATTTGCTGCAGCTGGAGCCACCGAAACTGCAGCCACAGCAGCGTGAGGCCTGGACGGCAGTTTGGAGCAGGGCCGCGAAGGAGCGGCGGCTGCCCACGAGTCGATCAGCTGCAGAACTAGTTGGACCTCCCTATCCCGCCAGCCATCCATCTCCCGCCAGTCCTATCATCATTCCCCGTGTAAGTGTGCTCGTAGTCTGTCTTTTGTCTTGTCCCTGGGTTAGTTAAGACTGTAGGTAAGCTAGCGTTGCACTGT
>NC_136266.1:189366541-189486541 GCF_964187855.1 Myxine glutinosa
GGCCCATGACCGATAGGTGGTGCTGCTGGCTACCTGCCGGGCACTAGGGTGCAGTGACTCCCTATCTGAAAATGATCTGGAAATGATAGTTGTACCGTGTACCCACAATTTTACTGAAATCTGCCCAACTATAAAGATGTTAATGGGTCGTGTCCAGAAAATTGTGATGAAATTGGACACATCTATCAGATTGTCGAATCATCTTGTCGTTTTGCATCATCAAGTTGAATGGCTGACACATTGGCCTAGAGCTCTATTAGCTATCCAGCCTGGATTTGAATCCCGACCCACCTATAAACTGCCATCCTGGTGTCTCACAGGCAGGACGAGGCATCAATGTGTGTGCCGCCCTTCTGGTGGATATTAACTTGGGTGCCCCATCTGCCGACATTAGTTGTGGACGTTGAAGACCCAACGGTGTCCTTCATGAAGAGTATTTGAATTATCGCAGCAATCGTGAACAAATTACAATTTCCGTGAAGTTAGCACCCTTGAGCTAAGTTAGACCAGATTCAATGGATTGTACCAACACAAAAAGGGAGTTGAACATGGTAACGGGTTGAATCAGATAGGAACCTTAACCCCAAAAAGGCGGTGAATAGGGTAATGGATTAAATCGGATAGGAATACTAAACCTAAACGTAAAAAGGGGGCAAATAGGGTAAAAGGTTGAATCGGGTAGGAACCCCAACCCCAACTACCCAAACCTGGGGTTATCGTATTTTAACAGAGTACGGTCCATCAGTGAGTTAGTAACAGAATATGGTCCATCAGTGAGTTAGTAACAGAATATGGTCCATCAGTGAGTTAGGAACAGAATATGGTCCATCAGTGAGTTAGTAACAGAGTATGGTCCATCGGTGAGTTCGTAACAGAGTACGATCCATCAGTGAGTTAGTAACAGAGTAGGTACGGTACATCGGTGAGTTAGTAACAGAGTACGGTCCATCAGTGAGTTAGTAACAGAGTACGGTCCATCGGTGAGTTAGTAACAGAGTACAATCCATCAGTGAGTTAGTCACAGAATATGGTCCATCGTGAGTTAGTCATGTTGATAGTTAGACGTAGACAAACTGAAGTAACCAATTATATAATTGTTCGGCTTACTCGTGTCAATATCGCGAAATCTCACAAAAAGAGCTTAAATTGTTTCTCCACTATAACATCGTGGTGGTTGGAATTCCATCCACGTTTAGTTGTGCCCGGAGAAGAACATCATGGTGGTCGCAGTGTCTCCATTTTTAATTGTACCTCGACTCAAACATCATGGCAGCCGGAATGCCTCCATTTTTAGTCGTGCCTCAAATAGAACATCTTGATGGTCAGAATGCCTCCATTTTTAGTCATTCCTCGACTTGAGCATCATGTCATGTCCTCGACTGGAACATTATGGTGGTAGAAATTCCTGCATTTTTAGTTGTAACTGGACAAGTACATCATGGTGTTTGGAATGCCTCCATTTTTAGTCGTCCATCGACAAGTCCATCATGGTGGTCACAGTGTCACCATTTTTAGTTGTGCCTCGACTAGAACATCATGATGGTCAGATTGCCTCCATTTTTAATTGTGTCTCAACTAGAATATTATGGTGGTTGGAATGTCTCTATTTTTAGTTGTGCCTCAATGAGAACATCATGGTGGTCGGGTGTCTCCATTTTTAGTTGTCCCTCGAAAAAAACATTATCTTGGTCGGAATGCCTCCATTTTAGTTGTGCCTCGACAAGAACTGGTTGTCGGAGTGCCTCCATTTTCAGTTGTCCCTCGACGAGAACATCATGGTGCTCGGAATTCCTGCATTTTTAGTTGTGCCTTGACTGGAACATTATGGTGGTAGAAATTTCCTGCATTTTTAGTTGTAACTAGACAAGTACATCATGTTGTTTGGAATGCCTCCATTTTTAGTCGTCCATCGACGAGAACATCATGTTGGTCGGAGTGTCTCCATTTTTAGTTGTGCCTCGACGAGAACATCATGGTGGTCAGAATGCCTCCATTTTAGTCGTCCATCGACCAGAACATCATGGCAGTCGGTGTTTCTCCATTTTTAGTTGTGCCTCGACGAGAACATAACGGTGGCTGGAATTACTGCATTTTTAGTTGTGCCTCGACGAGAACATCATGGTGTTCGGAATACCTCCATTTTTAATTGTTTTCCGACAAGAACATCACGGTGGTCGGAGTTTCTCCATTTTTAGTTGTGCCTCGACTAGAATATTATGGTGGTTGGAATTCATGCATTTTCAGTTGTTCCTCGACGAGAACATAATGGCAGTCGGAGTGTCTCCAATTTTAGTTGTGCCTCCACAAGAACATTATGGTGGTGGAAGTCCAACCATTTTTAGTTGTGCCTCGTCTAGAACATAATGATGGTCGGAATGCCTCCATTTTTAGTTGTTCCATGACGAGAACATCATGGTGGCCGGAGTGCCTCCATTTTTAGTTGTTCCCCAACGAGAACATTATGGTGCTCAGAATGCCTCCATTTTTAGTTGTTCCTCGACTAGAACATCATGGTGGTTAAATTCTTGCATTTTTAGTTGTACCACAACAAGTACATCAGGGTGGTCGGAATCCCTCCATTTTTAGTTGTGCCTCAACTAGAACATTATGGTTGTTGGAATTCCTGCATTTTCAGTTGTGCCTCGACTAGAACATCGGGGTATCAGAGTGTCTCAATTTTTATTCGTACCTCGACGAGAACATCATGATGGTCAGAATGCCTCCATTTTTAGTTGTGCCTCAACTTAAACATTATGGTTGTTGGAATTCCTGCTTTTTCAGTTGTGCCTCGACTAGAATATCGGGGTATCAGAGTGTCTCCATTTTTAGTTGTGCCTCGACAAGATCATTATGGTGGTCGGAATTCCTCCATTTTTAGATTGTACCTCAACTGGAACATTATGGTGGTCGGAATGCCTCCAATTATAGTTGTTCCTCGACTAGAACATTATGGTGGTTGGAATTCCTGCATTTTCAGTTGTGCCTCGACTGGAACATCAGGGCAGTCGGAATGTCTCCATTTTTATTTCTGCCTTGACTGGAACATTATGGTGGTCGGAATGTCGCCATATTTAGTTGTGCCTTGACCAGAACATCAAGGTGGTCGGAATGTCTCCATTTTTTCGTTGTGCCTTGACTAGAACATCATGGTGGTCGGAGTGTCTCCATTCTTTAGTTGTGCCTTGACCAGAACATCAAGATGGTCGGAATGTCTCCATTTTGTCGTTGTGCCTTGACTGGAACATCATGGTGGTCGGAATGTCTCCATATTTAGTTGTGCCTTGACTAGAACATTATGGTGGTCGGTGTGTCTCCATTTTTAATTGTACCTCGACTCAAACATCATGGCAGTCGGAATGCCTCCATTTTTAGTCGTGCCTAAAATGGACATCTTGATGGTCAGAATGCCTCCATTTTTAGTCATTCCTCGACTTGAGCATCATGTCATGTCCTCGACTGGAACATTATGGTGGTAGAAATTCCTGCATTTTTAGTTGTAACTGGACAAGTACATAATGGTGTTTGGAATGCCTCCATTTTTAGTCGTCCATCGACAAGTCCATCATGGTGTCCACAGTGTCACCATTTTTAGTTGTGCCTCGACTAGAACATCATGATGGTCAGATTGCCTCCATTTTTAATTGTGTCTCAACTAGAATATTATGGTGGTTGGAATGTCTCTATTTTTAGTTGTGCCTCCATGAGAGCATCATGGTGGTCGGGGTGTCTCCATTTTTAGTTGTCCCTCGAAAAAAACATTGTGTTGGTCGGAATGCCTCCATTTTAGTTGTGCCTCGACAAGAACTGGTTGTCGGAGTGCCTCCATTTTCAGTTGTCCCTCGACGAGAACATCATGGTGCTCGGAATTCCTGCATTTTTAGTTGTGGTTTGACTGGAACATTATGGTGGTAGAAATTTCCTGCATTTTTAGTTGTAACTAGACAAGTGCATCATGTTGTTTGGAATGCCTCCATTTTTAGTCGTCCATCGACGAGAACATCATGTTGGTCGGAGTGTCTCCATTTTTCGTTGTTCCTCGACGAGAACATCATGGTGGTCGGAATGCCTCCATTTTAGTCGTCCATCGACCAGAACATCATGGCAGTCGGTGTTTCTCCATTTTTAGTTGTGCCTCGACTAGAACATAACGGTGGCTGGGATTGCTGCATTTTTAGTTGTGCCTCGACGAGAACATCATGGTGTTCGGAATACCTCCATTTTTAATTGTTCCTCGACAAAAACATCACGGTGGTCGGAGTGTCTCGATTTTTATTCTTCCCTCGACGAGAACATCATGATGGTCAGAATGCCTACATTTTTAGTTGTGCCTCAACTTAAACATTATGGTGGTTGAAATGTCTCTATTTTTAGTTGTGCCTCGATTAGAACATCATGGTGGTCGGGGTGTCTCCATTTTTAGTTGTCCCTCGACTAGAACATCATGGTGCTCGGAATTCCTGCATTTTTAGTTGTGCCTTGACTGGAACATTATGGTCGTAGAAATTGCTGCATTTTTAGTTTTACCTCGAATAGAGCATCATGGCAGTCGGAGTGTCTCCATTTTTAGTTGTGATTCCACAATAACATTATGGTGGTGGAAGTGTAACCATTTTTATTTGTTCCTCGACCAGAACATTATGTTGGTCAGAATGCCTCCAGTTTTAGTTGTTCCTCCACTAGAATATCATAGTAGTCGGAATTCCTGCATTTTTAGTTGTACCCCAACAAGTACATCATGGTGGTCAGAGTCCCTCCATTTTTAGTTGTGCCTCGACGAGAACATCACGGTAGTCGGAGTTTCTCCACTTTTAATTGTGCCTCGACTAGAACCTTATGGTGGTTGGAATTCCTGCATTTTCAGTTGTCCCCCGACTAGAACATCAGGGTAGTCGGAGTGTCTCCATTTTTAGTTCTGCCTCGACAAGACCATTATGGTGCTCGGAATTCCTGCATTTTTAGTTGTCCCTTAACTGGAACATTATGGTGGGCGGAATGCCTCCAATTATAGTTGTGCCTCGACGAGAACATCACGGTAGTCGGATTGCCTCCATTTTTAGTTGTGCCTTGACAAGAACATTATGGTGGTTGGAGTGTCTCCACATTTAGTTGTGCCTTGACAAGAACATTATGGTGGGCGGAGTGCCTCCTTTTTCAGTTGTGCCTCGACGAGAAAGAACATCATTGTGGTCGGTGACTCCATTTTTTAGTTGTGCCTCGACGAGAAAGAACATCATTGTGGTCGGTGACTCCATTTTTTAGTTGTACCTCGACAGGGACATCATGGTGGTCGGAGTACCTCCATTTTTAGTTGTCCCTCGACTAGACCATCACGGTAGTCAGGGTTCCTCTATTTTTAGTTGTGCCTCCATAAGAACATTATGGTGGTGGAAGTCTATCCATTTTTAGTTGTGCCTCGTCTAGAATATAATGATGGTCGGAATGCCTCCATTTTTAGTTGTGCCATGACGAGAACATCATGGTGGCCAGAGTGCCTCCATTTTTAGTTGTTCCCCGACGAGAACATTATGGTGCTCAGAATGCCTCCATTTTTAGTTGTTCCTCGACTAGAACATCATGGTGGTTAAATTCCTGCATTTTTAGTTGTACCTCAACAAGTACATCATGGTGGTCGGAATCCCTCCATTTTTAGTTGTGCATCAAGTAGAACATTATGGTTGTTGGAATTCCTGCATTTTCAGTTGTGCCTCGACAAGAACATCGGGGTATCAGAGTGTCTCCATTTTTAGTTGTGCCTCGAGAAGATCATTATGGTGGTCGGAATGCCTCCATTTTTAGTTGTATATCGACTGGAACATCATGGTGGTCGGAATGTCTCCATATTTAGTTGTGCCTTGACCAGAACATCAAGGTGGTCGGAATGTCTCCATTTTTTCGTTGTGCCTTGACTGGAACAGTGGAACATTATGGTGGTCGGAATGTCTCCATATTTAGTTGTGCCTTGACCAGAATATCAATGTGGTCGGAATGTCTCCATTTTTTCGTTGTGCCTTGACTAGAACATCATGGTGGTCGGAGTGTCTCCATTTTTTAGTTGTGCCTTGACCAGAACATCAAGGTGGTCGGAATGTCTCCATTTTAGTCGTCCATCGACCAGAACATCATGGCAGTCGGTGTTTCTCCATTTTTAGTTGTGCCTCGACGAGAACATAACAGTAGCTGGAATTACTGCATTTTTAGTTGTGCCTCGACGAGAACATCATGGTGTTCGGAATACCTCCATTTTTAATTGTTCCTCGACAAGAACATCACGGTGGTCGGAGTTTCTCCATTTTTAGTTGTGCCTCGACTAGAATATTATGGTGGTTGGAATTCATGCATTTTCAGTTGTTCGTCGACGAGAACATAATGGCAGTCGGAGTGTCTCCAATTTTAGTTGTGCCTCCACAAGAACATTATGGTGGTGGAAGTCTAACCATTTTTAGTTGTGCCTCATCTAGAACATAATGATGGTCGGAATGCCTCCATTTTTAGTTGTTCCATGACGAGAACATCATGGTGGCCGGAGTGCCTCCATTTTTAGTTGTTCCCCAACGAGAACATTATGGTGCTCAGAATGCCTCCATTTTTAGTTGTTCCTCGACTAGAACATCATGGTGGTTAAATTCTTGCATTTTTAGTTGTACCTCAACAAGTACATCAGGGTGGTCGGAATCCCTCCATTTTTAGTTGTGCCTCAACTAGAACATTATGGTTGTTGGAATTCCTGCATTTTCAGTTGTGCCTCGACTAGAACATCGGGGTATCAGAGTGTCTACATTTTTAGTTGTGCCTCGACAAGATCATTATGGTGGTCGGAATGCCTCCATTTTTAGTTGTACCTCGACTGGAACATTATGGTGGTCGGAATTCCTGCATTTTCAGTTGTGCCTCGACTGGAACATCAGGGCAGTCGGAATGTCTCCATTTTTATTTCTGCCTTGACTGGAACATCATGGTGGTCGGAGTGTCTCAATTTTTATTCGTACCTCGACGAGAACATCATGATGGTCAGAATGCCTCCATTTTTAGTTGTGCCTCAACTTAAACATTATGGTTGTTGGAATTCCTGCATTTTCAGTTGTGCCTCGACTAGAATATCGGGGTATCAGAGTGTCTCCATTTTTAGTTGTGCCTCGACAAGATCATTATGGTGGTCGGAATGCCTCCATTTTTAGTTGTACATCGACTGGAACATTATGGTGGTCGGAATGCCTCCAATTATAGTTGTTCCTCGACTAGAACATTATGGTGGTTGGAATTCCTGCATTTTCAGTTGTGCCTCGACTGGAACATCAGGGCAGTCGGAATGTCTCCATTTTTATTTCTGCCTTGACTGGAACATCATGGTGGTCGGAATGTCTCCATATTTAGTTGTGCCTTGACCAGAACATCAAGGTGGTCGGAATGTCTCCATTATTTCGTTGTGCCTTGACTGGAACATTATGGTGGTCGGAATGTCTCCATATTTAGTTGTGCCTTGACCAGAATATCAATGTGGTCGGAATGTCTCCATTTTTTCGTTGTGCCTTGACTAGAACATCATGGTGGTCGGAGTGTCTCCATTTTTTAGTTGTGCCTTGACTAGAACATCAAGGTGGTCGGAATGTCTCCATTTTTTCGTTTTGCCTTGACTGGAACATCATGGTGGTCGGAATGTCTCCATATTTAGTTGTGCCTTGACTAGAACATTATGGTGGTCGGAGAGTCTCCATTTTTAATTGTACCTCGACTCAAACATCATGGCAGTCAGAATGCCTCCATTTTTAGTCGTGCCTCAAATAGAACATCTTGATGGTCAGAATGCCTCCATTTTTAGTCATTCCTCGACTTGGGCATCATGTCATGTCCTCGACTGGAACATTATGGTGGTAGAAATTCCTGCATTTTTAGTTGTAACTGGACAAAAACATCATGGTGTTTGGAATGCCGCCATTTTTAGTCGTCCATCGACAAGTACATCATGGTGGTCACAGTGTCACCATTTTTAGTTGTGCCTTGACTAGAACATCATGATGGTCAGATTGCCTCCATTTTTAATTGTGTCTCAACTAGAATATTATGGTGGTTGGAATGTCTCTATTTTAAGTTGTGCCTCAATGAGAACATCATGGTGGTCAGGGTGTCTCCATTTTTAGTTGTCCCTCGAAAAAAACATTATGTTGGTCGGAATGCCTCCATTTTAGTTGTGCCTCGACAAGAACTGGTTGTCGGTGTGCCTCCATTTTCAGTTGTCCCTCGACGAGAACATCATGGTGCTCGGAATTCCTGCATTTTTAGTTGTGCCTTGACTGGAACATTATGGTGGTAGAAATTTCCTGCATTTTTAGTTGTAACTAGACAAGTGCATCATGTTGTTTGGAATGCCTCCATTTCTAGTCGTCCATCAACGAGAACATCATGTTGGTCGGAGTGTCTCCATTTTTCGTTGTTCCTCGACGAGAACATCATGGTGGTCGGAATGCCCTCCATTTTAGTCGTCCATCGACCAGAACATCATGGCAGTCGGTGTTTCTCCATTTTTAGTTGTGCCTCGACTAGAACATAACGGTGGCTGGAATTACTGCATTTTTAGTTGTGCCTCGACGAGAACATCATGGTGTTCGGAATACCTCCATTTTTAATTGTTCCTCGACAAGAACATCACGGTGGTCGGAGTGTCTCGATTTTTATTCGTCCCTCGACAAGAACATCATGATGGTCAGAATGCCTACATTTTTAGTTGTGCCTCAACTTCAACATTATGGTGGTTGAAATGTCTCTATTTTTAGTTGTGCCTCGATTAGAACATCATGGTGGTCGGGGTGTCTCCATTTTTAGTTGTCCCTCGACTAGAACATCATGGTGCTCGGAATTCCTGCATTTTTAGTTGTGCCTTGAATGGAACATTATGGTCGTAGAAATTACTGCATTTTTAGTTTTACCTCGAATAGAGCATCATGGTAGTCGGAGTGTCTCCATTTTTAGTTGTGATTCCACAATAACATTATGGTGGTGGAAGTGTAACCATTTTTATTTGTTCCTCGACCAGAACATTATGTTGGTCAGAATGCCTCCAGTTTTAGTTGTTCCTCCACTGGAATATCATGGTGGTCGGAATTTCTGCATTTTTAGATGTACCCCAACAAGCACATCATGGTGGTCAGAGTCCCTCCATTTTTAGTTGTGCCTCGACGAGAACATCACGGTAGTCAGAGTTTCTCCACTTTTAATTGTGCCTCGACTAGAACCTTATGGTGGTTGGAATTCCTGCATTTTCAGTTGGCCCCCGACTAGAACATCAGGGTAGTCGGAGTGTCTCCATTTTTAGTTCTGCCTCCACAAGACCATTATGGTGGTTGGAATTCCTCCAATTATAGTTGTGCCTTGATTGGAACATTACGTTAGTCGGAGTGTCACCATTTTTAGTTGTCCCTCGACTAGAACATTATGGTGCTCGGAATTCCTGCATTTTTAGTTGTCCCTTAACTGGAACATTATGGTGGGCGGAATGCCTCCAATTATAGTTGTGCCTCGACGAGAACATCACGGCAGTCGGATTGCCTCCACATTTAGTTGTGCCTTGACAAGAACATTATGGTGGGCGGAGTGCCTCCTTTTTCAGTTGTGCCTCGACGAGAAAGAACATCATTGTGGTCGATGACTCCATTTTTTAGTTGTGCCTCGACGAGAAAGAACATCATTGTGGTCGGTGACTCCATTTTTTAGTTGTACCTCGACAGGGACATCATGGTGGTCGGAGTACCTCCATTTTTAGTTGTCCCTCGACTAGACCATCACGGTAGTCGGGGTTCCTCTATTTTTAGTTGTGCCTCCATAAGAACATTATGGTGGTGGAAGTCTATCCATTTTTAGTTGTGCCTCGTCTAGAATATAATGATGGTCGGAATGCCTCCATTTTTAGTTGTGCCATGACGAGAACATCATGGTGGCCGGAGTGCCTCCATTTTTAGTTGTTCCCCGACGAGAACATTATGGTGCTCAGAATGCCTCCATTTTTAGTTGTTCCTCGACTGGAACATTATGGTTGTTGGAATTCCTGCATTTTCAGTTGTGCCTCGACTAGAACATCGGGGTATCAGAGTATCTGCATTTTTAGTTGTGCCTCGACAAGATCATTATGGTGGTCGGAATGCCTCCATTTTTAGTTGTACCTCGACTGGAACATTATGGTGGTCGGAATTCCTGCATTTTCAGTTGTGCCTCGACTGGAACATCAGGGCAGTCGGAATGTCTCCATTTTTATTTCTGCCTTGACTGGAACATCATGGTGGTCGGAGTGTCTCAATTTTTATTCGTACCTCGACGAGAACATCATGATGGTCAGAATGCCTCCATTTTTAGTTGTGCCTCAACTTAAACATTATGGTTGTTGGAATTCCTGCATTTTCTGTTGTGCCTCGACTAGAATATCGGGGTATCAGAGTGTCTCCATTTTTAGTTGTGCCTCGACAAGATCATTATGGTGGTCGGAATGCCTCCATTTTTAGTTGTACATCGACTGGAACATTATGGTGGTCGGAATGCCTCCAATTATAGTTGTTCCTCGACTAGAACATTATGGTGGTTGGAATACCTCCATTTTTAATTGTTCCTCGACAAGAACATCACGGTGGTCAGAGTGTCTCGATTTTTATTCGTCCCTCGACGAGAACATCATGATGGTCAGAATGCCTACATTTTTAGTTGTGCCTCAACTTTAACATTATGGTGGTTGAAATGTCTCTATTTTTAGTTGTGCCTCGATTAGAACATCATGGTGGTCGGGGTGTCTCCATTTTTAGTTGTCCCTCGACTAGAACATCATGGGGTTCGGAATTCCTGCATTTTTAGTTGTGCCTTGAATGGAACATTATGGTCGTAGAAATTACTGCATTTTTAGTTTTACCTCGAATAGAGCATCATGGTAGTCGGAGTGTCTCCATTTTTAGTTGTGATTCCACAATAACATTATGGTGGTGGAAGTGTAACCATTTTTATTTGTTCCTCGACCAGAACATTATGTTGGTCAGAATGCCTCCAGTTTTAGTTGTTCCTCCACTGGAATATCATGGTGGTCGGAATTTCTGCATTTTTAGATGTACCCCAACAAGTACATCATGGTGGTCAGAGTCCCTCCATTTTTAGTTGTGCCTCGACGAGAACCTTATGGTGGTTGGAATTCCTGCATTTTCAGTTGGCCCCCGACTAGAACATCAGGGTAGTCGGAGTGTCTCCATTTTTAGTTCTGCCTCCACAAGACCATTATGGTGGTTGGAATTCCTCCAATTATAGTTGTGCCTTGATTGGAACATTACGTTAGTCTGAGTGTCACCATTTTTAGTTGTCCCTCGACTAGAACATTATGGTGCTCGGAATTCCTGCATTTTTAGTTGTGCCTCGACTGGAACATCAGGGCAGTCGGAATGTCTCCATTTTTAGTTGTGATTCCACAATAACATTATGGTGGTGGAAGTGTAACCATTTTTATTTGTTCCTCGACCAGAACATTATGTTGGTCAGAATGCCTCCAGTTTTAGTTGTTCCTCCACTGGAATATCATGGTGGTCGGAATTTCTGCATTTTTAGATGTACCCCAACAAGTACATCATGGTGGTCAGAGTCCCTCCATTTTTAGTTGTGCCTCGACGAGAACATCACGGTAGTCGGAGTTTCTCCACTTTTAATTGTGCCTCGACTAGAACCTTATGGTGGTTGGAATTCCTGCATTTTCAGTTGGCCCCCGACTAGAACATCAGGGTAGTCGGAGTGTCTCCATTTTTAGTTCTGCCTCCACAAGACCATTATGGTGGTTGGAATTCCTCCAATTATAGTTGTGCCTTGATTGGAACATTACGTTAGTCGGAGTGTCACCATTTTTAGTTGTCCCTCGACTAGAACATTATGGTGCTCGGAATTCCTGCATTTTTAGTTGTCCCTTAAATGGAACATTATGGTGGGCGGAATGCCTCCAATTATAGTTGTGCCTCGACGAGAACATCACGGCAGTCGGATTGCCTCCATTTTTAGTTGTGCCTTGACAAGAACATTATGGTGGTTGGAGTGTCTCCACATTTAGTTGTGCCTTGACAAGAACATTATGGTGGGCGGAGTGCCTCCTTTTTCAGTTGTGCCTCGACGAGAAAGAACATCATTGTGGTCGATGACTCCATTTTTTAGTTGTGCCTCGACGAGAAAGAACATCATTGTGGTCGGTGACTCCATTTTTTAGTTGTACCTCGACAGGGACATCATGGTGGTCGGAGTACCTCCATTTTTAGTTGTCCCTCGACTAGACCATCACGGTAGTCGGGGTTCCTCTATTTTTAGTTGTGCCTCCATAAGAACATTATGGTGGTGGAAGTCTATCCATTTTTAGTTGTGCCTCGTCTAGAATATAATGATGGTCGGAATGCCTCCATTTTTAGTTGTGCCATGACGAGAACATCATGGTGGCCGGAGTGCCTCCATTTTTAGTTGTTCCCCGACGAGAACATTATGGTGCTCAGAATGCCTCCATTTTTAGTTGTTCCTCGACTAGAACATTATGGTTGTTGGAATTCCTGCATTTTCAGTTGTGCCTCGACTAGAACATCGGGGTATCAGAGTATCTACATTTTTAGTTGTGCCTCGACAAGATCATTATGGTGGTCGGAATGCCTCCATTTTTAGTTGTACCTCGACTGGAACATTATGGTGGTCGGAATTCCTGCATTTTCAGTTGTGCCTCGACTGGAACATCAGGGCAGTCGGAATGTCTCCATTTTTATTTCTGCCTTGACTGGAACATCATGGTGGTCGGAGTGTCTCAATTTTTATTTGTACCTCGACGAGAACATCATGATGGTCAGAATGCCTCCATTTTTAGTTGTGCCTCAACTTAAACATTATGGTTGTTGGAATTCCTGCATTTTCTGTTGTGCCTCGACTAGAATATCGGGGTATCAGAGTGTCTCCATTTTTAGTTGTGCCTCGACAAGATCATTATGGTGGTCGGAATGCCTCCATTTTTAGTTGTACATCGACTGGAACATTATGGTGGTCGGAATGCCTCCAATTATAGTTGTTCCTCGACTAGAACATTATGGTGGTTGGAATTCCTGCATTTTCAGTTGTGCCTCGACTGGAACATCAGGGCAGTCGGAATGTCTCCATTTTTATTTCTGCCTTGACTGGAACATCATGGTGGTCGGAATGTCTCCATATTTAGTTGTGCCTTGACCAGAACATCAAGGTGGTCGGAATGTCTCCATTATTTCGTTGTGCCTTGACTGGAACATTATGGTGGTCGGAATGTCTCCATATTTAGTTGTGCCTTGACCAGAATATCAATGTGGTCGGAATGTCTCCATTTTTTCGTTGTGCCTTGACTAGAACATCATGGTGGTCGGAGTGTCTCCATTTTTTAGTTGTGCCTTGACCAGAACATCAAGGTGGTCGGAATGTCTCCATTTTTTCGTTTTGCCTTGACTGGAACATCATGGTGGTCGGAATGTCTCCATATTTAGTTGTGCCTTGACTAGAACATTATGGTGGTCGGAGAGTCTCCATTTTTAATTGTACCTCGACTCAAACATCATGGCAGTCAGAATGCCTCCATTTTTAGTCGTGCCTCAAATAGAACATCTTGATGGTCAGAATGCCTCCATTTTTAGTCATTCCTCGACTTGGGCATCATGTCATGTCCTCGACTGGAACATTATGGTGGTAGAAATTCCTGCATTTTTAGTTGTAACTGGACAAAAACATCATGGTGTTTGGAATGCCGCCATTTTTAGTCGTCCATCGACAAGTACATCATGGTGGTCACAGTGTCACCATTTTTAGTTGTGCCTTGACTAGAACATCATGATGGTCAGATTGCCTCCATTTTTAATTGTGTCTTAACTAGAATATTATGGTGGTTGGAATGTCTCTATTTTAAGTTGTGCCTCAATGAGAACATCATGGTGGTCGGGGTGTCTCCATTTTTAGTTGTCCCTCGAAAAAAACATTATGTTGGTCGGAATGCCTCCATTTTAGTTGTGCCTCGACAAGAACTGGTTGTCGGTGTGCCTCCATTTTCAGTTGTCCCTCGACGAGAACATCATGGTGCTCGGAATTCCTGCATTTTTAGTTGTGCCTTGACTGGAACATTATGGTGGTAGAAATTTCCTGCATTTTTAGTTGTAACTAGACAAGTGCATCATGTTGGTCGGAGTGTCTCCATTTTTCGTTGTTCCTCGACGAGAACATCATGGTGGTCGGAATGCCCTCCATTTTAGTCGTCCATCGACCAGAACATCATGGCAGTCGGTGTTTCTCCATTTTTAGTTGTGCCTCGACTAGAACATAACGGTGGCTGGAATTACTGCATTTTTAGTTGTGCCTCGACGAGAACATCATGGTGTTCGGAATACCTCCATTTTTTATTGTTCCTTGACAAGAATATCATGATGGTCAGAATGCCTACATTTTTAGTTGTGCCTCAACTTAAACATTATGGTGGTTGAAATGTCTCTATTTTTAGTTGTGCCTCGACTAGAACATCATGGTGGTCGGGGTGTCTCCATTTTTAGTTATCCCTCGACTAGAACATCATGGTGCTCGGAATTCCTGCATTTTTAGTTGTGCCTTGAATGGAACATTATGGTCGTAGAAATTACTGCATTTTTAGTTTTACCTCGAATAGAGCATCATGGTAGTCGGAGTGTCTCCATTTTTAGTTGTGATTCCACAATAACATTATGGTGGTGGAAGTGTAACCATTTTTATTTGTTCCTCGACCAGAACATTATGTTGGTCAGAATGCCTCCAGTTTTAGTTGTTCCTCCACTGGAATATCATGGTGGTCGGAATTTCTGCACTTTTAGATGTACCCCAACAAGTACATCATGGTGGTCAGAGTCCCTCCATTTTTAGTTGTGCCTCGACGAGAACATCACGGTAGTCGGAGTTTCTCCACTTTTAATTGTGCCTCGACTAGAACCTTATGGTGGTTGGAATTCCTGCATTTTCAGTTGGCCCCCGACTAGAACATCAGGGTAGTCGGAGTGTCTCCATTTTTAGTTCTGCCTCCACAAGACCATTATGGTGGTTGGAATTCCTCCAATTATAGTTGTGCCTTGATTGGAACATTACGTTAGTCGGAGTGTCACCATTTTTAGTTGTCCCTCGACTAGAACATTATGGTGCTCGGAATTCCTGCATTTTTAGTTGTCCCTTAACTGGAACATTATGGTGGGCGGAATGCCTCCAATTATAGTTGTGCCTCGACGAGAACATCACGGCAGTCGGATTGCCTCCATTTTTAGTTGTGCCTTGACAAGAACATTATGGTGGGCGGAGTGCCTCCTTTTTCAGTTGTGCCTCGACGAGAAAGAACATCATTGTGGTCGGTGACTCCATTTTTTAGTTGTTCCTCGACGAGAAAGAACATCATTGTGGTCGGTGACTCCATTTTGTAGTTGTACCTCGACAGGGACATCATGGTGGTCAGAGTACCTCCATTTTTAGTTGTCCCCCGACTAGACCATCACGGTAGTCGGGGTTCCTCTATTTTTAGTTGTGCCTCCATAAGAACATTATGGTGGTGGAAGTCTATCCATTTTTAGTTGTGCCTCGTCTAGAATATAATGATGGTCGGAATGCCTCCATTTTTAGTTGTGCCATGACGAGAACATCATGGTGGCCGGAGTGCCTCCATTTTTAGTTGTTCCCCGACGAGAACATTATGGTGCTCAGAATGCCTCCATTTTTAGTTGTTCCTCGACTAGAACATCATGGTGGTTAAATTCCTGCATTTTTAGTTGTACCTCAACAAGTACATCATGGTGGTCGGAATCCCTCCATTTTTACTTGTGCCTCAAGTAGAACATTATGGTTGTTGGAATTCCTGCAAATTTCAGTTGTGCCTCGACAAGAACATCGGGGTATCAGAGTGTCTCCATTTTTAGTTGTGCCTCGACAAGATCATTATGGTGGTCGGAATGCTTCCATTTTTAGTTGTACATCGACTGGAACATTATGGTGGTCGGAATACCTCCATTTTTTATTGTTCCTCGACAAAAACATCACGGTGGTCGGAGTGTCTCGATTTTTATTCGTCCCTCGACGAGAACATCATGATGGTCAGAATGCCTACATTTTTAGTTGTGCCTCAACTTAAACATTATGGTGGTTGAAATGTCTCTATTTTTAGTTGTGCCTCGATTAGAACATCATGGTGGTCGGTGTGTCTCCATTTTTAGTTGTCCCTCGACTAGAACATCATGGTGCTCGGAATTCCTGCATTTTTAGTTGTGCCTTGACTGGAACATTATGGTCGTAGAAATTGCTGCATTTTTAGTTTTACCTCGAATAGAGCATCATGGCAGTCGGAGTGTCTCCATTTTTAGTTGTGATCCCACAATAACATTATGGTGGTGGAAGTGTAACCATTTTTATTTGTTCCTCGACCAGAACATTATGTTGGTCAGAATGCCTCCAGTTTTAGTTGTTCCTCCACTAGAATATCATAGTAGTCGGAATTCCTGCATTTTTAGTTGTACCCCAACAAGTACATCATGGTGGTCAGAGTCCCTCCATTTTTAGTTGTGCCTCGACGAGAACGTCACGGTAGTCGGAGTTTCTCCACTTTTAATTGTGCCTCGACTAGAACCTTATGGTGGTTGGAATTCCTGCATTTTCAGTTGTCCCCCGACTAGAACATCAGGGTAGTCGGAGTGTCTCCATTTTTAGTTCTGCCTCGACAAGACCATTATGGTGCTCGGAATTCCTGCATTTTTAGTTGTCCCTTAACTGGAACATTATGGTGGGCGGAATGCCTCCAATTATAGTTGTGCCTCGACGAGAACATCACGGTAGTCGGATTGCCTCCATTTTTAGTTGTGCCTTGACAAGAACATTATGGTGGTTGGAGTGTCTCCACATTTAGTTGTGCCTTGACAAGAACATTATGGTGGGCGGAGTGCCTCCTTTTTCAGTTGTGCCTCGACGAGAAAGAACATCATTGTGGTCGGTGACTCCATTTTTTAGTTGTGCCTCGACGAGAAAGAACATCATTGTGGTCGGTGACTCCATTTTTTAGTTGTACCTCGACAGGGACATCATGGTGGTCGGAGTACCTCCATTTTTAGTTGTCCCTCGACTAGACCATCACGGTAGTCAGGGTTCCTCTATTTTTAGTTGTGCCTCCATAAGAACATTATGGTGGTGGAAGTCTATCCATTTTTAGTTGTGCCTCGTCTAGAATATAATGATGGTCGGAATGCCTCCATTTTTAGTTGTGCCATGACGAGAACATCATGGTGGCCAGAGTGCCTCCATTTTTAGTTGTTCCCCGACGAGAACATTATGGTGCTCAGAATGCCTCCATTTTTAGTTGTTCCTCGACTAGAACATCATGGTGGTTAAATTCCTGCATTTTTAGTTGTACCTCAACAAGTACATCATGGTGGTCGGAATCCCTCCATTTTTAGTTGTGCATCAAGTAGAACATTATGGTTGTTGGAATTCCTGCATTTTCAGTTGTGCCTCGACAAGAACATCGGGGCAGTCGGAATGTCTCCATTTTTATTTCTGCCTTGACTGGAACATCATGGTGGTCGGAATGTCTCCATATTTAGTTGTGCCTTGACCAGAACATCAAGGTGGTCGGAATGTCTCCATTTTTTCGTTGTATATCGACTGGAACATTATGGTGGTCGGAATGCCTCCAATTATAGTTGTTCCTCGACTAGAACATTATGGTGGTTGGAATTCCTGCATTTTCAGTTGTGCCTCGACTGGAACATCAGGGCAGTCGGAATGTCTCCATTTTTATTTCTGCCTTGACTGGAACATCATGGTGGTCGGAATGCCTCCATATTTAGTTGTGCCTTGACCAGAACATCAAGGTGGTCGGAATGTCTCCATTTTTTCGTTGTGCCTTGACTGGAACATTATGGTGGTCGGAATGTCTCCATATTTAGTTGTGCCTTGACCAGAATATCAATGTGGTGGGAATGTCTCCATTTTTTCGTTGTGCCTTGACTAGAACATCATGGTGGTCGGAGTGTCTCCATTTTTTAGTTGTGCCTTGACCAGAACATCAAGGTGGTCGGAATGTCTCCATTTTAGTCGTCCATCGACCAGAACATCATGGCAGTCGGTGTTTCTCCATTTTTAGTTGTGCCTCGACGAGAACATCATGGTGTTCGGAATACCTCCATTTTTAATTGTTCCTCGACAAGAACATCACGGTGGTCGGAGTTTCTCCATTTTTAGTTGTGCCTCGACTGGAATATTATGGTGGTTGGAATTCATGCATGTTCAGTTGTTCCTCGACGAGAACATAATGGCAGTCGGAGTGTCTCCAATTTTAGTTGTGCCTCCACAAGAACATTATGGTGGTGGAAGTCTAACCATTTTTAGTTGTGCCTCGTCTAGAACATAATGATGGTCGGAATGCCTCCATTTTTAGTTGTTCCATGACGAGAACATCATGGTGGCCGGAGTGCCTCCATTTTTAGTTGTTCCCCAACGAGAACATTATGGTGCTCAGAATGCCTCCATTTTTAGCTGTTCCTCGACTAGAACATCATGGTGGTTAAATTCTTGCATTTTTAGTTGTACCTCAACAAGTACATCAGGGTGGTCGGAATCCCTCCATTTTTAGTTGTGCCTCAACTAGAACATTATGGTTGTTGGAATTCCTGCATTTTCAGTTGTGCCTCGACGAGAACATCGGGGTATCAGAGTGTCTACATTTTTAGTTGTGCCTCGACAAGATCATTATGGTGGTCGGAATGCCTCCATTTTTAGTTGTACCTCGACTGGAACATTATGGTGGTCGGAATTCCTGCATTTTCAGTTGTGCCTCGACTGGAACATCAGGGCAGTCGGAATGTCTCCATTTTTATTTCTGCCTTGACTGGAACATCATGGTGGTCGGAGTGTCTCAATTTTTATTCGTACCTCGACAAGAACATCATGATGGTCAGAATGCCTCCATTTTTAGTTGTGCCTCAACTTAAACATTATGGTTGTTGGAATTCCTGCATTTTCAGTTGTGCCTCGACTAGAATATCGGGGTATCAGAGTGTCTCCATTTTTAGTTGTGCCTCGACAAGATCATTATGGTGGTCGGAATGCCTCCATTTTTAGTTGTACATCGACTGGAACATTATGGTGGTCGGAATGCCTCCAATTATAGTTGTTCCTCGACTAGAACATTATGGTGGTTGGAATTCCTGCATTTTCAGTTGTGCCTCGACTGGAACATCAGGGCAGTCGGAATGTCTCCATTTTTATTTCTGCCTTGACTGGAACATCATGGTGGTCGGAATGTCTCCATATTTAGTTGTGCCTTGACCAGAACATCAAGGTGGTCGGAATGTCTCCATTTTTTCGTTGTGCCTTGACTGGAACATTATGGTGGTCGGAATGTCTCCATATTTAGTTGTGCCTTGACCAGAATATCAATGTGGTCGGAATGTCTCCATTTTTTCGTTGTGCCTTGACTAGAACATCATGGTGGTCGGAGTGTCTCCATTTTTTAGTTGTGTCTTGACCAGAACATCAAGGTGGTCGGAATGTCTCCATTTTTTCGTTTTGCCTTGACTGGAACATCATGGTGGTCGGAATGTCTCCATATTTAGTTGTGCCTTGACTAGAACATTATGGTGGTCGGAGAGTCTCCATTTTTAATTGTACCTCGACTCAAACATCATGGCAGTCAGAATGCCTCCATTTTTAGTCGTGCCTCAAATAGAACATCTTGATGGTCAGAATGCCTCCATTTTTAGTCATTCCTCGACTTGGGCATCATGTCATGTCCTCGACTGGAACATTATGGTGGTAGAAATTCCTGCATTTTTAGTTGTAACTGGACAAAAACATCATGGTGTTTGGAATGCCGCCATTTTTAGTCGTCCATCGACAAGTACATCATGGTGGTCACAGTGTCACCATTTTTAGTTGTGCCTTGACTAGAACATCATGATGGTCAGATTGCCTCCATTTTTAATTGTGTCTCAACTAGAATATTATGGTGGTTGGAATGTCTCTATTTTAAGTTGTGCCTCAATGAGAACATCATGGTGGTCGGGGTGTCTCCATTTTTAGTTGTCCCTCGAAAAAAAAACATTATGTTGGTCGGAATGCCTCCATTTTAGTTGTGCCTCGACAAGAACTGGTTGTCGGTGTGCCTCCATTTTCAGTTGTCCCTCGACGAGAACATCATGGTGCTCGGAATTCCTGCATTTTTAGTTGTGCCTTGACTGGAACATTATGGTGGTAGAAATTTCCTGCATTTTTAGTTGTAACTAGACAAGTGCATCATGTTGTTTGGAATGCCTCCATTTCTAGTCGTCCATCAACGAGAACATCATGTTGGTCGGAGTGTCTCCATTTTTCGTTGTTCCTCGACGAGAACATCATGGTGGTCGGAATGCCCTCCATTTTAGTCGTCCATCGACCAGAACATCATGGCAGTCGGTGTTTCTCCATTTTTAGTTGTGCCTCGACTAGAACATAACGGTGGCTGGAATTACTGCATTTTTAGTTGTGCCTCGACGAGAACATCATGGTGTTCGGAATACCTCCATTTTTAATTGTTCCTCGACAAGAACATCACGGTGGTCGGAGTGTCTCGATTTTTATTCGTCCCTCGACGAGAACATCATGATGGTCAGAATGCCTACATTTTTAGTTGTGCCTCAACTTTAACATTATGGTGGTTGAAATGTCTCTATTTTTAGTTGTGCCTCGATTAGAACATCATGGTGGTCGGGGTGTCTCCATTTTTAGTTGTCCCTCGACTAGAACATCATGGGGTTCGGAATTCCTGCATTTTTAGTTGTGCCTTGAATGGAACATTATGGTCGTAGAAATTACTGCATTTTTAGTTTTACCTCGAATAGAGCATCATGGTAGTCGGAGTGTCTCCATTTTTAGTTGTGATTCCACAATAACATTATGGTGGTGGAAGTGTAACCATTTTTATTTGTTCCTCGACCAGAACATTATGTTGGTCAGAATGCCTCCAGTTTTAGTTGTTCCTCCACTGGAATATCATGGTGGTCGGAATTTCTGCATTTTTAGATGTACCCCAACAAGTACATCATGGTGGTCAGAGTCCCTCCATTTTTAGTTGTGCCTCGACGAGAACCTTATGGTGGTTGGAATTCCTGCATTTTCAGTTGGCCCCCGACTAGAACATCAGGGTAGTCGGAGTGTCTCCATTTTTAGTTCTGCCTCCACAAGACCATTATGGTGGTTGGAATTCCTCCAATTATAGTTGTGCCTTGATTGGAACATTACGTTAGTCTGAGTGTCACCATTTTTAGTTGTCCCTCGACTAGAACATTATGGTGCTCGGAATTCCTGCATTTTTAGTTGTGCCTTGACTGGAACATCAGGGCAGTCGGAATGTCTCCATTTTTAGTTGTGATTCCACAATAACATTATGGTGGTGGAAGTGTAACCATTTTTATTTGTTCCTCGACCAGAACATTATGTTGGTCAGAATGCCTCCAGTTTTAGTTGTTCCTCCACTGGAATATCATGGTGGTCGGAATTTCTGCATTTTTAGATGTACCCCAACAAGTACATCATGGTGGTCAGAGTCCCTCCATTTTTAGTTGTGCCTCGACGAGAACATCACGGTAGTCGGAGTTTCTCCACTTTTAATTGTGCCTCGACTAGAACCTTATGGTGGTTGGAATTCCTGCATTTTCAGTTGGCCCCCGACTAGAACATCAGGGTAGTCGGAGTGTCTCCATTTTTAGTTCTGCCTCCACAAGACCATTATGGTGGTTGGAATTCCTCCAATTATAGTTGTGCCTTGATTGGAACATTACGTTAGTCGGAGTGTCACCATTTTTAGTTGTCCCTCGACTAGAACATTATGGTGCTCGGAATTCCTGCATTTTTAGTTGTCCCTTAACTGGAACATTATGGGGGGCGGAATGCCTCCAATTATAGTTGTGCCTCGACGAGAACATCACGGCAGTCGGATTGCCTCCATTTTTAGTTGTGCCTTGACAAGAACATTATGGTGGTTGGAGTGTCTCCACATTTAGTTGTGCCTTGACAAGAACATTATGGTGGGCGGAGTGCCTCCTTTTTCAGTTGTGCCTCGACGAGAAAGAACATCATTGTGGTCGATGACTCCATTTTTTAGTTGTGCCTCGACGAGAAAGAACATCATTGTGGTCGGTGACTCCATTTTTTAGTTGTACCTCGACAGGGACATCATGGTGGTCGGAGTACCTCCATTTTTAGTTATCCCTCGACTAGACCATCACGGTAGTCGGGGTTCCTCTATTTTTAGTTGTGCCTCCATAAGAACATTATGGTGGTGGAAGTCTATCCATTTTTAGTTGTGCCTCGTCTAGAATATAATGATGGTCGGAATGCCTCCATTTTTAGTTGTGCCATGACGAGAACATCATGGTGGCCGGAGTGCCTCCATTTTTAGTTGTTCCCCGACGAGAACATTATGGTGCTCAGAATGCCTCCATTTTTAGTTGTTCCTCGACTAGAACATTATGGTTGTTGGAATTCCTGCATTTTCAGTTGTGCCTCGACTAGAACATCGGGGTATCAGAGTATCTACATTTTTAGTTGTGCCTCGACAAGATCATTATGGTGGTCGGAATGCCTCCATTTTTAGTTGTACCTCGACTGGAACATTATGGTGGTCGGAATTCCTGCATTTTCAGTTGTGCCTCGACTGGAACATCAGGGCAGTCGGAATGTCTCCATTTTTATTTCTGCCTTGACTGGAACATCATGGTGGTCGGAGTGTCTCAATTTTTATTTGTACCTCGACGAGAACATCATGATGGTCAGAATGCCTCCATTTTTAGTTGTGCCTCAACTTAAACATTATGGTTGTTGGAATTCCTGCATTTTCTGTTGTGCCTCGACTAGAATATCGGGGTATCAGAGTGTCTCCATTTTTAGTTGTGCCTCGACAAGATCATTATGGTGGTCGGAATGCCTCCATTTTTAGTTGTACATCGACTGGAACATTATGGTGGTCGGAATGCCTCCAATTATAGTTGTTCCTCGACTAGAACATTATGGTGGTTGGAATTCCTGCATTTTCAGTTGTGCCTCGACTGGAACATCAGGGCAGTCGGAATGTCTCCATTTTTATTTCTGCCTTGACTGGAACATCATGGTGGTCGGAATGTCTCCATATTTAGTTGTGCCTTGACCAGAACATCAAGGTGGTCGGAATGTCTCCATTATTTCGTTGTGCCTTGACTGGAACATTATGGTGGTCGGAATGTCTCCATATTTAGTTGTGCCTTGACCAGAATATCAATGTGGTCGGAATGTCTCCATTTTTTCGTTGTGCCTTGACTAGAACATCATGGTGGTCGGAGTGTCTCCATTTTTTAGTTGTGCCTTGACCAGAACATCAAGGTGGTCGGAATGTCTCCATTTTTCGTTTTGCCTTGACTGGAACATCATGGTGGTCGGAATGTCTCCATATTTAGTTGTGCCTTGACTAGAACATTATGGTGGTCGGAGAGTCTCCATTTTTAATTGTACCTCGACTCAAACATCACGGCAGTCAGAATGCCTCCATTTTTAGTCGTGCCTCAAATAGAACATCTTGATGGTCAGAATGCCTCCATTTTTAGTCATTCCTCGACTTGGGCATCATGTCATGTCCTCGACTGGAACATTATGGTGGTAGAAATTCCTGCATTTTTAGTTGTAACTGGACAAAAACATCATGGTGTTTGGAATGCCGCCATTTTTAGTCGTCCATCGACAAGTACATCATGGTGGTCACAGTGTCACCATTTTTAGTTGTGCCTTGACTAGAACATCATGATGGTCAGATTGCCTCCATTTTTAATTGTGTCTTAACTAGAATATTATGGTGGTTGGAATGTCTCTATTTTAAGTTGTGCCTCAATGAGAACATCATGGTGGTCGGGGTGTCTCCATTTTTAGTTGTCCCTCGAAAAAAACATTATGTTGGTCGGAATGCCTCCATTTTAGTTGTGCCTCGACAAGAACTGGTTGTCGGTGTGCCTCCATTTTCAGTTGTCCCTCGACGAGAACATCATGGTGCTCGGAATTCCTGCATTTTTAGTTGTGCCTTGACTGGAACATTATGGTGGTAGAAATTTCCTGCATTTTTAGTTGTAACTAGACAAGTGCATCATGTTGGTCGGAGTGTCTCCATTTTTCGTTGTTCCTCGACGAGAACATCATGGTGGTCGGAATGCCCTCCATTTTAGTCGTCCATCGACCAGAACATCATGGCAGTCGGTGTTTCTCCATTTTTAGTTGTGCCTCGACTAGAACATAACGGTGGCTGGAATTACTGCATTTTTAGTTGTGCCTCGACGAGAACATCATGGTGTTCGGAATACCTCCATTTTTAATTGTTCCTTGACAAGAATATCATGATGGTCAGAATGCCTACATTTTTAGTTGTGCCTCAACTTAAACATTATGGTGGTTGAAATGTCTCTATTTTTAGTTGTGCCTCGACTAGAACATCATGGTGGTCGGGGTGTCTCCATTTTTAGTTGTCCCTCGACTAGAACATCATGGTGCTCGGAATTCCTGCATTTTTAGTTGTGCCTTGAATGGAACATTATGGTCGTAGAAATTACTGCATTTTTAGTTTTACCTCGAATAGAGCATCATGGTAGTCGGAGTGTCTCCATTTTTAGTTGTGATTCCACAATAACATTATGGTGGTGGAAGTGTAACCATTTTTATTTGTTCCTCGACCAGAACATTATGTTGGTCAGAATGCCTCCAGTTTTAGTTGTTCCTCCACTGGAATATCATGGTGGTCGGAATTTCTGCACTTTTAGATGTACCCCAACAAGTACATCATGGTGGTCAGAGTCCCTCCATTTTTAGTTGTGCCTCGACGAGAACATCACGGTAGTCGGAGTTTCTCCACTTTTAATTGTGCCTCGACTAGAACCTTATGGTGGTTGGAATTCCTGCATTTTCAGTTGGCCCCCGACTAGAACATCAGGGTAGTCGGAGTGTCTCCATTTTTAGTTCTGCCTCCACAAGACCATTATGGTGGTTGGAATTCCTCCAATTATAGTTGTGCCTTGATTGGAACATTACGTTAGTCGGAGTGTCACCATTTTTAGTTGTCCCTCGACTAGAACATTATGGTGCTCGGAATTCCTGCATTTTTAGTTGTCCCTTAACTGGAACATTATGGTGGGCGGAATGCCTCCAATTATAGTTGTGCCTCGACGAGAACATCACGGCAGTCGGATTGCCTCCATTTTTAGTTGTGCCTTGACAAGAACATTATGGTGGGCGGAGTGCCTCCTTTTTCAGTTGTGCCTCGACGAGAAAGAACATCATTGTGGTCGGTGACTCCATTTTTTAGTTGTTCCTCGACGAGAAAGAACATCATTGTGGTCGGTGACTCCATTTTGTAGTTGTACCTCGACAGGGACATCATGGTGGTCAGAGTACCTCCATTTTTAGTTGTCCCCCGACTAGACCATCACGGTAGTCGGGGTTCCTCTATTTTTAGTTGTGCCTCCATAAGAACATTATGGTGGTGGAAGTCTATCCATTTTTAGTTGTGCCTCGTCTAGAATATAATGATGGTCGGAATGCCTCCATTTTTAGTTGTGCCATGACGAGAACATCATGGTGGCCGGAGTGCCTCCATTTTTAGTTGTTCCCCGACGAGAACATTATGGTGCTCAGAATGCCTCCATTTTTAGTTGTTCCTCGACTAGAACATCATGGTGGTTAAATTCCTGCATTTTTAGTTGTACCTCAACAAGTACATCATGGTGGTCGGAATCCCTCCATTTTTACTTGTGCCTCAAGTAGAACATTATGGTTGTTGGAATTCCTGCAAATTTCAGTTGTGCCTCGACAAGAACATCGGGGTATCAGAGTGTCTCCATTTTTAGTTGTGCCTCGACAAGATCATTATGGTGGTCGGAATGCTTCCATTTTTAGTTGTACATCGACTGGAACATTATGGTGGTCGGAATACCTCCATTTTTTATTGTTCCTCGACAGAAACATCACGGTGGTCGGAGTGTCTCGATTTTTATTCGTCCCTCGACGAGAACATCATGATGGTCAGAATGCCTACATTTTTAGTTGTGCCTCAACTTAAACATTATGGTGGTTGAAATGTCTCTATTTTTAGTTGTGCCTCGATTAGAACATCATGGTGGTCGGTGTGTCTCCATTTTTAGTTGTCCCTCGACTAGAACATCATGGTGCTCGGAATTCCTGCATTTTTAGTTGTGCCTTGACTGGAACATTATGGTCGTAGAAATTGCTGCATTTTTAGTTTTACCTCGAATAGAGCATCATGGCAGTCGGAGTGTCTCCATTTTTAGTTGTGATTCCACAATAACATTATGGTGGTGGAAGTGTAACCATTTTTATTTGTTCCTCGACCAGAACATTATGTTGGTCAGAATGCCTCCAGTTTTAGTTGTTCCTCCACTAGAATATCATAGTAGTCGGAATTCCTGCATTTTTAGTTGTACCCCAACAAGTACATCATGGTGGTCAGAGTCCCTCCATTTTTAGTTGTGCCTCGACGAGAACGTCACGGTAGTCGGAGTTTCTCCACTTTTAATTGTGCCTCGACTAGAACCTTATGGTGGTTGGAATTCCTGCATTTTCAGTTGTCCCCCGACTAGAACATCAGGGTAGTCGGAGTGTCTCCATTTTTAGTTCTGCCTCGACAAGACCATTATGGTGCTCGGAATTCCTGCATTTTTAGTTGTCCCTTAACTGGAACATTATGGTGGGCGGAATGCCTCCAATTATAGTTGTGTCTCGACGAGAACATCACGGTAGTCGGATTGCCTCCATTTTTAGTTGTGCCTTGACAAGAACATTATGGTGGTTGGAGTGTCTCCACATTTAGTTGTGCCTTGACAAGAACATTATGGTGGGCGGAGTGCCTCCTTTTTCAGTTGTGCCTCGACGAGAAAGAACATCATTGTGGTCGGTGACTCCATTTTTTAGTTGTGCCTCGACGAGAAAGAACATCATTGTGGTCGGTGACTCCATTTTTTAGTTGTACCTCGACAGGGACATCATGGTGGTCGGAGTACCTCCATTTTTAGTTGTCCCTCGACTAGACCATCACGGTAGTCAGGGTTCCTCTATTTTTAGTTGTGCCTCCATAAGAACATTATGGTGGTGGAAGTCTATCCATTTTTAGTTGTGCCTCGTCTAGAATATAATGATGGTCGGAATGCCTCCATTTTTAGTTGTGCCATGACGAGAACATCATGGTGGCCAGAGTGCCTCCATTTTTAGTTGTTCCCCGACGAGAACATTATGGTGCTCAGAATGCCTCCATTTTTAGTTGTTCCTCGACTAGAACATCATGGTGGTTAAATTCCTGCATTTTTAGTTGTACCTCAACAAGTACATCATGGTGGTCGGAATCCCTCCATTTTTAGTTGTGCATCAAGTAGAACATTATGGTTGTTGGAATTCCTGCATTTTCAGTTGTGCCTCGACAAGAACATCGGGGCAGTCGGAATGTCTCCATTTTTATTTCTGCCTTGACTGGAACATCATGGTGGTCGGAATGTCTCCATATTTAGTTGTGCCTTGACCAGAACATCAAGGTGGTCGGAATGTCTCCATTTTTTCGTTGTATATCGACTGGAACATTATGGTGGTCGGAATGCCTCCAATTATAGTTGTTCCTCGACTAGAACATTATGGTGGTTGGAATTCCTGCATTTTCAGTTGTGCCTCGACTGGAACATCAGGGCAGTCGGAATGTCTCCATTTTTATTTCTGCCTTGACTGGAACATCATGGTGGTCGGAATGCCTCCATATTTAGTTGTGCCTTGACCAGAACATCAAGGTGGTCGGAATGTCTCCATTTTTTCGTTGTGCCTTGACTGGAACATTATGGTGGTCGGAATGTCTCCATATTTAGTTGTGCCTTGACCAGAATATCAATGTGGTGGGAATGTCTCCATTTTTTCGTTGTGCCTTGACTAGAACATCATGGTGGTCGGAGTGTCTCCATTTTTTAGTTGTGCCTTGACCAGAACATCAAGGTGGTCGGAATGTCTCCATTTTAGTCGTCCATCGACCAGAACATCATGGCAGTCGGTGTTTCTCCATTTTTAGTTGTGCCTCGACGAGAACATCATGGTGTTCGGAATACCTCCATTTTTAATTGTTCCTCGACAAGAACATCACGGTGGTCGGAGTTTCTCCATTTTTAGTTGTGCCTCGACTGGAATATTATGGTGGTTGGAATTCATGCATGTTCAGTTGTTCCTCGACGAGAACATAATGGCAGTCGGAGTGTCTCCAATTTTAGTTGTGCCTCCACAAGAACATTATGGTGGTGGAAGTCTAACCATTTTTAGTTGTGCCTCGTCTAGAACATAATGATGGTCGGAATGCCTCCATTTTTAGTTGTTCCATGACGAGAACATCATGGTGGCCGGAGTGCCTCCATTTTTAGTTGTTCCCCAACGAGAACATTATGGTGCTCAGAATGCCTCCATTTTTAGTTGTTCCTCGACTAGAACATCATGGTGGTTAAATTCTTGCATTTTTAGTTGTACCTCAACAAGTACATCAGGGTGGTCGGAATCCCTCCATTTTTAGTTGTGCCTCAACTAGAACATTATGGTTGTTGGAATTCCTGCATTTTCAGTTGTGCCTCGACGAGAACATCGGGGTATCAGAGTGTCTACATTTTTAGTTGTGCCTCGACAAGATCATTATGGTGGTCGGAATGCCTCCATTTTTAGTTGTACCTCGACTGGAACATCAGGGCAGTCGGAATGTCTCCATTTTTATTTCTGCCTTGACTGGAACATCATGGTGGTCGGAGTGTCTCAATTTTTATTCGTACCTCGACAAGAACATCATGATGGTCAGAATGCCTCCATTTTTAGTTGTGCCTCAACTTAAACATTATGGTTGTTGGAATTCCTGCATTTTCAGTTGTGCCTCGACTAGAATATCGGGGTATCAGAGTGTCTCCATTTTTAGTTGTGCCTCGACAAGATCATTATGGTGGTCGGAATGCCTCCATTTTTAGTTGTACATCGACTGGAACATTATGGTGGTCGGAATGCCTCCAATTATAGTTGTTCCTCGACTAGAACATTATGGTGGTTGGAATTCCTGCATTTTCAGTTGTGCCTCGACTGGAACATCAGGGCAGTCGGAATGTCTCCATTTTTATTTCTGCCTTGACTGGAACATCATGGTGGTCGGAATGTCTCCATATTTAGTTGTGCCTTGACCAGAACATCAAGGTGGTCGGAATGTCTCCATTTTTTCGTTGTGCCTTGACTGGAACATTATGGTGGTCGGAATGTCTCCATATTTAGTTGTGCCTTGACCAGAATATCAATGTGGTCGGAATGTCTCCATTTTTTCGTTGTGCCTTGACTAGAACATCATGGTGGTCGGAGTGTCTCCATTTTTTAGTTGTGTCTTGACCAGAACATCAAGGTGGTCGGAATGTCTCCATTTTTTCGTTTTGCCTTGACTGGAACATCATGGTGGTCGGAATGTCTCCATATTTAGTTGTGCCTTGACTAGAACATTATGGTGGTCGGAGAGTCTCCATTTTTAATTGTACCTCGACTCAAACATCATGGCAGTCAGAATGCCTCCATTTTTAGTCGTGCCTCAAATAGAACATCTTGATGGTCAGAATGCCTCCATTTTTAGTCATTCCTCGACTTGGGCATCATGTCATGTCCTCGACTGGAACATTATGGTGGTAGAAATTCCTGCATTTTTAGTTGTAACTGGACAAAAACATCATGGTGTTTGGAATGCCGCCATTTTTAGTCGTCCATCGACAAGTACATCATGGTGGTCACAGTGTCACCATTTTTAGTTGTGCCTTGACTAGAACATCATGATGGTCAGATTGCCTCCATTTTTAATTGTGTCTCAACTAGAATATTATGGTGGTTGGAATGTCTCTATTTTAAGTTGTGCCTCAATGAGAACATCATGGTGGTCGGGGTGTCTCCATTTTTAGTTGTCCCTCGAAAAAAACATTATGTTGGTCGGAATGCCTCCATTTTAGTTGTGCCTCGACAAGAACTGGTTGTCGGTGTGCCTCCATTTTCAGTTGTCCCTCGACGAGAACATCATGGTGCTCGGAATTCCTGCATTTTTAGTTGTGCCTTGACTGGAACATTATGGTGGTAGAAATTTCCTGCATTTTTAGTTGTAACTAGACAAGTGCATCATGTTGTTTGGAATGCCTCCATTTCTAGTCGTCCATCAACGAGAACATCATGTTGGTCGGAGTGTCTCCATTTTTCGTTGTTCCTCGACGAGAACATCATGGTGGTCGGAATGCCCTCCATTTTAGTCGTCCATCGACCAGAACATCATGGCAGTCGGTGTTTCTCCATTTTTAGTTGTGCCTCGACTAGAACATAACGGTGGCTGGAATTACTGCATTTTTAGTTGTGCCTCGACGAGAACATCATGGTGTTCGGAATACCTCCATTTTTAATTGTTCCTCGACAAGAACATCACGGTGGTCGGAGTGTCTCGATTTTTATTCGTCCCTCGACGAGAACATCATGATGGTCAGAATGCCTACATTTTTAGTTGTGCCTCAACTTTAACATTATGGTGGTTGAAATGTCTCTATTTTTAGTTGTGCCTCGATTAGAACATCATGGTGGTCGGGGTGTCTCCATTTTTAGTTGTCCCTCGACTAGAACATCATGGGGTTCGGAATTCCTGCATTTTTAGTTGTGCCTTGAATGGAACATTATGGTCGTAGAAATTACTGCATTTTTAGTTTTACCTCGAATAGAGCATCATGGTAGTCGGAGTGTCTCCATTTTTAGTTGTGATTCCACAATAACATTATGGTGGTGGAAGTGTAACCATTTTTATTTGTTCCTCGACCAGAACATTATGTTGGTCAGAATGCCTCCAGTTTTAGTTGTTCCTCCACTGGAATATCATGGTGGTCGGAATTTCTGCATTTTTAGATGTACCCCAACAAGTACATCATGGTGGTCAGAGTCCCTTCATTTTTAGTTGTGCCTCGACGAGAACCTTATGGTGGTTGGAATTCCTGCATTTTCAGTTGGCCCCCGACTAGAACATCAGGGTAGTCGGAGTGTCTCCATTTTTAGTTCTGCCTCCACAAGACCATTATGGTGGTTGGAATTCCTCCAATTATAGTTGTGCCTTGATTGGAACATTACGTTAGTCTGAGTGTCACCATTTTTAGTTGTCCCTCGACTAGAACATTATGGTGCTCGGAATTCCTGCATTTTTAGTTGTGCCTCGACTGGAACATCAGGGCAGTCGGAATGTCTCCATTTTTAGTTGTGATTCCACAATAACATTATGGTGGTGGAAGTGTAACCATTTTTATTTGTTCCTCGACCAGAACATTATGTTGGTCAGAATGCCTCCAGTTTTAGTTGTTCCTCCACTGGAATATCATGGTGGTCGGAATTTCTGCATTTTTAGATGTACCCCAACAAGTACATCATGGTGGTCAGAGTCCCTCCATTTTTAGTTGTGCCTCGACGAGAACATCACGGTAGTCGGAGTTTCTCCACTTTTAATTGTGCCTCGACTAGAACCTTATGGTGGTTGGAATTCCTGCATTTTCAGTTGGCCCCCGACTAGAACATCAGGGTAGTCGGAGTGTCTCCATTTTTAGTTCTGCCTCCACAAGACCATTATGGTGGTTGGAATTCCTCCAATTATAGTTGTGCCTTGATTGGAACATTACGTTAGTCGGAGTGTCACCATTTTTAGTTGTCCCTCGACTAGAACATTATGGTGCTCGGAATTCCTGCATTTTTAGTTGTCCCTTAACTGGAACATTATGGTGGGCGGAATGCCTCCAATTATAGTTGTGCCTCGACGAGAACATCACGGCAGTCGGATTGCCTCCATTTTTAGTTGTGCCTTGACAAGAACATTATGGTGGTTGGAGTGTCTCCACATTTAGTTGTGCCTTGACAAGAACATTATGGTGGGCGGAGTGCCTCCTTTTTCAGTTGTGCCTCGACGAGAAAGAACATCATTGTGGTCGATGACTCCATTTTTTAGTTGTGCCTCGACGAGAAAGAACATCATTGTGGTCGGTGACTCCATTTTTTAGTTGTACCTCGACAGGGTCATCATGGTGGTCGGAGTACCTCCATTTTTAGTTGTCCCTCGACTAGACCATCACGGTAGTCGGGGTTCCTCTATTTTTAGTTGTGCCTCCATAAGAACATTATGGTGGTGGAAGTCTATCCATTTTTAGTTGTGCCTCGTCTAGAATATAATGATGGTCGGAATGCCTCCATTTTTAGTTGTGCCATGACGAGAACATCATGGTGGCCGGAGTGCCTCCATTTTTAGTTGTTCCCCGACGAGAACATTATGGTGCTCAGAATGCCTCCATTTTTAGTTGTTCCTCGACTAGAACATTATGGTTGTTGGAATTCCTGCATTTTCAGTTGTGCCTCGACTAGAACATCGGGGTATCAGAGTATCTACATTTTTAGTTGTGCCTCGAGAAGATCATTATGGTGGTCGGAATGCCTCCATTTTTAGTTGTACCTCGACTGGAACATTATGGTGGTCGGAATTCCTGCATTTTCAGTTGTGCCTCGACTGGAACATCAGGGCAGTCGGAATGTCTCCATTTTTATTTCTGCCTTGACTGGAACATCATGGTGGTCGGAGTGTCTCAATTTTTATTCGTACCTCGACGAGAACATCATGATGGTCAGAATGCCTCCATTTTTAGTTGTGCCTCAACTTAAACATTATGGTTGTTGGAATTCCTGCATTTTCTGTTGTGCCTCGACTAGAATATCGGGGTATCAGAGTGTCTCCATTTTTAGTTGTGCCTCGACAAGATTATTATGGTGGTCGGAATGCCTCCATTTTTAGTTGTACATCGACTGGAACATTATGGTGGTCGGAATGCCTCCAATTATAGTTGTTCCTCGACTAGAACATTATGGTGGTTGGAATTCCTGCATTTTCAGTTGTGCCTCGACTGGAACATCAGGGCAGTCGGAATGTCTCCATTTTTATTTCTGCCTTGACTGGAACATCATGGTGGTCGGAATGTCTCCATATTTAGTTGTGCCTTGACCAGAACATCAAGGTGGTCGGAATGTCTCCATTATTTCGTTGTGCCTTGACTGGAACATTATGGTGGTCGGAATGTCTCCATATTTAGTTGTGCCTTGACCAGAATATCAATGTGGTCGGAATGTCTCCATTTTTTCGTTGTGCCTTGACTAGAACATCATGGTGGTCGGAGTGTCTCCATTTTTTAGTTGTGCCTTGACCAGAACATCAAGGTGGTCGGAATGTCTCCATTTTTTCGTTTTGCCTTGACTGGAACATCATGGTGGTCGGAATGTCTCCATATTTAGTTGTGCCTTGACTAGAACATTATGGTGGTCGGAGAGTCTCCATTTTTAATTGTACCTCGACTCAAACATCATGGCAGTCAGAATGCCTCCATTTTTAGTCGTGCCTCAAATAGAACATCTTGATGGTCAGAATGCCTCCATTTTTAGTCATTCCTCGACTTGGGCATCATGTCATGTCCTCGACTGGAACATTATGGTGGTAGAAATTCCTGCATTTTTAGTTGTAACTGGACAAAAACATCATGGTGTTTGGAATGCCGCCATTTTTAGTCGTCCATCGACAAGTACATCATGGTGGTCACAGTGTCACCATTTTTAGTTGTGCCTTGACTAGAACATCATGATGGTCAGATTGCCTCCATTTTTAATTGTGTCTTAACTAGAATATTATGGTGGTTGGAATGTCTCTATTTTAAGTTGTGCCTCAATGAGAACATCATGGTGGTCGGGGTGTCTCCATTTTTAGTTGTCCCTCGAAAAAAACATTATGTTGGTCGGAATGCCTCCATTTTAGTTGTGCCTCGACAAGAACTGGTTGTCGGTGTGCCTCCATTTTCAGTTGTCCCTCGACGAGAACATCATGGTGCTCGGAATTCCTGCATTTTTAGTTGTGCCTTGACTGGAACATTATGGTGGTAGAAATTTCCTGCATTTTTAGTTGTAACTAGACAAGTGCATCATGTTGTTTGGAATGCCTCCATTTCTAGTCGTCCATCAACGAGAACATCATGTTGGTCGGAGTGTCTCCATTTTTCGTTGTTCCTCGACGAGAACATCATGGTGGTCGGAATGCCCTCCATTTTAGTCGTCCATCGACCAGAACATCATGGCAGTCGGTGTTTCTCCATTTTTAGTTGTGCCTCGACTAGAACATAACGGTGGCTGGAATTACTGCATTTTTAGTTGTGCCTCGACGAGAACATCATGGTGTTCGGAATACCTCCATTTTTAATTGTTCCTTGACAAGAACATCACGGTGGTCGGAGTGTCTCGATTTTTATTCGTCCCTCGACAAGAATATCATGATGGTCAGAATGCCTACATTTTTAGTTGTGCCTCAACTTAAACATTATGGTGGTTGAAATGTCTCTATTTTTAGTTGTGCCTCGACTAGAACATCATGGTGGTCGGGGTGTCTCCATTTTTAGTTGTCCCTCGACTAGAACATCATGGTGCTCGGAATTCCTGCATTTTTAGTTGTGCCTTGAATGGAACATTATGGTCGTAGAAATTACTGCATTTTTAGTTTTACCTCGAATAGAGCATCATGGTAGTCGGAGTGTCTCCATTTTTAGTTGTGATTCCACAATAACATTATGGTGGTGGAAGTGTAACCATTTTTATTTGTTCCTCGACCAGAACATTATGTTGGTCAGAATACCTCCAGTTTTAGTTGTTCCTCCACTGGAATATCATGGTGGTCGGAATTTCTGCACTTTTAGATGTACCCCAACAAGTACATCATGGTGGTCAGAGTCCCTCCATTTTTAGTTGTGCCTCGACGAGAACATCACGGTAGTCGGAGTTTCTCCACTTTTAATTGTGCCTCGACTAGAACCTTATGGTGGTTGGAATTCCTGCATTTTCAGTTGGCCCCCGACTAGAACATCAGGGTAGTCGGAGTGTCTCCATTTTTAGTTCTGCCTCCACAAGACCATTATGGTGGTTGGAATTCCTCCAATTATAGTTGTGCCTTGATTGGAACATTACGTTAGTCGGAGTGTCACCATTTTTAGTTGTCCCTCGACTAGAACATTATGGTGCTCGGAATTCCTGCATTTTTAGTTGTCCCTTAACTGGAACATTATGGTGGGCGGAATGCCTCCAATTATAGTTGTGCCTCGACGAGAACATCACGGCAGTCGGATTGCCTCCATTTTTAGTTGTGCCTTGACAAGAACATTATGGTGGGCGGAGTGCCTCCTTTTTCAGTTGTGCCTCGACGAGAAAGAACATCATTGTGGTCGGTGACTCCATTTTTTAGTTGTTCCTCGACGAGAAAGAACATCATTGTGGTCGGTGACTCCATTTTGTAGTTGTACCTCGACAGGGACATCATGGTGGTCGGAGTACCTCCATTTTTAGTTGTCCCCCGACTAGACCATCACGGTAGTCGGGGTTCCTCTATTTTTAGTTGTGCCTCCATAAGAACATTATGGTGGTGGAAGTCTATCCATTTTTAGTTGTGCCTCGTCTAGAATATAATGATGGTCGGAATGCCTCCATTTTTAGTTGTGCCATGACGAGAACATCATGGTGGCCGGAGTGCCTCCATTTTTAGTTGTTCCCCGACGAGAACATTATGGTGCTCAGAATGCCTCCATTTTTAGTTGTTCCTCGACTAGAACATCATGGTGGTTAAATTCCTGCATTTTTAGTTGTACCTCAACAAGTACATCATGGTGGTCGGAATCCCTCCATTTTTACTTGTGCCTCAAGTAGAACATTATGGTTGTTGGAATTCCTGCAAATTTCAGTTGTGCCTCGACAAGAACATCGGGGTATCAGAGTGTCTCCATTTTTAGTTGTGCCTCGACAAGATCATTATGGTGGTCGGAATGCTTCCATTTTTAGTTGTACATCGACTGGAACATTATGGTGGTCGGAATACCTCCATTTTTAATTGTTCCTCGACAAAAACATCACGGTGGTCGGAGTGTCTCGATTTTTATTCGTCCCTCGACGAGAACATCATGATGGTCAGAATGCCTACATTTTTAGTTGTGCCTCAACTTAAACATTATGGTGGTTGAAATGTCTCTATTTTTAGTTGTGCCTCGATTAGAACATCATGATGGTCGGTGTGTCTCCATTTTTAGTTGTCCCTCGACTAGAACATCATGGTGCTCGGAATTCCTGCATTTTTAGTTGTGCCTTGACTGGAACATTATGGTCGTAGAAATTGCTGCATTTTTAGTTTTACCTCGAATAGAGCATCATGGCAGTCGGAGTGTCTCCATTTTTAGTTGTGATTCCACAATAACATTATGGTGGTGGAAGTGTAACCATTTTTATTTGTTCCTCGACCAGAACATTATGTTGGTCAGAATGCCTCCAGTTTTAGTTGTTCCTCCACTAGAATATCATAGTAGTCGGAATTCCTGCATTTTTAGTTGTACCCCAACAAGTACATCATGGTGGTCAGAGTCCCTCCATTTTTAGTTGTGCCTCGACGAGAACGTCACGGTAGTCGGAGTTTCTCCACTTTTAATTGTGCCTCGACTAGAACCTTATGGTGGTTGGAATTCCTGCATTTTCAGTTGTCCCCCGACTAGAACATCAGGGTAGTCGGAGTGTCTCCATTTTTAGTTCTGCCTCGACAAGACCATTATGGTGCTCGGAATTCCTGCATTTTTAGTTGTCCCTTAACTGGAACATTATGGTGGGCGGAATGCCTCCAATTATAGTTGTGCCTCGACGAGAACATCACGGTAGTCGGATTGCCTCCATTTTTAGTTGTGCCTTGACAAGAACATTATGGTGGTTGGAGTGTCTCCACATTTAGTTGTGCCTTGACAAGAACATTATGGTGGGCGGAGTGCCTCCTTTTTCAGTTGTGCCTCGACGAGAAGGAACATCATTGTGGTCGGTGACTCCATTTTTTAGTTGTGCCTCGACGAGAAAGAACATCATTGTGGTCGGTGACTCCATTTTTTAGTTGTACCTCGACAGGGACATCATGGTGGTCGGAGTACCTCCATTTTGAGTTGTCCCTCGACTAGACCATCACGGTAGTCAGGGTTCCTCTATTTTTAGTTGTGCCTCCATAAGAACATTATGGTGGTGGAAGTCTATCCATTTTTAGTTGTGCCTCGTCTAGAATATAATGATGGTCGGAATGCCTCCATTTTTAGTTGTGCCATGACGAGAACATCATGGTGGCCAGAGTGCCTCCATTTTTAGTTGTTCCCCGACGAGAACATAATGGTGCTCAGAATGCCTCCATTTTTAGTTGTTCCTCGACTAGAACATCATGGTGGTTAAATTCCTGCATTTTTAGTTGTACCTCAACAAGTACATCATGGTGGTCGGAATCCCTCCATTTTTAGTTGTGCATCAAGTAGAACATTATGGTTGTTGGAATTCCTGCATTTTCAGTTGTGCCTCGACAAGAACATCGGGGCAGTCGGAATGTCTCCATTTTTATTTCTGCCTTGACTGGAACATCATGGTGGTCGGAATGTCTCCATATTTAGTTGTGCCTTGACCAGAACATCAAGGTGGTCGGAATGTCTCCATTTTTTCGTTGTATATCGACTGGAACATTATGGTGGTCGGAATGCCTCCAATTATAGTTGTTCCTCGACTCGAACATTATGGTGGTTGGAATTCCTGCATTTTCAGTTGTGCCTCGACTGGAACATCAGGGCAGTCGGAATGTCTCCATTTTTATTTCTGCCTTGACTGGAACATCATGGTGGTCGGAATGCCTCCATATTTAGTTGTGCCTTGACCAGAACATCAAGGTGGTCGGAATGTCTCCATTTTTTCGTTGTGCCTTGACTGGAACATTATGGTGGTCGGAATGTCTCCATATTTAGTTGTGCCTTGACCAGAATATCAATGTGGTGGGAATGTCTCCATTTTTTCGTTGTGCCTTGACTAGAACATCATGGTGGTCGGAGTGTCTCCATTTTTTAGTTGTGCCTTGACCAGAACATCAAGGTGGTCGGAATGTCTCCATTTTAGTCGTCCATCGACCAGAACATCATGGCAGTCGGTGTTTCTCCATTTTTAGTTGTGCCTCGACGAGAACATCATGGTGTTCGGAATACCTCCATTTTTAATTGTTCCTCGACAAGAACATCACGGTGGTCGGAGTTTCTCCATTTTTAGTTGTGCCTCGACTGGAATATTATGGTGGTTGGAATTCATGCATGTTCAGTTGTTCCTCGACGAGAACATAATGGCAGTCGGAGTGTCTCCAATTTTAGTTGTGCCTCCACAAGAACATTATGGTGGTGGAAGTCTAACCATTTTTAGTTGTGCCTCGTCTAGAACATAATGATGGTCGGAATGCCTCCATTTTTAGTTGTTCCATGACGAGAACATCATGGTGGCCGGAGTGCCTCCATTTTTAGTTGTTCCCCAACGAGAACATTATGGTGCTCAGAATGCCTCCATTTTTAGTTGTTCCTCGACTAGAACATCATGGTGGTTAAATTCTTGCATTTTTAGTTGTACCTCAACAAGTACATCAGGGTGGTCGGAATCCCTCCATTTTTAGTTGTGCCTCAACTAGAACATTATGGTTGTTGGAATTCCTGCATTTTCAGTTGTGCCTCGACGAGAACATCGGGGTATCAGAGTGTCTACATTTTTAGTTGTGCCTCGACAAGATCATTATGGTGGTCGGAATGCCTCCATTTTTAGTTGTGCCTCGACTGGAACATCAGGGCAGTCGGAATGTCTCCATTTTTATTTCTGCCTTGACTGGAACATCATGGTGGTCGGAGTGTCTCAATTTTTATTCGTACCTCGACAAGAACATCATGATGGTCAGAATGCCTCCATTTTTAGTTGTGCCTCAACTTAAACATTATGGTTGTTGGAATTCCTGCATTTTCAGTTGTGCCTCGACTAGAATATCGGGGTATCAGAGTGTCTCCATTTTTAGTTGTGCCTCGACAAGATCATTATGGTGGTCGGAATGCCTCCATTTTTAGTTGTACATCGACTGGAACATTATGGTGGTCGGAATGCCTCCAATTATAGTTGTTCCTTGACTAGAACATTATGGTGGTTGGAATTCCTGCATTTTCAGTTGTGCCTCGACTGGAACATCAGGGCAGTCGGAATGTCTCCATTTTTATTTCTGCCTTGACTGGAACATCATGGTGGTCGGAATGTCTCCATATTTAGTTGTGCCTTGACCAGAACATCAAGGTGGTCGGAATGTCTCCATTTTTTCGTTGTGCCTTAACTGGAACATTATGGTGGGCGGAATGCCTCCAATTATAGTTGTGCCTCGACGAGAACATCACGGCAGTCGGATTGCCTCCATTTTTAGTTGTGCCTTGACAAGAACATTATGGTGGGCGGAGTGCCTCCTTTTTCAGTTGTGCCTCGACGAGAAAGAACATCATTGTGGTCGGTGACTCCATTTTTTAGTTGTTCCTCGACGAGAAAGAACATCATTGTGGTCGGTGACTCCATTTTGTAGTTGCACCTCGACAGGGACATCATGGTGGTCGGAGTACCTCCATTTTTAGTTGTCCCCCGACTAGACCATCACGGTAGTCGGGGTTCCTCTATTTTTAGTTGTGCCTCCATAAGAACATTATGGTGGTGGAAGTCTATCCATTTTTAGTTGTGCCTCGTCTAGAATATAATGATGGTCGGAATGCCTCCATTTTTAGTTGTGCCATGACGAGAACATCATGGTGGCCGGAGTGCCTCCATTTTTAGTTGTTCCCCGACGAGAACATTATGGTGCTCAGAATGCCTCCATTTTTAGTTGTTCCTCGACTAGAACATCATGGTGGTTAAATTCCTGCATTTTTAGTTGTACCTCAACAAGTACATCATGGTGGTCGGAATCCCTCCATTTTTACTTGTGCCTCAAGTAGAACATTATGGTTGTTGGAATTCCTGCAAATTTCAGTTGTGCCTCGACAAGAACATCGGGGTATCAGAGTGTCTCCATTTTTAGTTGTGCCTCGACAAGATCATTATGGTGGTCGGAATGCTTCCATTTTTAGTTGTACATCGACTGGAACATTATGGTGGTCGGAATACCTCCATTTTTAATTGTTCCTCGACAAAAACATCACGGTGGTCGGAGTGTCTCGATTTTTATTCGTCCCTCGACGAGAACATCATGATGGTCAGAATGCCTACATTTTTAGTTGTGCCTCAACTTAAACATTATGGTGGTTGAAATGTCTCTATTTTTAGTTGTGCCTCGATTAGAACATCATGATGGTCGGTGTGTCTCCATTTTTAGTTGTCCCTCGACTAGAACATCATGGTGCTCGGAATTCCTGCATTTTTAGTTGTGCCTTGACTGGAACATTATGGTCGTAGAAATTGCTGCATTTTTAGTTTTACCTCGAATAGAGCATCATGGCAGTCGGAGTGTCTCCATTTTTAGTTGTGATTCCACAATAACATTATGGTGGTGGAAGTGTAACCATTTTTATTTGTTCCTCGACCAGAACATTATGTTGGTCAGAATGCCTCCAGTTTTAGTTGTTCCTCCACTAGAATATCATAGTAGTCGGAATTCCTGCATTTTTAGTTGTACCCCAACAAGTACATCATGGTGGTCAGAGTCCCTCCATTTTTAGTTGTGCCTCGACGAGAACGTCACGGTAGTCGGAGTTTCTCCACTTTTAATTGTGCCTCGACTAGAACCTTATGGTGGTTGGAATTCCTGCATTTTCAGTTGTCCCCCGACTAGAACATCAGGGTAGTCGGAGTGTCTCCATTTTTAGTTCTGCCTCGACAAGACCATTATGGTGCTCGGAATTCCTGCATTTTTAGTTGTCCCTTAACTGGAACATTATGGTGGGCGGAATGCCTCCAATTATAGTTGTGCCTCGACGAGAACATCACGGTAGTCGGATTGCCTCCATTTTTAGTTGTGCCTTGACAAGAACATTATGGTGGTTGGAGTGTCTCCACATTTAGTTGTGCCTTGACAAGAACATTATGGTGGGCGGAGTGCCTCCTTTTTCAGTTGTGCCTCGACGAGAAGGAACATCATTGTGGTCGGTGACTCCATTTTTTAGTTGTGCCTCGACGAGAAAGAACATCATTGTGGTCGGTGACTCCATTTTTTAGTTGTACCTCGACAGGGACATCATGGTGGTCGGAGTACCTCCATTTTGAGTTGTCCCTCGACTAGACCATCACGGTAGTCAGGGTTCCTCTATTTTTAGTTGTGCCTCCATAAGAACATTATGGTGGTGGAAGTCTATCCATTTTTAGTTGTGCCTCGTCTAGAATATAATGATGGTCGGAATGCCTCCATTTTTAGTTGTGCCATGACGAGAACATCATGGTGGCCAGAGTGCCTCCATTTTTAGTTGTTCCCCGACGAGAACATTATGGTGCTCAGAATGCCTCCATTTTTAGTTGTTCCTCGACTAGAACATCATGGTGGTTAAATTCCTGCATTTTTAGTTGTACCTCAACAAGTACATCATGGTGGTCGGAATCCCTCCATTTTTAGTTGTGCATCAAGTAGAACATTATGGTTGTTGGAATTCCTGCATTTTCAGTTGTGCCTCGACAAGAACATCGGGGCAGTCGGAATGTCTCCATTTTTATTTCTGCCTTGACTGGAACATCATGGTGGTCGGAATGTCTCCATATTTAGTTGTGCCTTGACCAGAACATCAAGGTGGTCGGAATGTCTCCATTTTTTCGTTGTATATCGACTGGAACATTATGGTGGTCGGAATGCCTCCAATTATAGTTGTTCCTCGACTCGAACATTATGGTGGTTGGAATTCCTGCATTTTCAGTTGTGCCTCGACTGGAACATCAGGGCAGTCGGAATGTCTCCATTTTTATTTCTGCCTTGACTGGAACATCATGGTGGTCGGAATGCCTCCATATTTAGTTGTGCCTTGACCAGAACATCAAGGTGGTCGGAATGTCTCCATTTTTTCGTTGTGCCTTGACTGGAACATTATGGTGGTCGGAATGTCTCCATATTTAGTTGTGCCTTGACCAGAATATCAATGTGGTGGGAATGTCTCCATTTTTTCGTTGTGCCTTGACTAGAACATCATGGTGGTCGGAGTGTCTCCATTTTTTAGTTGTGCCTTGACCAGAACATCAAGGTGGTCGGAATGTCTCCATTTTAGTCGTCCATCGACCAGAACATCATGGCAGTCGGTGTTTCTCCATTTTTAGTTGTGCCTCGACGAGAACATCATGGTGTTCGGAATACCTCCATTTTTAATTGTTCCTCGACAAGAACATCACGGTGGTCGGAGTTTCTCCATTTTTAGTTGTGCCTCGACTGGAATATTATGGTGGTTGGAATTCATGCATGTTCAGTTGTTCCTCGACGAGAACATAATGGCAGTCGGAGTGTCTCCAATTTTAGTTGTGCCTCCACAAGAACATTATGGTGGTGGAAGTCTAACCATTTTTA
Organism: Myxine glutinosa; assembly: GCF_964187855.1. NCBI lineage: Eukaryota > Metazoa > Chordata > Myxini > Myxiniformes > Myxinidae > Myxine > Myxine glutinosa. The sequence continues at coordinate 189,409,011 of NC_136266.1, forward strand.
GTTGTGCCTCGTCTAGAACATAATGATGGTCGGAATGCCTCCATTTTTAGTTGTTCCATGACGAGAACATCATGGTGGCCGGAGTGCCTCCATTTTTAGTTGTTCCCCAACGAGAACATTATGGTGCTCAGAATGCCTCCATTTTTAGTTGTTCCTCGACTAGAACATCATGGTGGTTAAATTCTTGCATTTTTAGTTGTACCTCAACAAGTACATCAGGGTGGTCGGAATCCCTCCATTTTTAGTTGTGCCTCAACTAGAACATTATGGTTGTTGGAATTCCTGCATTTTCAGTTGTGCCTCGACGAGAACATCGGGGTATCAGAGTGTCTACATTTTTAGTTGTGCCTCGACAAGATCATTATGGTGGTCGGAATGCCTCCATTTTTAGTTGTGCCTCGACTGGAACATCAGGGCAGTCGGAATGTCTCCATTTTTATTTCTGCCTTGACTGGAACATCATGGTGGTCGGAGTGTCTCAATTTTTATTCGTACCTCGACAAGAACATCATGATGGTCAGAATGCCTCCATTTTTAGTTGTGCCTCAACTTAAACATTATGGTTGTTGGAATTCCTGCATTTTCAGTTGTGCCTCGACTAGAATATCGGGGTATCAGAGTGTCTCCATTTTTAGTTGTGCCTCGACAAGATCATTATGGTGGTCGGAATGCCTCCATTTTTAGTTGTACATCGACTGGAACATTATGGTGGTCGGAATGCCTCCAATTATAGTTGTTCCTCGACTAGAACATTATGGTGGTTGGAATTCCTGCATTTTCAGTTGTGCCTCGACTGGAACATCAGGGCAGTCGGAATGTCTCCATTTTTATTTCTGCCTTGACTGGAACATCATGGTGGTCGGAATGTCTCCATATTTAGTTGTGCCTTGACCAGAACATCAAGGTGGTCGGAATGTCTCCATTTTTTCGTTGTGCCTTGACTGGAACATTATGGTGGTCGGAATGTCTCCATATTTAGTTGTGCCTTGACCAGAATATCAATGTGGTCGGAATGTCTCCATTTTTTCGTTGTGCCTTGACTAGAACATCATGGTGGTCGGAGTGTCTCCATTTTTTAGTTGTGTCTTGACCAGAACATCAAGGTGGTCGGAATGTCTCCATTTTTTCGTTTTGCCTTGACTGGAACATCATGGTGGTCGGAATGTCTCCATATTTAGTTGTGCCTTGACTAGAACATTATGGTGGTCGGAGAGTCTCCATTTTTAATTGTACCTCGACTCAAACATCATGGCAGTCAGAATGCCTCCATTTTTAGTCGTGCCTCAAATAGAACATCTTGATGGTCAGAATGCCTCCATTTTTAGTCATTGCTCGACTTGGGCATCATGTCATGTCCTCGACTGGAACATTATGGTGGTAGAAATTCCTGCATTTTTAGTTGTAACTGGACAAAAACATCATGGTGTTTGGAATGCCGCCATTTTTAGTCGTCCATCGACAAGTACATCATGGTGGTCACAGTGTCACCATTTTTAGTTGTGCCTTGACTAGAACATCATGATGGTCAGATTGCCTCCATTTTTAATTGTGTCTCAACTAGAATATTATGGTGGTTGGAATGTCTCTATTTTAAGTTGTGCCTCAATGAGAACATCATGGTGGTCGGGGTGTCTCCATTTTTAGTTGTCCCTCGAAAAAAACATTATGTTGGTCGGAATGCCTCCATTTTAGTTGTGCCTCGACAAGAACTGGTTGTCGGTGTGCCTCCATTTTCAGTTGTCCCTCGACGAGAACATCATGGTGCTCGGAATTCCTGCATTTTTAGTTGTGCCTTGACTGGAACATTATGGTGGTAGAAATTTCCTGCATTTTTAGTTGTAACTAGACAAGTGCATCATGTTGTTTGGAATGCCTCCATTTCTAGTCGTCCATCAACGAGAACATCATGTTGGTCGGAGTGTCTCCATTTTTCGTTGTTCCTCGACGAGAACATCATGGTGGTCGGAATGCCCTCCATTTTAGTCGTCCATCGACCAGAACATCATGGCAGTCGGTGTTTCTCCATTTTTAGTTGTGCCTCGACTAGAACATAACGGTGGCTGGAATTACTGCATTTTTAGTTGTGCCTCGACGAGAACATCATGGTGTTCGGAATACCTCCATTTTTAATTGTTCCTCGACAAGAACATCACGGTGGTCGGAGTGTCTCGATTTTTATTCGTCCCTCGACGAGAACATCATGATGGTCAGAATGCCTACATTTTTAGTTGTGCCTCAACTTTAACATTATGGTGGTTGAAATGTCTCTATTTTTAGTTGTGCCTCGATTAGAACATCATGGTGGTCGGGGTGTCTCCATTTTTAGTTGTCCCTCGACTAGAACATCATGGGGTTCGGAATTCCTGCATTTTTAGTTGTGCCTTGAATGGAACATTATGGTCGTAGAAATTACTGCATTTTTAGTTTTACCTCGAATAGAGCATCATGGTAGTCGGAGTGTCTCCATTTTTAGTTGTGATTCCACAATAACATTATGGTGGTGGAAGTGTAACCATTTTTATTTGTTCCTCGACCAGAACATTATGTTGGTCAGAATGCCTCCAGTTTTAGTTGTTCCTCCACTGGAATATCATGGTGGTCGGAATTTCTGCATTTTTAGATGTACCCCAACAAGTACATCATGGTGGTCAGAGTCCCTCCATTTTTAGTTGTGCCTCGACGAGAACCTTATGGTGGTTGGAATTCCTGCATTTTCAGTTGGCCCCCGACTAGAACATCAGGGTAGTCGGAGTGTCTCCATTTTTAGTTCTGCCTCCACAAGACCATTATGGTGGTTGGAATTCCTCCAATTATAGTTGTGCCTTGATTGGAACATTACGTTAGTCTGAGTGTCACCATTTTTAGTTGTCCCTCGACTAGAACATTATGGTGCTCAGAATTCCTGCATTTTTAGTTGTCCCTTAACTGGAACATTATGGTGGGCGGAATGCCTCCAATATAGTTGTGCCTCGACGAGAACATCACGGCAGTCGGATTGCCTCCATTTTTAGTTGTGCCTTGACAAGAACATTATGGTGGTTGGAGTGTCTCCACATTTAGTTGTGCCTTGACAAGAACATTATGGTGGGCGGAGTGCCTCCTTTTTCAGTTGTGCCTCGACGAGAAAGAACATCATTGTGGTCGGTGACTCCATTTTTTAGTTGTGCCTCGACGAGAAAGAACATCATTGTGGTCGGTGACTCCATTTTTTAGTTGTACCTCGACAGGGACATCATGGTGGTCGGAGTACCTCCATTTTTAGTTGTCCCTCGACTAGACCATCACGGTAGTCGGGGTTCCTCTATTTTTAGTTGTGCCTCCATAAGAACATTATGGTGGTGGAAGTCTATCCATTTTTAGTTGTGCCTCGTCTAGAATATAATGATGGTCGGAATGCCTCCATTTTTAGTTGTGCCATGACGAGAACATCATGGTGGCCGGAGTGCCTCCATTTTTAGTTGTTCCCCGACGAGAACATTATGGTGCTCAGAATGCCTCCATTTTAGTTGTTCCTCGACTAGAACATCATGGTGGTTAAATTCCTGCATTTTTAGTTGTACCTCAACAAGTACATCATGGTGGTCGGAATCCCTCCATTTTTAGTTGTGCCTCAAGTAGAACATTATGGTTGTTGGAATTCCTGCATTTTCAGTTGTGCCTCGACAAGAACATCGGGGTATCAGAGTGTCTCCATTTTTAGTTGTGCCTCGACAAGATCATTATGGTGGTCGGAATGCTTCCATTTTTAGTTGTACATCGACTGGAACATTATGGTGGTCGGAATGCCTCCAATTATAGTTGTTCCTCGACGAACATTATGGTGGTTGGAATTCCTGCATTTCAGTTGTGCCTCGACTGGAACATCAGGGCAGTCGGAATGTATCCATTTTTATTTCTGCCTTGACTGGAACACCATGGTGGTCGGAGTGTCTTAGTTGTGCCTTGACCAGAACATCAAGGTGGTCGGAATGTCTCCATTTTTTCGTTGTGCCTTGACTGGAACATTATGGTGGTCGGAATGTCTCCATATTTAGTTGTGCCTTGACCAGAATATCAATGTGGTCGGAATGTCTCCATTTTTTCGTTGTGCCTTGACTAGAACATCATGGTGGTCGGAGTGTCTCCATTTTTTAGTTGTGCCTTGACCAGAACATCAAGGTGGTTGGAATGTCTCCATTTTTTCGTTTTGCCTTGACTGGAACATCATGGTGGTCGGAATGTCTCCATATTTAGTTGTGCCTTGACTAGAACATTATGGTGGTCGGAGTGTCTCCATTTTTAATTGTACCTCGACTCAAACATCATGGCAGTCAGAATGCCTCCATTTTTAGTCGTGCCTCAAATAGAACATCTTGATGGTCAGAATGCCTCCATTTTTAGTCATTCCTCGACTTGGGCATCATGTCATGTCCTCGACTGGAACATTATGGTGGTAGAAATTCCTGCTTTTTAGTTGTAACTGGACAAAAACATCATGGTGTTTGGAATGCCGCCATTTTTAGTCGTCCATCGACAAGTCCATCATGGTGGTCACAGTGTCACCATTTTTAGTTGTGCCTTGACTAGAACATCATAATGGTCAGATTGCCTCCATTTTTAATTGTGTCTCAACTAGAATATTATGGTGGTTGGAATGTCTCTATTTTAAGTTGTGCCTCAATGAGAACCTCATGGTGGTCGGGGTGTCTCCATTTTTAGTTGTCCCTCGAAAAAAACATTATGTTGGTCGGAATGCCTCCATTTTAGTTGTGCCTCGACAAGAACTGGTTGTCGGTGTGCCTCCATTTTCAGTTGTCCCTCGACGAGAACATCATGGTGCTCGGAATTCCTGCATTTTTAGTTGTGCCTTGACTGGAACATTATGGTGGTAGAAATTTCCTGCATTTTTAGTTGTAACTAGACAAGTGCATCATGTTGTTTGGAATGCCTACATTTTTAGTCGTCCATCGACGAGAACATCATGTTGGTCGGAGTGTCTCCATTTTTCGTTGTTCCTCGACGAGAACATCATGGTGTTCGGAATACCTCCATTTTTAATTGTTCCTCGACAAGAACATCACGGTGGTCGGAGTGTCTCGATTTTTATTCGTCCCTCGACAAGAACATCATGATGGTCAGAATGCCTACATTTTTAGTTGTGCCTCAACTTAAACATTATGGTGGTTGAAATGTCTCTATTTTTAGTTGTGCCTCGATTAGAACATCATGGTGGTCGGGGTGTCTCCATTTTTAGTTGTCCCTCGACTAGAACATCATGGTGCTCGGAATTCCTGCATTTTTAGTTGTGCCTTGATTGGAACATTATGGTCGTAGAAATTGCTGCATTTTTAGTTTTACCTCGAATAGAGCATCATGGTAGTCGGAGTGTCTCCATTTTTAGTTGTGATTCCACAATAACATTATGGTGGTGGAAATGTAACCATTTTTATTTGTTCCTCGACCAGAACATTATGTTGGTCAGAATGCCTCCAGTTTTAGTTGTTCCTCCACTAGAATATCATGGTGGTCGGAATTCCTGCATTTTTAGTTGTACCCCAACAAGTACATCATGGTGGTCAGAGTCCCTCCATTTTTAGTTGTGCCTCGACGAGAACATCACGGTAGTCGGAGTTTCTCCACTTTTAATTGTGCCTCGACTAGAACCTTATGGTGGTTGGAATTCCTGCATTTTCAGTTGTCGCCCGACTAGAACATCAGGGTAGTCGGAGTGTCTCCATTTTTAGTTCTGCCTCGACAAGACCATTATGGTGGTTGGAATTCCTCCATTTTTATTTCTGCCTTGACTGGAAAATTATGGTGGTCGGAATGTCACCATATTTAGTTGTGCCTTGACCAGAACATCAAGGTGGTCGGAATGTCTCCATTTTTTCGTTGTGCCTTGACTAGAACATCATGGTGGTCGGAGTGTCTCCATTCTTTAGTTGTGCCTTGACCAGAACATCAAGATGGTCGGAATGTCTCCAATTTTTCGTTGTGCCTTGACTGGAACATCATGGTGGTCGGAATGTCTCCATATTTAGTTGTGCCTTGACTAGAACATTATGGTGGTCGGTGTGTCTCCATTTTTAATTGTACCTCGACTCAAACATCATGGCAGTTGGAATGCCTCCATTTTTAGTCGTGCCTAAAATGGACATCTTGATGGTCAGAATGCCTCCATTTTTAGTCATTCCTCGACTTGAGCATCATGTCATGTCCTCGACTGGAACATTATGGTGGTAGAAATTCCTGCATTTTTAGTTGTAACTGGACAAGTACATCATGGTGTTTGGAATGCCTCCATTTTTAGTCGTCCATCGACAAGTCCATCATGGTGTCCACAGTGTCACCATTTTTAGTTGTGCCTCGACTAGAACATCATGATGGTCAGATTGCCTCCATTTTTAATTATGTCTCAACTAGAATATTATGGTGGTTGGAATGTCTCTATTTTTAGTTGTGCCTCCATGAGAGCATCATGGTGGTCGGGGTGTCTCCATTTTTAGTTGTCCCTCGAAAAAAACATTGTGTTGGTCGGAATGCCTCCATTTTAGTTGTGCCTCGACAAGAATTGGTTGTCGGAGTGCCTCCATTTTCAGTTGTCCCTCGACGAGAACATCATGGTGCTCGGAATTCCTGCATTTTTAGTTGTGCCTTGACTGGAACATTATGGTGGTAGAAATTTCCTGCATTTTTAGTTGTAACTAGACAAGTGCATCATGTTGTTTGGAATGCCTCCATTTTTAGTCGTCCATCGACGAGAACATCATGTTGGTCGGAGTGTCTCCATTTTTCGTTGTTCCTCGACGAGAACATCATGGTGGTCGGAATGCCTCCATTTTAGTCGTCCATCGACCAGAACATCATGGCAGTCGGTGTTTCTCCATTTTTAGTTGTGCCTCGACTAGAACATAACGGTGGCTGGGATTACTGCATTTTTAGTTGTGCCTCGACGAGAACATCATGGTATTCGGAATACCTCCATTTTTAATTGTTCCTTGACAAGAACATCACGGTGGTCGGAGTGTCTCGATTTTTATTTGTTCCTCGACCAGAACATTATGTTGGTCAGAATGCCTCCAGTTTTAGTTGTTCCTCCACTAGAATATCATGGTGGTCGGAATTCCTGCATTTTTAGTTGTACCCCAACAAGTACATCATGGTGGTCAGAGTCCCTCCATTTTTAGTTGTGCCTCGACGAGAACATCACGGTAGTCGGAGTTTCTCCACTTTTAATTGTGCCTCGACTAGAACCTTATGGTGGTTGGAATTCCTGCATTTTCAGTTGTCCCCCGACTAGAACATCAGGGTAGTCGAAGTGTCTCCATTTTTAGTTCTGCCTCGACAAGACCATTATGGTGGTTGGAATTCCTCCAATTATAGTTGTGCCTTGATTGGAACATTACGGTAGTTGGAGTGTCACCATTTTTAGTTGTCCCTCGACAAGAACATTATGGTGCTCGGAATTCCTGCATTTTTAGTTGTCCCTTAACTGGAACATTATGGTGGGCGGAATGCCTCCAATTATAGTTGTGCCTCGACGAGAACATCACGGTAGTCGGATTGCCTCCATTTTTAGTTGTGCCTTGACAAGAACATTATGGTGGTTGGAGTGTCTCCACATTTAGTTGTGCCTTGACAAGAACATTATGGTGGGCGGAGTGCCTCCTTTTTCAGTTGTGCCTCGACAAGAAAGAACATCATTGTGGTCGGTGACTCCATTTTTGAGTTGTGCCTCAACGAGAAAGAACATCATTGTGGTCGGTGACTCCATTTTTTAGTTGTACCTCGACAGGGACATCATGGTGGTCGGAGTACCTCCATTTTTAGTTGTCCCTCGACTAGACCATCACGGTAGTCGGGGTGCCTCTATTTTTAGTTGTGCCTCCATAAGAACATTATGGTGGTGGAAGTCTATCCATTTTTAGTTGTGCCTCATCTAGAATATAATGATGGTCGGAATGCCTCCATTTTTAGTTGTGCCATGACGAGAACATCATGGTGGCCGGAGTGCCTCCATTTTTAGTTGTTCCCCGACTAGAACATTATGGTGCTCAGAATGCCTCCATTTTTAGTTGTTCCTCGACTAGAACATCATGGTGGTTAAATTCCTGCATTTTTAGTTGTACCTCAACAATGACATCATGGTGGTCGGAATCCCTCCATTTTTAGTTGTACCTCAACAAGTACATCATGGTGGTCGGAGTGGCTCCATATTTAGTTGTGCCTTGACTAGAACATCAAGGTGGTCGGAATGTCTCCATTTTTTAGTTGTGCCTTGACTAGAACAGCATGGTGGTCGGAATGTCTCCATATTTAGTTGTGCCTTGACTAGAACATCAAGGTGGTCGGAATGTCTCCATTTTTTAGTTGTTCCTTGACTGCAACATTATGGTGGTCGGAATGTCTCCATATTTAGATGTGCCTTGACTAGAACATTATGGTGGTCGGAGTGTCTCCATATTTCGTTGTGGCTTGACTAGAACATTATGGTGGTCGGAATGTCTCCATATTTAGTTGTGGCTTGACGAGAACATCATGGTGGTCGGAGTGTCTCCATATTTAGTTGTGGCTTGACTAGAACATTATGGTGGTCGGAATGTCTCCATATTTAGTTGTTGCTTGACGAGAACATTATGTTGGTCGGAATGCCTCCATTTTAGTTGTGCCTCGACAAGAACTGGTTGTCGGAGTGCCTCCATATTTAGTTGTTCCTCGACTAGAACATTATGGTGGTCAGAATGCCTCCATTTTTAGTTGTTCCTCGACTAGAACATCATGGTGGTTGAATCCCTCCATTTTTAGTTGTGCCTCAACTAGAACATTATGGTTGTTGGAATTCCTGCATTTTCAGTTGTGCCTCGACTAGAACATCGGCGTATCAGAGTGTCTCCATTTTTAGTTGTGCCCGACAAGATCATTATGGTGGTCGGAATGCCTCCATTTTTAGTTGTTCCTCGACAGGAACATTACGGTGGTCGGAATGCCTCCAATTATAGTTGTTCCTCGACTAGAACATTATGGTGGTTGGAATTCCTGCATTTTCAGTTGTGCCTTGACGAGAACATTATGGTGGTCGGAGTGTCTCCATTTTTAATTGTACCTCGACTCAAACATCATGGCAGGCGGAATGCCTCCATTTTTAGTCGTGCCTCAAATATAACATCTTGATGGTCAGAATGCCTCCATTTTTAGTCATTCCTCGACTTGAGCATCATGTCATGTCCTCGACTGGAACATTATGGTGGTAGAAATTCCTGCATTTTTAGTTGTAACTGGATAAGTACATCATGGTGTTTGGAATGCCTCCATTTTTAGTCGTCCATCGACAAGTCCATCATGGTGGTCACAGTGTCACCATTTTTAGTTGTGCCTCGACTAGAACATCATGATGGTCAGATTGCCTCCATTTTTAATTGTGTCTCAACTAGAATATTATGGTGGCTGGAATGTCTCTATTTTTAGTTGTGCCTCAATGAGAACATCATGTTGGTCGGGGTGTCTCCATTTTTAGTTGTTCGTCGAAAAAAACATTATGTTGGTTGGAATGCCTCCATTTTAGTTGTGCCTCGACAAGAACTGGTTGTCGACTGGTTGTCGGAGTGCCTCCATTTTTAGTTGTCCCTCGACGAGAACATCATGGTGCTCGGAATTCCTGCATTTTTAGTTGTGCCTTGACTGGAACATTATGGTGGTCGGAATGCCTCCATTTTAGTCGTCCATCAACCAGAACATCATGGCAGTCTGTGTTTCTCCATTTTTAGCTGTGCCTCGACGAGAACATAACGGTGGCTTGAATTACTGCATTTTTAGTTGTAACTGGACAAGTACATCATGTTGTTTGGAATGCCTCCATTTTTAGTCGTCCATCGACGAGAATATCATGGTGGTCGGAATGCCTCCATTTTAGTCGTCCATCGACCAGAACATCATGGCAGTCGGTGTTTCTCCATTTTTAGTTGTGCCTCGACGAGAACATAACGGTGGCTGGAATTACTGCATTTTTCGTTGTTCCTCGACGAGAATATCATGGTGGTCGGAATGCCTCCATTTTAGTCGTCCATCGACCAGAACATCATGGCAGTCGGTGTTTCTCCATTTTTAGTCGACCCTCGACGAGAACATCATGATGGTCAGAATGCCTCCATTTTTAGTTGTGCCTCAACTTAAACATGATGGTGGTTGGAATGTCTCTATTTTTAGTTGTGCCTCGATTAGAACATCATGGTGGTCGGGGTGTCTCCATTTTTAGTTGTCCCTCGACTAGAACATCATGGTGCTTGGAATTCCTGCATTTTTAGTTGTGCCTTGACTGGAACATTATGGTCGTAGAAATTGCTGCATTTTTAGTTTTACCTCGAATATAACATCATGGTAGTCGGAGTGTCTCCATTTTTAGTTGTGCCTCGACTAGAATATTATGGTGGTTGGAATTCATGCATTTTCAGTTGTTCCTCGACGAGAACATAATGGCAGTCGGAGTGTCTCCAATTTTAGTTGTGCCTCCACAAGAACATTATAGTGGTGGAAGTCTAACCATTTTTAGTTGTGCCTCGTCTAGAACATAATGATGGTCGGAATGCCTCCATTTTTAGTTGTTCCATGACGAGAACATCATGGTGGCCGGAGTGCCTCCATTTTTAGTTGTTCCCCAACGAGAACATTATGGTGCTCAGAATGCCTCCATTTTTAGTTGTTCCTCGACTAGAACATCATGGTGGTTAAATTCTTGCATTTTTAGTTGTACCTCAACAAGTACATCAGGGTGGTCGGAATCCCTCCATTTTTAGTTGTGCCTCAACGAGAACATTATGGTTGTTGGAATTCCTGCATTTTCAGTTGTGCCTCGACTAGAACATCGGGGTATCAGAGTGTCTACATTTTTAGTTGTGCCTCGACAAGATCATTATGGTGGTCGGAATGCCTCGATTTTTAGTTGTACCTCGACTGGAACATTATGGTGGTCGGAATTCCTGCATTTTCAGTTGTGCCTCGACTGGAACATCAGGGCAGTCGGAATGTCTCCATTTTTATTTCTGCCTTGACTGGAACATCATGGTGGTCGGAGTGTCTCAATTTTTATTCGTACCTCGACGAGAACATCATGATGGTCAGAATGCCTCCATTTTTAGTTGTGCCTCAACTTAAACATTATGGTTGTTGGAATTCCTGCATTTTCAGTTGTGCCTCGACTAGAATATCGGGGTATCAGAGTGTCTCCATTTTTAGTTGTGCCTCGACAAGATCATTATGGTGGTCGGAATGCCTCCATTTTTAGATTGTACCTCAACTGGAACATTATGGTGGTCGGAATGCCTCCAATTATAGTTGTTCCTCGACTAGAACATTATGGTGGTTGGAATTCCTGCATTTTCAGTTGTGCCTCGACTGGAACATCAGGGCAGTCGGAATGTCTCCATTTTTATTTCTGCCTTGACTGGAACATTATGGTGGTCGGAATGTCGCCATATTTAGTTGTGCCTTGACCAGAACATCAAGGTGGTCAGAATGTCTCCATTTTTTCGTTGTGCCTTGACTAGAACATCATGGTGGTCGGAGTGTCTCCATTCTTTAGTTGTGCCTTGACCAGAACATCAAGATGGTCGGAATGTCTCCATTTTTTCGTTGTGCCTTGACTGGAACATCATGGTGGTCGGAATGTCTCCATATTTAGTTGTGCCTTGACTAGAACATTATGGTGGTCGGTGTGTCTCCATTTTTAATTGTACCTCGACTCAAACATCATGGCAGTCGGAATGCCTCCATTTTTAGTCGTGCCTAAAATGGACATCTTGATGGTCAGAATGCCTCCATTTTTAGTCATTCCTCGACTTGAGCATCATGTCATGTCCTCGACTGGAACATTATGGTGGTAGAAATTCCTGCATTTTTAGTTGTAACTGGACAAGTACATCATGGTGTTTGGAATGCCTCCATTTTTAGTCGTCCATCGACAAGTCCATCATGGTGTCCACAGTGTCACCATTTTTAGTTGTGCCTCGACTAGAACATCATGATGGTCAGATTGCCTCCATTTTTAATTGTGTCTCAACTAGAATATTATGGTGGTTGGAATGTCTCTATTTTTAGTTGTGCCTCCATGAGAGCATCATGGTGGTCGGGGTGTCTCCATTTTTAGTTGTCCCTCGAAAAAAACATTATGTTGGTCGGAATGCCTCCATTTTAGTTGTGCCTCGACAAGAACTGGTTGTCGGAGTACCTCCATTTTCAGTTGTCCCTCGACGAGAATATCATGGTGCTCGGAATTCCTGCATTTTTAGTTGTGCCTTGACTGGAACATTATGGTGGTAGAAATTTCCTGCATTTTTAGTTGTAACTAGACAAGTGCATCATGTTGTTTGGAATGCCTCCATTTTTAGTCGTCCATCGACGAGAACATCATGTTGGTCGGAGTGTCTCCATTTTTCGTTGTTCCTCGACGAGAACATCATGGTGGTCGGAATGCCTCCATTTTAGTCGTCCATCGACCAGAACATCATGGCAGTCGGTGTTTCTCCATTTTTAGTTGTGCCTCGACTGGAACATAATGGTGGCTGGGATTACTGCATTTTTAGTTGTGCCTCGACGAGAACATCATGGTGTTCGGAATACCTCCATTTTTAATTGTTCCTCAACAAGAACATCACGGTGGTCGGAGTGTCTCGATTTTTATTCGTCCCTCGACGAGAACATCATGATGGTCAGAATGCCTACATTTTTAGTTGTGCCTCAACTTAAACATTATGGTGGTTGAAATGTCTCTATTTTTAGTTGTGCCTCGATTAGAACATCATGGTGGTCGGGGTTTCTCCATTTTTAGTTGTCCCTCGACTAGAACATCATGGTGCTCGGAATTACTGCATTTTTAGTTGTGCCTTGACTGGAACATTATGGTGGGCGGAATGCCTCCAATTATAGTTGTGCCTCGAATAGAGCATCATGGTAGTCGGAGTGTCTCCATTTTTAGTTGTGATTCCACAATAACATTATGGTGGTGGAAGTGTAACCATTTTTATTTGTTCCTCGTCCAGAACATTATGTTGGTCAGAATGCCTCCAGTTTTAGTTGTTCCTCCACTAGAATATCATAGTAGTCGGAATTCCTGCATTTTTAGTTGTACCCCAACAAGTACATCATGGTGGTCAGAGTCCCTCCATTTTTAGTTGTGCCTCGATGAGAACATCACGGTAGTCGGAGTTTCTCCACTTTTAATTGTGCCTCGACTAGAACCTTATGGTGGTTGGAATTCCTGCATTTTCAGTTGTCCCCCGACTAGAACATGAGGGTAGTCGGAGTGTCTCCATTTTTAGTTCTGCCTCGACAAGACCATAATGGTGGTTGGAATTCCTCCAATTATAGTTGTGCCTTGATTGGAACATTACGGTAGTTGGAGTGTCACCATTTTTAGTTGTCCCTCGACAAGAACATTATGGTGCTCGGAATTCCTGCATTTTTAGTTGTCCCTTAACTGGAACATTATGGTGGGCGGAATGCCTCCAATTATAGTTGTGCCTCGACGAGAACATCACGGTAGTCGGATTGCCTCCATTTTTAGTTGTGCCTTGACAAGAACATTATGGTGGTTGGAGTGTCTCCACATTTAGTTGTGCCTTGACAAGAACATTATGGTGGGCGGAGTGCCTCCTTTTTCAGTTGTGCCTCGACGAGAAAGAACATCATTGTGGTCGGTGACTCCATTTTTTTAGGTGTACCTTGACAGGGACATCATGGTGGTCGGAGTACCTCCATTTTTAGTTGTCCCTCGACTAGACCATCATGGTAGTCGGGGTTCCTCTATTTTTAGTTGTGCCTCCATAAGAACATTATGGTGGTGGAAGTCTATCCATTTTTAGTTGTGCCTCGTCTAGAATATAATGATGGTCGGAATGCCTCCATTTTTAGTTGTGCCATGACGAGAACATCATGGTGGCCAGAGTGCCTCCATTTTTAGTTGTTCCCCGACGAGAACATTATGGTGCTCAGAATGCCTCCATTTTTAGTTGTTCCTCGACTAGAACATCATGGTGGTTAAATTCCTGCATTTTTAGTTGTACCTCAACAAGTACATCATGGTGGTCGGAATCCCTCCATTTTTAGTTGTGCCTCAAGTAGAACATTATGGTTGTTGGAATTCCTGCATTTTCAGTTGTGCCTCGACAAGAACATCGGGGTATCAGAGTGTCTCCATTTTTAGTTGTGCCTCGACAAGATCATTATGGTGGTCGGAATGCCTCCATTTTTAGTTGTACATCGACTGGAACATTATGGTGGTCGGAATGCCTCCAATTATAGTTGTTCCTCGACTAGAACATTATGGTGGTTGGAATTCCTGCATTTTCAGTTGTGCCTCGACTGGAACATCAGGGCAGTCAGAATGTCTCCATTTTTATTTCTGCCTTGACTGGAACATCATGGTGGTCGGAATGTCTCCATATTTAGTTGTGCCTTGACTAGAACATCAAGGTGGTCGGAATGTCTCCATTTTTTCGTTGTGCCTTGACTGGAACATTATGGTGGTCGGAATGTCTCCATATTTAGTTGTGCCTTGACCAGAATATCAATGTGGTCGGAATGTCTCCATTTTTTCGTTGTGCCTTGACTAGAACATCAAGGTGGTCGGAATGTCTCCATATTTAGATGTGCCTTGACTAGAACATCATGGTGCTCGGAATTCCTGCATTTTTAGTTGTGCCTTGACTGGAACATTATGGTGGTAGAAATTTCCTGCATTTTTAGTTGTAACTAGACAAGTGCATCATGTTGTTTGGAATGCCTCCATTTTTAGTCGTCCATCGACGAGAACATCATGTTGGTCGGAGTGTCTCCATTTTTCGTTGTTCCTCGACGAGAACATCATGGTGTTCGGAATACCTCCATTTTTAATTGTTCCTCGACAAGAACATCACGGTGGTCGTAGTGTCTCGATTTTTATACGTCCCTCGACAAGAACATCATGATGGTCAGAATGCCTACATTTTTAGTTGTGCCTCAACTTAAACATTATGGTGGTTGAAATGTCTCTATTTTTAGTTGTGCCTCGATTAGAACATCATGGTGGTCGGGGTGTCTCCATTTTTAGTTGTCCGTCGACTAGAACATCATGGTGCTCGGAATTCCTGCATTTTTAGTTGTGCCTTGACTGGAACATTATGGTCGTAGAAATTGCTGCATTTTTAGTTTTACCTCGAATAGAGCATCATGGTAGTCGGAGTGTCTCCATTTTTAGTTGTGATTCCACAATAACATTATGGTGGTGGAAATGTAACCATTTTTATTTGTTCCTCGACCAGAACATTATGTTGGTCAGAATGCCTCCAGTTTTAGTTGTTCCTCCACTAGAATATCATGGTGGTCGGAATTCCTGCATTTTTAGTTGTACCCCAACAAGTACATCATGGTGGTCAGAGTCCCTCCATTTTTAGTTGTGCCTCGACGAGAACATCACGGTAGTCGGAGTTTCTCCACTTTTAATTGTGCCTCCACTAGAACCTTAAGGTGGTTGGAATTCCTGCATTTTCAGTTGTCCCCCGACTAGAACATCAGGGTAGTCGGAGTGTCTCCATTTTTAGTTCTGCCTCAACAAGACCATTATGGTGGTTGGAATTCCTCCAATTATAGTTGTGCCTTGATTGGAACATTACGGTAGTCGGAGTGTCACCATTTTTAGTTGTCCCTCGACTAGAACATTATGGTGCTCGGAATTCCTGCATTTTAAGTTGTCCCTTAACTGGAACATTATGGTGGGCGGAATGCCTCCAATTATAGTTGTGCCTCGACGAGAACATCACGGTAGTCGGATTGCCTCCATTTTTAGTTGTGCCTTGACAAGAACATTATGGTGGTTGGAGTGTCTCCACATTTAGTTGTGCCTTGACAAGAACATTATGGTGGGCGGAGTGCCTCCTTTTTCACTTGTGCCTCGACGAGAAAGAACATCATTGTGGTCGGTGACTCCATTTTTGAGTTGTGCCTCAACGAGAAAGAACATCATTGTGGTCGGTGACTCCATTTTTAGTTGTCCCTCGACTAGACCATCACGGTAGTCGGGGTTCCTCTATTTTTAGTTGTGCCTCCATAAGAACATTATGGTGGTGGAAGTCTATCCATTTTTAGTTGTGCCTCGTCTAGAATATAATGATGGTCGGAATGCCTCCATTTTTAGTTGTGCCATGACAAGAACATCATGGTGGCCGGAGTGTCTCCATTTTTAGTTGTTCCCCGACTAGAACATTATGGTGCTCAGAATGCCTCCATTTTTAGTTGTTCCTCGACTAGAACATCATGGTGGTTAAATTCCTGCATTTTTAGTTGTACCTCAACAAGTACATCATGGTGGTCGGAATCCCTCCATTTTTAGTTGTGCCTCAAGTAGAACATTATGGTTGTTGGAATTCCTGCATTTTCAGTTGTGCCTCGACAAGAACATCGGGGTATCAGAGTGTCTCCATTTTTAGTTGTGCCTCGACAAGATCATTATGGTGGTCGGAATGCCTCCATTTTTAGTTGTACATCGACTGGAACATTATGGTGGTCGGAATGCCTCCAATTATAGTTGTTCCTCGACTAGAACATTATGGTGGTTGGAATTCCTGCATTTTCAGTTGTGCCTCGACTGGAACATCAGGGCAGTCGGAATGTCTCCATTTTTATTTCTGCCTTGACTGGAACATCATGGTGGTCGGAGTGTCTTAGTTGTGCCTTGACCAGAACATCAAGGTGGTCGGAATGTCTCCATTTTTTCGTTGTGCCTTGACTGGAACATTATGGTCGTAGAAATTGCTGCATTTTTAGTTTTACCTCGAATAGAACATCATGGTAGTCGGAGTGTCTCCATTTTTAGTTGTGATTCCACAATAACATTATGGTGGTGGAAGTGTAACCATTTTTATTTGTTCCTCGACCAGAACATTATGTTGGTCAGATTGCCTCCATTTTTAGTTGTTCCTCGACTAGAATATCATGGTGGTCGGAATTCCTGCATTTTTAATTGTACCTCAACAAGTACATCATGCTGGTCAGAGTCCCTCCATTTTTAGTTGTGCCTCGACTAGAACATCACGGTAGTCGGAGTTTCTCTACTTTTAATTGTGCCTCGACTAGAACATTATGGTGGTTGGAATTCCTGCATTTTCAGTTGTCCCTCGACTAGAACATCAGGGTAGTCGGAGTGTCTCCATTTTTAGTTCTGCCTCGACAAGACCATTATGGTGGTTGGAATGCTTCCAATTATAGTTGTGCCTTGATTGGAACATTACGGTAGTCGGAGTGTCACCATTTTTAGTTGTGCCTCGACTAGAACATTATGGTGGTCGGAATTCCTGCATTTTTAGTTGTACTCTACTCAAACATCATCATGGTTGGTGTCCCCATTTATATTTGTACATCGAATAGAACATCATGGTGGTTGGAACTCAGAATGCTTCCATTTTTAGTTGTTCCTCGACTAGAACATCATGGTGCTCGGAATTCCTTCATTTTTAGTTGTCCCTTGACTGGAACATTATGGTGGTTGGAATTCCTGCATTTTCAGTTGTGCCTCGACTGGAACACCAGGGCAGTCGGAATGTCTCCATTTTTATTTCTGCCTTGACTGGAACATCATGGTGGTCGGAATGTCTTAGTTGTGCCTTGACCAGAACATCAAGGTGGTCGGAATGTCTCCATTTTTTCGTTGTGCCTGGACTGGAACATCATGGTGGTCGGAATGTCTCCATATTTAGTTGTGCCTTGACCAGAATATCAATGTGGTCGGAATGTCTCCATTTTTTCGTTGTGCCTTGACTAGAACATCATGGTGGTCGGAGTGTCTCCATTTTTTAGTTGTGCCTTGACCAGAACATCAAGGTGGTCGGAATGTCTCCATTTTTTCGTTGTGCCTTGACTGGAACATCATGGTGGTCGGAATGTCTCCATATTTAATTGTGCCTTGACCAGAATATCAATGTGGTCGGAATGTCTCCATTTTTTCGTTGTGCCTTGACGAGAACATCATGGTGGTCGGAGTGTCTCCATTTTTTAGTTGTGCCTTGACCAGAACATCAAGGTGGTCGGAATGTCTCCATTTTTTCGTTTTGGCTTGACTGGAACATCATGGTGGTCGGAATGTCTCCATATTTAGTTGTGCCTTGACTAGAACATTATGGTGGTCGGAGTGTCTCCATTTTTCGTTGTTCCTCGACGAGAACATCATGGCAGTCGGTGTTTCTCCATTTTTAGTTGTAACTAGACAAGTGCATCATGTTGTTTGGAATGCCTCCATTTTTAGTCGTCCATCGACGAGAACATCATGTTGGTCGGAGTGTCTCCATTTTTCGTTGTTCCTCGACGAGAACATCATGGTGGTCGGAATGCCTCCATTTTAGTCGTCCATCGACCAGAACATCATGGCAGTCGGTGTTTCTCCATTTTTAGTTGTGCCTCGACGAGAACATCATGGTGTTCGGAATACCTCCATTTTTAATTGTTCCTCGACAAGAACATCACGGTGGTCGGAGTGTCTCGATTTTTATTCGTCCCTCGACGAGAACATCATGATGGTCAGAATGCCTACATTTTTAGTTGTGCCTTAACTTAAACATTATGGTGGTTGAAATGTCTCTATTTTTAGTTGTGCCTCGATTAGAACATCATGGTGGTCGGGGTTTCTCCATTTTTAGTTGTCCCTCGACTAGAACATCATGGTGCTCGGAATTCCTGCATTTTTGGTTGTGCCTTGACTGGAACATTATGGTCGTATAAATTGCTGCATTTTTAGTTTTACCTTGAATAGAGCATCATGGTAGTCGGAGTGTCTCCATTTTTAGTTGTGATTCCACAATAACATTATGGTGGTGGAAGTGTAACCATTTTTATTTGTTCCTCGACCAGAACATCATGGTGCTCGGAATTCCTGCATTTTTAGTTGTGCCTTGACTGGAACATTATGGTCGTATAAATTGCTGCATTTTTAGTTTTACCTTGAATAGAGCATCATGGTAGTCGGAGTGTCTACAGTTTTAGTTGTTCCTCCACTAGAATATCATAGTAGTCGGAATTCCTGCATTTTTCGTTGTACCCCAACAAGTACATCATGGTGGTCAGAGTCCCTCCATTTTTAGTTGTGCCTCGACGAGAACATCACGGTAGTCGGAGTTTCTCCACTTTTAATTGTGCCTCGACTAGAACCTTATGGTGGTTGGAATTCCTGCATTTTCAGTTGTCCCCCGACTAGAACATCAGGGTAGTCGGAGTGTCTCCATTTTTAGTTCTGCCTCGACAAGACCATTATGGTGGTTGGAATTCCTCCAATTATAGTTGTGCCTTGATTGGAACATTACGGTAGTTGGAGTGCCACCATTTTTAGTTGTCCCTCGACAAGAACATTATGGTGCTCGGAATTCCTGCATTTTTAGTTGTCCCTTAACTGGAACATTATGGTGGGCGGAATGCCTCCAATTATAGTTGTGCCTCGACGAGAACATCACGGTAGTCGGATTGCCTCCATTTTTAGTTGTGCCTTGACAAGAACATTATGGTGGTTGGAGTGTCTCCACATTTAGTTGTGCCTTGACAAGAACATTATGGTGGGCGGAGTGCCTCCTTTTTCAGTTGTGCCTCGACGAGAAAGAACATCATTGTGGTCGGTGACTCCATTTTTTAGTTGTGCCTCGACGAGAAAGAACATCGTTGTGGTCGGTGATTCCATTTTTTAGGTGTACCTCGACAGGGACATCATGGTGGTCGGAGTACCTCCATTTTTAGTTGTCCCTCGACTAGACCATCACGGTAGTCGGGGTTCCTCTATTTTTAGTTGTGCCTCCATAAGAACATTATGGTGGTGGAAGTCTATCCATTTTTAGTTGTGCCTTGTCTAGAATATAATGATGGTCGGAATGCCTCCATTTTTAGTTGTGCCATGACGAGAACATCATGGTGGCCAGAGTGCCTCCATTTTTAGTTGTTCCCCGACGAGAACATTATGGTGCTCAGAATGCCTCCATTTTTAGTTGTTCCTCGACTAGAACATCATGGTGGTTAAATTCCTGCATTTTTAGTTGTGCCTCAAGTAGAACATTATGGTTGTTGGAATTCCTGCATTTTCAGTTGTGCCTCGACAAGAACATCGGGGTATCAGAGTGTCTCCATTTTTAGTTGTGCCTCGACAAGATCATTATGGTGGTCGGAATGCCTCCATTTTTAGTTGTACATCGACTGGAACATTATGGTGGTCGGAATGCCTTCAATTATAGTTGTTCCTCGACTAGAACATTATGGTGGTTGGAATTCCTGCATTTTCAGTTGTGCCTCGACTGGAACATCAGGGCAGTCAGAATGTCTCCATTTTTATTTCTGCCTTGACTGGAACATCATGGTGGTCGGAATGTCTCCATATTTAGTTGTGCCTTGACCAGAACATCAAGGTGGTCGGAATGTCTCCATTTATTCGTTGTGCCTTGCCTGGAACATTATGGTGGTCGGAATGTCTCCATATTTAGTTGTGCCTTGACCAGAATATCAATGTGGTCGGAATGTCTCCATTTTTTCGTTGTGCCTTGACTAGAACATCAAGTTGGTCGGAATGTCTCCATATTTAGATGTGCCTTGACTAGAACATCATGGTGCTCGGAATTCCTGCATTTTTAGTTGTGCCTTGACTGGAACATTATGGTGGTAGAAATTTCCTGCATTTTTAGTTGTAACTAGACAAGTGCATCATGTTGTTTGGAATGCCTCCATTTTTAGTCGTCCATCGACGAGAACATCATGTTGGTCGGAGTGTCTCCATTTTTCGTTGTTCCTCGACGAGAACATCATGGTGTTCGGAATACCTCCATTTTTAATTGTTCCTCGACAAGAACATCACGGTGGTCGGAGTGTCTCGATTTTTATTCGTCCCTCGACAAGAACATCATGATGGTCAGAATGCCTACATTTTTAGTTGTGCCTCAACTTAAACATTATGGTGGTTGAAATGTCTCTATTTTTAGTTGTGCCTCGATTAGAACATTATGGTGGACGGGGTGTCTCCATTTTTAGTTGTCCGTCGACTAGAACATCATGGTGCTCGGAATTCCTGCATTTTTAGTTGTGCCTTGACTGGAACATTATGGTCGTAGAAATTGCTGCATTTTTAGTTTTACCTCGAATAGAGCATCATGGTAGTCGGAGTGTCTCCATTTTTAGTTGTGATTCCACAATAACATTATGGTTGTGGAAATGTAACCATTTTTATTTGTTCCTCGACCAGAACATTATGTCGGTCAGAATGCCTCCAGTTTTAGTTGTTCCTCCACTAGAATATCATGGTGGTCGGAATTCCTGCATTTTTAGTTGTACCCCAACAAGTACATCATGGTGGTCAGAGTCCCTCCATTTTTAGTTGTGCCTCGACGAGAACCTTATGGTGGTTGGAATTCCTGCATTTTCAGTTGGCCCCCGACTAGAACATCAGGGTAGTCGGAGTGTCTCCATTTTCAATTGTACCTCGACTCAAACATCATGGCAGTCAGAATGCCTCCATTTTTAGTCGTGCCTCAAATAGAACATCTTGATGGTCAGAATGCCTCCATTTTTAGTCATTCCTCGACTTGGGCATCATGTCATGTCCTCGACTGGAACATTATGGTGGTAGAAATTCCTGCATTTTTAGTTGTAACTGGACAAAAACATCATGGTGTTTGGATTGCCGCCATTTTTAGTCGTCCATCGACAAGTCCATCATGGTGGTCACAGTGTCACCATTTTTAGTTGTGCCTCGACTAGAACATCATGATGGTCAGATTGCCTCCATTTTTAATTGTGTCTCAACTAGAATATTATGGTGGTTGGAATGTCTCTATTTTTAGTTGTGCCTCAATTTGAACATCATGGTGGTCGGGGTGTCTCCATTTTTAGTTGTCCCTCGAAAAAAACATTATGTTGGTCGGAATGCCTCCATTTTAGTTGTGCCTCGACAAGAACTGATTGTCGGTGTGCCTCCATTTTCAGTTGTCCCTCGACGAGAACATCATGGTGCTCGGAATTCCTGCATTTTTAGTTGTGCCTTGACTGGAACATTATGGTGGTAGAAATTTCCTGCATTTTTAGTTGTAACTAGACAAGTGCATCATGTTGTTTGGATGCCTCCATTTTTAGTCGTCCATCGACGAGAACATCATGTTGGTCGGAGTGTCTCCATTTTTCGTTGTTCCTCGACGAGAACATCATGGTGGTCGGAATGCCTCCATTTTAGTCGTCCATCGACCAGAACATCATGGCAGTCGGTGTTTCTCCATTTTTAGTTGTGCCTCGACTAGAACATAACGGTGGCTGGAATTACTGCATTTTTAGTTGTGCCTCGACTAGAACATCATGGTGTTCGGAATACCTCCATTTTTAATTGTTCCTCGACAAGAACATCACGGTTGTCGGAGTGTCTCAATTTTTAGTCGTCCCTCGACGAGAACATCATGATGGTCAGAATGCCTCCATTTTTAGTTGTGCCTCAACTTAAACATTATGGTGGTTGGAATGTCTTTATTTTTAGTTGTGCCTCGATTAGAACATCATGGTGGTCGGGGTGTCTCCATTTTTAGTTGTCCCTCGACGAGAACATCATGGTGCTCGGAATTCCTGCATTTTTAGTTGTGCCTTGACTGGAACATTATGGTTGTAGAAATTGCTGCATTTTTAGTTTTACCTCGACTAGAACATCATGGTAGTCGGAGTGTCTCCATTTTTAGTTGTGATTCCACAATAACATTATGGTGGTGGAAGTGTAACCATTTTTAATTGTTCCTCGACCAGAACATTATGCTGGTCAGAATGCCTCCATTTTTAGTTGTTCCTCGACTAGAATATCATGGTGGTCGGAATACCTGCATTTTTAGTTGTACCTCACCAAGTACATCATGGTGGTCGGAGTGGCTCCATATTTAGTTGTGCCTTGACTAGAACATCAAGGTGGTCGGAATGTCTCCATTTTTTAGTTGTGCCTTGACTAGAACAGCATGGTGGTCGGAATGTCTCCATATTTAGTTGTGCCTTGACTAGAACATCAAGGTGGTCGAAATGTCTCCATTTTTTAGTTGTTCCTTGACTGCAACATTATGGTGGTCAGAATGTCTCCATATTTAGATGTGCCTTGACTAGAACATTATGGTGGTCGGAGTGTCTCCATATTTCGTTGTGGCTTGACTAGAACATTATGGTGGTCGGAATGTCTCCATATTTAGTTGTGGCTTGACGAGAACATCATGGTGGTCGGAGTGTCTCCATATTTAGTTGTGGCTTGACTAGAACATTATGGTGGTCGGAATGACTCCATATTTAGTTGTGGCTTGACGAGAACATTATGTTGGTCGGAATGCCTCCATTTTAATTGTGCCTCGACAAGAACTGGTTGTCGGAGTGCCTCCATTTTTAGTTGTTCCTCGACTAGAACATTATGGTGGTCAGAATGCCTCCATTTTTAGTTGTTCCTCGACGAGAACATCATGGTGGTTGAATCCCTCCATTTTTAGTTGTGCCTCAACTAGAACATTATGGTTGTTGGAATTCCTGCATTTTCAGTTGTGCCTCGACTAGAACATCGGCGTATCAGAGTGTCTCCATTTTTAGTTGTGCCCGACAAGATCATTATGGTGGTCGGAATGCCTCCAATTATAGTTGTTCCTCGACTCGAACATTAGGGTGGTTGGAATTCCTGCATTTTCAGTTGTGCCTCGACTGGAACATCAGGGTAGTCAGAATGTCTTCATTTTTTAGTTGTGCCTTGACTGGAACATCATGGTGGTCGGAGTGTCTCCATTTTTTAGTTGTGCCTTGACCAGAACATCAAGGTGGTCGGAATGTCTCCATTTTTTAGTTGTGCCTTGACTGGAACATCATGGTGGTCGGAATGTCTCCATATTTAGTTGTGCCTTGACTAGAACATTATGGTGGTCGGAGTGTCTCCATTTTTAATTGTACCTCGACTCAAACATCATGGCAGGCGGAATGCCTCCATTTTTAGTCGTGCCTCAAATATAACATCTTGATGGTCAGAATGCCTCCATTTTTAGTCATTCCTCGACTTGAGCATCATGTCATGTCCTCGACTGGAACATTATGGTGGTAGAAATTCCTGCATTTTTAGTTGTAACTGGATAAGTACATCATGGTGTTTGGAATGCCTCCATTTTTAGTCGTCCATCGACAAGTCCATCATGGTGGTCACAGTGTCACCATTTTTAGTTGTGCCTCGACTAGAACATCATGAAGGTCAGATTGCCTCCATTTTTAATTGTGTCTCAACTAGAATATTATGTTGGTTGGAATGTCTCTGTTTTTAGTTGTGCCTCAATGAGAACATCATGGTGGTCGGGGTGTCTCCATTTTTAATTGTCCCTCGAAAAAAACATTATGTTGTTCGGAATGCCTCCATTTTAGTTGTGCCTCGACAAGAACTGGTTGTCGACTGGTTGTCGGAGTGCCTCCATTTTTAGTTGTCCCTCGACGAGAACATCATGGTGCTCTGAATTCCTGCATTTTTAGTTGTGCCTTGACTGGAACATTATGGTGGTAGAAATTTCCTGCATTTTTAGTTGTAACTAGACAAGTACATCATGTTGTTTGGAATGCCTCCATTTTTAGTCGTCCATCGACGAGAACATCATGTTGGTCAGAGTGTCTCCATTTTTCGTTGTTCCTCGACGAGAACATCATGGTGGTCGGAATGCCTCCATTTTAGTCGTCCATCGACCAGAACATCATGGCAGTCGGTGTTTCTCCATTTTTAGTTGTGCCTCGACGAGAACATAACGGTGGCTGGAATTACTGCATTTTTAGTTGTGCCTCGACGAGAAC
This sequence comes from Myxine glutinosa, assembly GCF_964187855.1. NCBI lineage: Eukaryota > Metazoa > Chordata > Myxini > Myxiniformes > Myxinidae > Myxine > Myxine glutinosa. The sequence continues at coordinate 189,433,794 of NC_136266.1, forward strand.
ATCATGGTGTTCGGAATACCTCCATTTTTAGTCGTCCCTCGACGAGAACATCATGATGGTCAGAATGCCTCCATTTTTAGTTGTGCCTCAACTTAAACATGATGGTGGTTGGAATGTCTCTATTTTTAGTTGTGCCTCGATTAGAACATCATGGTGGTCGGGGTGTCTCCATTTTTAGTTGTCCCTCGACTAGAACATCATGGTGCTTGGAATTCCTGCATTTTTAGTTGTGCCTTGACTGGAACATTATGGTCGTAGAAATTGCTGCATTTTTAGTTTTACCTCGAATAGAACATCATGGTAGTCGGAGTGTCTCCATTTTTAGTTGTGATTCCACAATAACATTATGGTGGTGGAAGTGTAACCATTTTTATTTGTTCCTCGACCAGAACATTATGTTGGTCAGAATGCCTCCATTTTTAGTTGTTCCTCGACTAGAATATCATGGTGGTCGGAGTGTCTCCATTTTTAGTTGTGATTCCACAATAACATTATGGTTGTGGAAATGTAACCATTTTTATTTGTTCCTCGACCAGAACATTATGTTGGTCAGAATGCCTCCAGTTTTAGTTGTTCCTCCACTAGAATATCATGGTGGTCGGAATTCCTGCATTTTTAGTTGTACCCCAACAAGTACATCATGGTGGTCAGAGTCCCTCCATTTTTAGTTGTGCCTCGACGAGAACCTTATGGTGGTTGGAATTCCTGCATTTTCAGTTGGCCCCCGACTAGAACATCAGGGTAGTCGGAGTGTCTCCATTTTTAATTGTACCTCGACTCAAACATCATGGCAGTCAGAATGCCTCCATTTTTAGTCGTGCCTCAAATAGAACATCTTGATGGTCAGAATGCCTCCATTTTTAGTCATTCCTCGACTTGGGCATCATGTCATGTCCTCGACTGGAACATTATGGTGGAAGAAATTCCTGCATTTTTAGTTGTAACTGGACAAAAACATCATGGTGTTTGGATTGCCGCCATTTTTAGTCGTCCATCGACAAGTCCATCATGGTGGTCACAGTGTCACCATTTTTAGTTGTGCCTCGACTAGAACATCATGATGGTCAGATTGCCTCCATTTTTAATTGTGTCTCAACTAGAATATTATGGTGGTTGGAATGTCTCTATTTTTAGTTGTGCCTCAATTTGAACATCATGGTGGTCGGGGTGTCTCCATTTTTAGTTGTCCCTCGAAAAAAACATTATGTTGGTCGGAATGCCTCCATTTTAGTTGTGCCTCGACAAGAACTGATTGTCGGTGTGCCTCCATTTTCAGTTGTCCCTCGACGAGAACATCATGGTGCTCGGAATTCCTGCATTTTTAGTTGTGCCTTGACTGGAACATTATGGTGGTAGAAATTTCCTGCATTTTTAGTTGTAACTAGACAAGTGCATCATGTTGTTTGGATGCCTCCATTTTTAGTCGTCCATCGACGAGAACATCATGTTGGTCGGAGTGTCTCCATTTTTCGTTGTTCCTCGACGAGAACATCATGGTGGTCGGAATGCCTCCATTTTAGTCGTCCACCGACCAGAACATCATGGCAGTCGGTGTTTCTCCATTTTTAGTTGTGCCTCGACTAGAACATAACGGTGGCTGGAATTACTGCATTTTTAGTTGTGCCTCGACTAGAACATCATGGTGTTCGGAATACCTCCATTTTTAATTGTTCCTCGACAAGAACATCACGGTTGTCGGAGTGTCTCAATTTTTAGTCGTCCCTCGACGAGAACATCATGATGGTCAGAATGCCTCCATTTTTAGTTGTGCCTCAACTTAAACATTATGGTGGTTGGAATGTCTTTATTTTTAGTTGTGCCTCGATTAGAACATCATGGTGGTCGGGGTGTCTCCATTTTTAGTTGTCCCTCGACGAGAACATCATGGTGCTCGGAATTCCTGCATTTTTAGTTGTGCCTTGACTGGAACATTATGGTTGTAGAAATTGCTGCATTTTTAGTTTTACCTCGACTAGAACATCATGGTAGTCGGAGTGTCTCCATTTTTAGTTGTGATTCCACAATAACATTATGGTGGTGGAAGTGTAACCATTTTTAATTGTTCCTCGACCAGAACATTATGCTGGTCAGAATGCCTCCATTTTTAGTTGTTCCTCGACTAGAATATCATGGTGGTCGGAATACCTGCATTTTTAGTTGTACCTCACCAAGTACATCATGGTGGTCGGAGTGGCTCCATATTTAGTTGTGCCTTGACTAGAACATCAAGGTGGTCGGAATGTCTCCATTTTTTAGTTGTGCCTTGACTAGAACAGCATGGTGGTCGGAATGTCTCCATATTTAGTTGTGCCTTGACTAGAACATCAAGGTGGTCGAAATGTCTCCATTTTTTAGTTGTTCCTTGACTGCAACATTATGGTGGTCAGAATGTCTCCATATTTAGATGTGCCTTGACTAGAACATTATGGTGGTCGGAGTGTCTCCATATTTCGTTGTGGCTTGACTAGAACATTATGGTGGTCGGAATGTCTCCATATTTAGTTGTGGCTTGACGAGAACATCATGGTGGTCGGAGTGTCTCCATATTTAGTTGTGGCTTGACTAGAACATTATGGTGGTCGGAATGACTCCATATTTAGTTGTGGCTTGACGAGAACATTATGTTGGTCGGAATGCCTCCATTTTAATTGTGCCTCGACAAGAACTGGTTGTCGGAGTGCCTCCATTTTTAGTTGTTCCTCGACTAGAACATTATGGTGGTCAGAATGCCTCCATTTTTAGTTGTTCCTCGACGAGAACATCATGGTGGTTGAATCCCTCCATTTTTAGTTGTGCCTCAACTAGAACATTATGGTTGTTGGAATTCCTGCATTTTCAGTTGTGCCTCGACTAGAACATCGGCGTATCAGAGTGTCTCCATTTTTAGTTGTGCCCGACAAGATCATTATGGTGGTCGGAATGCCTCCAATTATAGTTGTTCCTCGACTCGAACATTAGGGTGGTTGGAATTCCTGTATTTTCAGTTGTGCCTCGACTGGAACATCAGGGTAGTCAGAATGTCTTCATTTTTTAGTTGTGCCTTGACTGGAACATCATGGTGGTCGGAGTGTCTCCATTTTTTAGTTGTGCCTTGACCAGAACATCAAGGTGGTCGGAATGTCTCCATTTTTTAGTTGTGCCTTGACTGGAACATCATAGTGGTCGGAATGTCTCCATATTTAGTTGTGCCTTGACTAGAACATTATGGTGGTCGGAGTGTCTCCATTTTTAATTGTACCTCGACTCAAACATCATGGCAGGCGGAATGCCTCCATTTTTAGTCGTGCCTCAAATATAACATCTTGATGGTCAGAATGCCTCCATTTTTAGTCATTCCTCGACTTGAGCATCATGTCATGTCCTCGACTGGAACATTATGGTGGTAGAAATTCCTGCATTTTTAGTTGTAACTGGATAAGTACATCATGGTGTTTGGAATGCCTCCATTTTTAGTCGTCCATCGACAAGTCCATCATGGTGGTCACAGTGTCACCATTTTTAGTTGTGCCTCGACTAGAACATCATGAAGGTCAGATTGCCTCCATTTTTAATTGTGTCTCAACTAGAATATTATGTTGGTTGGAATGTCTCTGTTTTTAGTTGTGCCTCAATGAGAACATCATGGTGGTCGGGGTGTCTCCATTTTTAATTGTCCCTCGAAAAAAACATTATGTTGTTCGGAATGCCTCCATTTTAGTTGTGCCTCGACAAGAACTGGTTGTCGACTGGTTGTCGGAGTGCCTCCATTTTTAGTTGTCCCTCGACGAGAACATCATGGTGCTCTGAATTCCTGCATTTTTAGTTGTGCCTTGACTGGAACATTATGGTGGTAGAAATTTCCTGCATTTTTAGTTGTAACTAGACAAGTACATCATGTTGTTTGGAATGCCTCCATTTTTAGTCGTCCATCGACGAGAACATCATGTTGGTCAGAGTGTCTCCATTTTTCGTTGTTCCTCGACGAGAACATCATGGTGGTCGGAATGCCTCCATTTTAGTCGTCCATCGACCAGAACATCATGGCAGTCGGTGTTTCTCCATTTTTAGTTGTGCCTCGACGAGAACATAACGGTGGCTGGAATTACTGCATTTTTAGTTGTGCCTCGACGAGAACATCATGGTGTTCGGAATACCTCCATTTTTAGTCGTCCCTCGACGAGAACATCATGATGGTCAGAATGCCTCCATTTTTAGTTGTGCCTCAACTTAAACATGATGGTGGTTGGAATGTCTCTATTTTTAGTTGTGCCTCGATTAGAACATCATGGTGGTCGGGGTGTCTCCATTTTTAGTTGTCCCTCGACTAGAACATCATGGTGCTCGGAATTCCTGCATTTTTAGTTGTGCCTTGACTGGAACATTATGGTCGTAGAAATTGCTGCATTTTTAGTTTTACCTCGAATAGAACATCATGGTAGTCGGAGTGTCTCCATTTTTAGTTGTGATTCCACAATAACATTATGGTGGTGGAAGTGTAACCATTTTTATTTGTTCCTCGACCAGAACATTATGTTGGTCAGAATGCCTCCATTTTTAGTTGTTCCTCGACTAGAATATCATGGTGGTCGGAATTCCTGCATTTTTAATTGTACCTCAACAAGTACATCATGCTGGTCAGAGTCCCTCCATTTTTAGTTGTGCCTCGACTAGAACATCACGGTAGTCGGAGTTTCTCTACTTTTAATTGTGCCTCGACTAGAACATTATGGTGGTTGGAATTCCTGCATTTTCAGTTGTCCCTCGACTAGAACATCAGGGTAGTCGGAGTGTCTCCATTTTTAGTTCTGCCTCGACAAGACCATTATGGTGGTTGGAATTCCTGCATTTTTAGTTGTACTCTACTCAAACATCATCATGGTCGGTGTCCCCATTTATATTTGTGCCTCGAATAGAACATCATGGTGGTTGGAACTCAGAATGCTTCCATTTTTAGTTGTTCCTCGACTAGAACATCATGGTGCTCGGAATTCCTTCATTTTTAGTTGTCCCTTGACTGGAACATTATGGTAGTCGGATTGCCTCCATTTTTAGTTGTGCCTTGACAATAACATTATGGTGGTTGGAGTGTCTCCATATTTAGTTGTGCCTCGACTAGAACATCATGGTGGTCGGAGTGCCTCTGTTGGAACCCATCTGTGGATCGGTCCCATCGGCCGATGGGTCTGACCCGTTTGCGGATCCGCAGATGGGTCGCCCATCGGCCGATGGGCGACCCATCTGTGGATGCACGAGAAATGACAATGCAGACCCATCGGCCGATGGGTCTGCGCCATCTGCGGATGTGTTGTTCACCTTGAAGGAATGTGTTGACAGCATGGTGCTCTTCAATCAGGTACACAGTCATTGGAATTACATGTGGTCGGAATTTAACAGAGATGATTTTAAAATGTTTTATTATCTATTTCTACCCATCTATTTGTACATTTTGTCAATACATTTTGTAATTAACAGATACATGGCAGTTTTAGTAAAGCTTTACATAACATACTCAACATTCATACAAAACATTAGGTGTTCTTCTGATATATACAATGGAGAGCTGAGTCTGCCAGTGCCACCAGCGAAGTAGACCAGCGTTTTTAAATGGAGCGACATTATCTTATTTTTATCTTATCGACAAACGGTTATCGACAAACCACATGTCACGGACTGCTTTATAAACATTTATTACATCAATTGCTTATTTTTAGGTTCAAATAAACATACTCATCCACCATTGATGCAAACACATTCCTTCAAGGTGAACAACACATCCGCAGATGGCGCAGACCCATCAGCCGATGGGTCTGCATAGTCATTTCTCGTGCATCCACAGATGGGTCGCCCATCGGCCCGCAAACGGGTCAGACCCATCGGCCGATGGGACCGATCCACAGATGGGTTCCAACACCTCCTTTTTCAGCTGTGCCTCGACTAGAAAGCACATCATTGTGGTCGGTGTCTCCATTTTTTAGTTGTACCTCGACAAGTACATCATGGTGGTCGGAGTACCTCCATTTTTAGTTGTGCCTCGACTAGACCATCACGGTAGTCGGAGTTTCTCCATTTTTTAGGTGTACCTCGACAAGTACATCATGGTGGTTGGAATTCATGCATTTTCAGTTGTTCCTCAACGAGAACATAATGGCAGTCGGAGTGTCTCCAATTTTAGTTGTGCCTCCACAAGAACATTATGGTGGTGGAAGTCTAACCATTTTTAGTTGTGCTTCGTCTAGATCATAATGATGGTCGGAATGCCTCCATTTTTAGTTGTGCCAGGACGAGAACATCATGGTGGCCGGAGTGCCTCCATTTTTAGTTGTTCCTCGACTAGAACATTATGGTGGTCAGAATGCCTCCATTTTTAGTTGTTCCTCGACTAGAACATCATGGTGGTCGAATTCCTGCATTTTTAGTTGTACCTCAACAAGTACATCATGGTGGTCGGAATCCCTCCATTTTTAGTTGTGCCTCAACTAGAACATTATGGTTGTTGGAATTCCTGCATTTTCAGTTGTGCCTCGACTACAACATCGGGGTATCAGAGTGTCTCCATTTTTTGTTGTGCCCGACAAGATCATTATGGTGGTCGGAATGCCTCCATTTTTAGTCGTGCCTCAAATATAACATCTTGATGGTCAGAATGCCTCCATTTTTAGTCATGTCCTCGACTGGAACATTATGGTGGTTGGAATTCCTGCATTTTCAGTTGTCCCCCGACTAGAACATCAGGGTAGTCGGAGTGTCTCCATTTTTAGTTCTGCCTCGACAAGACCATTATGGTGGTTGGAATTCCTCCAATTATAGTTGTGCCTTGATTGGAACATTACGGTAGTTGGAGTGCCACCATTTTTAGTTGTCCCTCGACAAGAACATTATGGTGCTCGGAATTCCTGCATTTTTAGTTGTCCCTTAACTGGAACATTATGGTGGGCGGAATGCCTCCAATTATAGTTGTGCCTCGACGAGAACATCACGGTAGTCGGATTGCCTCCATTTTTAGTTGTGCCTTGACAAGAACATTATGGTGGTTGGAGTGTCTCCACATTTAGTTGTGCCTTGACAAGAACATTATGGTGGGCGGAGTGCCTCCTTTTTCAGTTGTGCCTCGACGAGAAAGAACATCATTGTGGTCGGTGACTCCATTTTTTAGTTGTGCCTCGACGAGAAAGAACATCATTGTGGTCGGTGACCCCATTTTTTAGGTGTACCTCGACAGGGACATCATGGTGGTCGGAGTACCTCCATTTTTAGTTGTCCCTCGACTAGACCATCACGGTAGTCGGGGTTCCTCTATTTTTAGTTGTGCCTCCATAAGAACATTATGGTGGTGGAAGTCTATCCATTTTTAGTTGTGCCTCGTCTAGAATATAATGATGGTCGGAATGCCTCCATTTTTAGTTGTGCCATGACGAGAACATCATGGTGGCCAGAGTGCCTCCATTTTTAGTTGTTCCCCGACGAGAACATTATGGTGCTCAGAATGCCTCCATTTTTAGTTGTTCCTCGACTAGAACATCATGGTGGTTAAATTCCTGCATTTTTAGTTGTACCTCAACAAGTCCATCATGGTGGTCGGAATCCCTCCATTTTTAGTTGTGCCTCAAGTAGAACATTATGGTTGTTGGAATTCCTGCATTTTCAGTTGTGCCTCGACAAGAACATCGGGGTATCAGAGTGTCTCCATTTTTAGTTGTGCCTCGACAAGATCATTATGGTGGTCGGAATGCCTCCATTTTTAGTTGTACATCGACTGGAACATTATGGTGGTCGGAATGCCTTCAATTATAGTTGTTCCTCGACTAGAACATTATGGTGGTTGGAATTCCTGCATTTTCAGTTGTGCCTCGACTGGAACATCAGGGCAGTCAGAATGTCTCCATTTTTATTTCTGCCTTGACTGGAACATCATGGTGGTCGGAATGTCTCCATATTTAGTTGTGCCTTGACCAGAACATCAAGGTGGTCGGAATGTCTCCATTTTTTCGTTGTGCCTTGACTGGAACATTATGGTGGTCGGAATGTCTCCATATTTAGTTGTGCCTTGACCAGAATATCAATGTGGTCGGAATGTCTCCATTTTTTCGTTGTGCCTTGACTAGAACATCAAGGTGGTCGGAATGTCTCCATATTTAGATGTGCCTTGACTAGAACATCATGGTGCTCGGAATTCCTGCATTTTTAGTTGTGCCTTGACTGGAACATTATGGTGGTAGAAATTTCCTGCATTTTTAGTTGTAACTAGACAAGTGCATCATGTTGTTTGGAATGCCTCCATTTTTAGTCGTCCATCGACGAGAACATCATGTTGGTCGGAGTGTCTCCATTTTTCGTTGTTCCTCGACGAGAACATCATGGTGTTCGGAATACCTCCATTTTTAATTGTTCCTCGACAAGAACATCACGGTGGTCGGAGTGTCTCGATTTTTATTCGTCCCTCGACAAGAACATCATGATGGTCAGAATGCCTACATTTTTAGTTGTGCCTCAACTTAAACATTATGGTGGTTGAAATGTCTCTATTTTTAGTTGTGCCTCGATTAGAACATCATGGTGGTCGGGGTGTCTCCATTTTTAGTTGTCCGTCGACTAGAACATCATGGTGCTCGGAATTCCTGCATTTTTAGTTGTGCCTTGACTGGAACATTATGGTCGTAGAAATTGCTGCATTTTTAGTTTTACCTCGAATAGAGCATCATGGTAGTCGGAGTGTCTCCATTTTTAGTTGTGATTCCACAATAACATTATGGTTGTGGAAATGTAACCATTTTTATTTGTTCCTCGACCAGAACATTATGTTGGTCAGAATGCCTCCAGTTTTAGTTGTTCCTCCACTAGAATATCATGGTGGTCGGAATTCCTGCATTTTTAGTTGTACCCCAACAAGTACATCATGGTGGTCAGAGTCCCTCCATTTTTAGTTGTGCCTCGACGAGAACCTTATGGTGGTTGGAATTCCTGCATTTTCAGTTGGCCCCCGACTAGAACATCAGGGTAGTCGGAGTGTCTCCATTTTTAATTGTACCTCGACTCAAACATCATGGCAGTCAGAATGCCTCCATTTTTAGTCGTGCCTCAAATAGAACATCTTGATGGTCAGAATGCCTCCATTTTTAGTCATTCCTCGACTTGGCCATCATGTCATGTCCTCGACTGGAACATTATGGTGGTAGAAATTCCTGCATTTTTAGTTGTAACTGGACAAAAACATCATGGTGTTTGGATTGCCGCCATTTTTAGTCGTCCATCGACAAGTCCATCATGGTGGTCACAGTGTCACCATTTTTAGTTGTGCCTCGACTAGAACATCATGATGGTCAGATTGCCTCCATTTTTAATTGTGTCTCAACTAGAATATTATGGTGGTTGGAATGTCTCTATTTTTAGTTGTGCCTCAATTTGAACATCATGGTGGTCGGGGTGTCTCCATTTTTAGTTGTCCCTCGAAAAAAACATTATGTTGGTCGGAATGCCTCCATTTTAGTTGTGCCTCGACAAGAACTGGTTGTCGGTGTGCCTCCATTTTCAGTTGTCCCTCGACGAGAACATCATGGTGCTCGGAATTCCTGCATTTTTAGTTGTGCCTTGACTGGAACATTATGGTGGTAGAAATTTTCTGCATTTTTAGTTGTAACTAGACAAGTGCATCATGTTGTTTGGAATGCCTCCATTTTTAGTCGTCCATCGACGAGAACATCATGTTGGTCGGAGTGTCTCCATTTTTCGTTGTTCCTCGACGAGAACATCATGGTGGTCGGAATGCCTCCATTTTAGTCGTCCATCGACCAGAACATCATGGCAGTCGGTGTTTCTCCATTTTTAGTTGTGCCTCGACTAGAACATAACGGTGGCTGGAATTACTGCATTTTTAGTTGTGCCTCGACTAGAACATCATGGTGTTCGGAATACCTCCATTTTTAATTGTTCCTCGACAAGAACATCACGGTTGTCGGAGTGTCTCAATTTTTAGTCGTCCCTCGACGAGAACATCATGATGGTCAGAATGCCTCCATTTTTAGTTGTGCCTCAACTTAAACATTATGGTGGTTGGAATGTCTTTATTTTTAGTTGTGCCTCGATTAGAACATCATGGTGGTCGGGGTGTCTCCATTTTTAGTTGTCCCTCGACGAGAACATCATGGTGCTCGGAATTCCTGCATTTTTAGTTGTGCCTTGACTGGAACATTATGGTTGTAGAAATTGCTGCATTTTTAGTTTTACCTCGACTAGAACATCATGGTAGTCGGAGTGTCTCCATTTTTAGTTGTGATTCCACAATAACATTATGGTGGTGGAAGTGTAACCATTTTTAATTGTTCCTCGACCAGAACATTATGCTGGTCAGAATGCCTCCATTTTTAGTTGTTCCTCGACTAGAATATCATGGTGGTCGGAATACCTGCATTTTTAGTTGTACCTCACCAAGTACATCATGGTGGTCGGAGTGGCTCCATATTTAATTGTGCCTTGACTAGAACATCAAGGTGGTCGGAATGTCTCCATTTTTTAGTTGTGCCTTGACTAGAACAGCATGGTGGTCGGAATGTCTCCATATTTAGTTGTGCCTTGACTAGAACATCAAGGTTGTCGAAATGTCTCCATTTTTTAGTTGTTCCTTGACTGCAACATTATGGTGGTCAGAATGTCTCCATATTTAGATGTGCCTTGACTAGAACATTATGGTGGTCGGAGTGTCTCCATATTTCGTTGTGGCTTGACTAGAACATTATGGTGGTCGGAATGTCTCCATATTTAGTTGTGGCTTGACGAGAACATCATGGTGGTCGGAGTGTCTCCATATTTAGTTGTGGCTTGACTAGAACATTATGGTGGTCGGAATGACTCCATATTTAGTTGTGGCTTGACGAGAACATTATGTTGGTCGGAATGCCTCCATTTTAATTGTGCCTCGACAAGAACTGGTTGTCGGAGTGCCTCCATTTTTAGTTGTTCCTCGACTAGAACATTATGGTGGTCAGAATGCCTCCATTTTTAGTTGTTCCTCGACGAGAACATCATGGTGGTTGAATCCCTCCATTTTTAGTTGTGCCTCAACTAGAACATTATGGTTGTTGGAATTCCTGCATTTTCAGTTGTGCCTCGACTAGAACATCGGCGTATCAGAGTGTCTCCATTTTTAGTTGTGCCCGACAAGATCATTATGGTGGTCGGAATGCCTCCAATTATAGTTGTTCCTCGACTCGAACATTAGGGTGGTTGGAATTCCTGCATTTTCAGTTGTGCCTCGACTGGAACATCAGGGTAGTCAGAATGTCTTCATTTTTTAGTTGTGCCTTGACTGGAACATCATGGTGGTCGGAGTGTCTCCATTTTTTAGTTGTGCCTTGACCAGAACATCAAGGTGGTCGGAATGTCTCCATTTTTTAGTTGTGCCTTGACTGGAACATCATGGTGGTCGGAATGTCTCCATATTTAGTTGTGCCTTGACTAGAACATTATGGTGGTCGGAGTGTCTCCATTTTTAATTGTACCTCGACTCAAACATCATGGCAGGCGGAATGCCTCCATTTTTAGTCGTGCCTCAAATATAACATCTTGATGGTCAGAATGCCTCCATTTTTAGTCATTCCTCGACTTGAGCATCATGTCATGTCCTCGACTGGAACATTATGGTGGTAGAAATTCCTGCATTTTTAGTTGTAACTGGATAAGTACATCATGGTGTTTGGAATGCCTCCATTTTTAGTCGTCCATCGACAAGTCCATCATGGTGGTCACAGTGTCACCATTTTTAGTTGTGCCTCGACTAGAACATCATGAAGGTCAGATTGCCTCCATTTTTAATTGTGTCTCAACTAGAATATTATGTTGGTTGGAATGTCTCTGTTTTTAGTTGTGCCTCAATGAGAACATCATGGTGGTCGGGGTGTCTCCATTTTTAATTGTCCCTCGAAAAAAACATTATGTTGTTCGGAATGCCTCCATTTTAGTTGTGCCTCGACAAGAACTGGTTGTCGACTGGTTGTCGGAGTGCCTCCATTTTTAGTTGTCCCTCGACGAGAACATCATGGTGCTCGGAATTCTTGCATTTTTAGTTGTGCCTTGACTGGAACATTATGGTGGTAGAAATTTCCTGCATTTTTAGTTGTAACTAGACAAGTACATCATGTTGTTTGGAATGCCTCCATTTTTAGTCGTCCATCGACGAGAACATCATGTTGGTCAGAGTGTCTCCATTTTTCGTTGTTCCTCGACGAGAACATCATGGTGGTCGGAATGCCTCCATTTTAGTCGTCCATCGACCAGAACATCATGGCAGTCGGTGTTTCTCCATTTTTAGTTGTGCCTCGACGAGAACATAACGGTGGCTGGAATTACTGCATTTTTAGTTGTGCCTCGACGAGAACATCATGGTGTTCGGAATACCTCCATTTTTAGTCGTCCCTCGACGAGAACATCATGATGGTCAGAATGCCTCCATTTTTAGTTGTGCCTCAACTTAAACATGATGGTGGTTGGAATGTCTCTATTTTTAGTTGTGCCTCGATTAGAACATCATGGTGGTCGGGGTGTCTCCATTTTTAGTTGTCCCTCGACTAGAACATCATGGTGCTTGGAATTCCTGCATTTTTAGTTGTGCCTTGACTGGAACATTATGGTCGTAGAAATTGCTGCATTTTTAGTTTTACCTCGAATAGAACATCATGGTAGTCGGAGTGTCTCCATTTTTAGTTGTGATTCCACAATAACATTATGGTGGTGGAAGTGTAACCATTTTTATTTGTTCCTCGACCAGAACATTATGTTGGTCAGAATGCCTCCATTTTTAGTTGTTCCTCGACTAGAATATCATGGTGGTCGGAATTCCTGCATTTTTAGTCGTTCATCGACGAGAACATCATGTTGGTCGGAGTGTCTCCATTTTTAGTCGTCCCTCGACGAGAACATCATGATGGTCAGAATGCCTCCATTTTTAGTTGTGCCTCAACTTAAACATTATGGTGGTTGGAATGTCTCCATTTTTAGTTGTCCCTCGACGAGAACATCATGGTGCTCGGAATTCCTGCATTTTTAGTTGTGCCCTGACTGGAACATTATGGTCGTAGAAATTGCTGCATTTTTAGTTTTACCTCGACGAGAACATCATGGTAGTCGGAGTGTCTCCATTTTTAGTTGTGATTCCACAATAACATTATGGTGGTGTAAGTGTAACCATTTTTATTTGTTCCTCGACCAGAACATTATGCTGGTCAGAATGCCTCCATATTTAGTTGTGCCTTGACTAGAACATCAAGGTGGTCGGAATGTCTCCATTTTTTAGTTGTGCCTTGACTAGAACAGCAAGGTTGTCGGAATGTCTCCATATTTAGTGTTTTTTTTTTTTTGTTTTTTTTGTTTTTTTTTTGTATACTGAATCGAGGCTCGTGAAAGAGCTAAAACATAGTTGTGCCTTGTGTCGAACATAGTTGTGCCTTGACTAGAACATCAACGTGTTCAGAATGTCTCCATTTTTTAGTTGTTCCTTGACTGCAACATTATGGTGGTCGGAATGTCTCCATATTTAGATGTGCCTTGACTAGAACATTATGGTGGTCGGAGTGTCTCCATATTTCGTTGTGGCTTGACTAGAACATTATGGTGGTCGGAATGTCTCCATATTTAGTTGTGGCTTGACGAGAACATCATGGTGGTCGGAGTGTCTCCATATTTAGTTGTGGCTTGACTAGAACATTATGGTGGTCGGAATGTCTCCATATTTAGTTGTGGCTTGACGAGAACATTATGGTGGTCGGAATGTCTCCATATTTAGTTGTGCCTTGACTCGAACATCATGGTGGTCGGAATGTCTCCATATTTAGTAGTGGCTTGACTAGAACATCAAGGTGGAAGGAATGTCTCCATTTTTAGTTGTGCCTCAACTTAAACGTTATGGTGGTTGGAATGTCTCTATTTTTAGTTGTGCCTCGATTAGAACATCATGGTGGTTGGGGTGTCTCCATTTTTAGTTGTCCCTCGACTAGAACATCATGGTGCTCGGAATTCCTGCATTTTTAGTTGTGCCTTGACTGGAACATTATGGTCGTAGAAATTGCTGCATTTTTAGTTGTACCTCGACTGGAACATCATGGTCGTCGATGTGTCTCTATTTTTAGTTGTGATTCCACAACAACATTATGGTGGTGGAAGTGTAACCATTTTTATTTGTACCTCGACGAGAACATTATGGTGGTCAGAATGCCTCAATTTTTAGTTGTTCCTCGACTAGAACATCATGGTGGTCGGAATTCCTGCATTTTTAGTTGTACCTCAACAAGTACATCATTGTGGTCAGAGTCCATCCATTTTCAGTTGTGCATCGACGAGAACATCACGGTAGTCGGAGTTTCTCCATTTTTAATTGTGCCTCGACTGGAACATTATGGTGGTTGGAATTCCTGCATTTTCAGTTGTCCCTCGACTAGAACATCAGGGAAGTCGGAGTGTCTCCATTATTAGTTCTGACTCGACAAGACCATTATGGTGGTTGGAATTCCTCCAATTATAGTTGTGCCTCGACTGGAACATTACGGTAGTCAGAGTGTCACCATTTTTAGTTGTGCCTCGATGAGAACATTATGGTGGTCGAAATTCCTGCATTTTTAGTTGTACTTCTACTCAAACATCATCATGGTCGGAGTGTCCCCATTTTTATTTGTGCCTCGAATAGAACATCATGGTGGTTGGAACTCAGAATGCTTCCATTTTTAGTTGTTCCTCGACTAGAACATCATGGTGCTCGGAATTCCTGCATTTTTGGTTGCCCCTTGACTCGAACATTATGGTGGTCGGAATGCCTCCAATTATAGTTGTGCCTCGACGAGAACATCATGGTGGTCGGAGTGCCTCCTCTTTCAGTTGTGCCTCGACCAGAATGAACATCATTGTGGTCGGCGTCTCCATTTTTTAGTTGGACCTTGACAAGTACATCATGGTGGTCGGGGTACCTCCATTTTTAGTTGTGCCTCGACTAGACCATCACGGCAGTCGGAGTTTCTCCATTTTTAGTTGTGCCTCGACTAGAATATTATAGTGGTTGGAATTCATGCATTTTCAGTTGTTCCTCGACGAGAACATAATGGCAGTCGGAGGGTCCCCAATTTAAGTTGTGCCGCCACAAGAACATTATGGTGGTGGAAGTCTAACCATTTTTAGTTGTGCCTCGTCTAGAACATTATGATGGTCGGAATGCCTCCATTTTTAGTTGTGCCTCGACTGGAACATTATCGTGGTCGGAATGTCTCCATATTTAGTTGTGACTTGACTAGAACATCATGGTGGTCGGAATGTCTCCATATTAAATTGTGGCTTGACAAGAACATCATGGTGGTCGGAATGTCTCCATATTTAGTTGTGGCTTGACAAGAACATCATGGTGGTCGGAATGGCTCCATATTTAGTTGTGGCTTGACTCGAACATCATGGTGGTAGGAGTGTCTCCATATTTAGATGTGGCTTGACTAGAACATCATGGTGGTCAGAGTGTCTCCATATTTAGTTGTGACTTGACTAGAACATCATGGTGGTCGGAATGTCTCCATATTTAGTTGTGGCTTGACAAGAACATCATGGTGGTCGGAATGTCTCCATATTTAGTTGTGGCTTGACAAGAACATCATGGTGGTCGGAATGTCTCCATATTTAGTTGTGGCTTGACTAGAACATTATGGTGGTCAGAGTGTCTCCATATTTAGTTGTGGCTTGACAAGAACATCATGCTGGTCAGAGTGTCCCAATATTTAGTTGTGGCTTGACTAGAACATCAAGGTTTTTGGAATGTCTCCATATTTAGTTGTGGCTTGACTAGAACATCATGGTGGTCGGAATGTCTCCATCTTTAGTTGTGGCTTGACTAGAACATCATGGTGGTTGGAGTGTCTCCATATTTAGTTGTGGCTTGACTAGAACATCATGCTGGTCGGAATGTCTCCATATTTAGTTGTGGCTTGACTAGAACATCATGGTGGTCGGAATGTCTCCATTTTTTAGTTGTGGCTTGACTAGAACATCATGGTGGTCAGAGTGTCTCCACGTTTAGATGTGGTTTGACTAGAACATCATGCTGGTCGGAATGTCTCCATATTTAGATGTGGCTTGACTAGAACATCATGCTGGTCGGAATGTCTCCATATTTAGATGTGGCTTGACTAGAACATCATGGTGGTCAGAGTGTCTCCATATTTAGTTGTGCGTTGACTAGAACATCATGCTGGTCGGAATGTCTCCATATTTAGATGTGTCTTGACTAGAACATCATGGTGGTCAGAGTGTCTCCATATTTAGATGTGGCTTGACTAGAACATCATGGTCGTCAGAGTGTCTCCATATTTAGATGTGGCTTGACTAGAACATCATGGTGGTCTGAATGTCTCCATATTTAGATGTGCCTTGACTAGAACATCATGGTGGTCGGAATGTCTCCATATTTAGATGTGCCTTGACTAGAACATCAAGGTGGTCGGAATGTCTCCATATTTAGATGTGCCTTGACTAGAACATCAAGGTGGTCGGAATGTCTCCATATTTAGATGTGCCTTGACTATAACATCAAGGTGGTCGGAATGTCTCCATATTTAGATGTGCCTTGACTAGAACATCATGGTGGTCGGAATGTCTCCATATTTAGATGTGCCTTGACTAGAACATCAAGGTGGTCGGAATGTCTCCATATTTAGATGTGCCTTGACTAGAACATCAAGGTGGTCGGAATGTCTCCATATTTAGATGTGCCTTGACTAGAACATCATGGTGGTCGGAATGTCTCCATATTTAGATGTGCCTTGACTAGAACATTATGGTGGTCGGAATGTCTCCATATTTAGATGTGCCTTGACTAGAACATCATGGTGGTCGGAATGTCTCCATATTTAGATGTGCCTTGACTAGAACATCATGGTGGTCGGAATGTCTCCATATTTAGATGTGCCTTGACTAGAACATTATGGTGGTCGGAATGTCTCCATATTTAGATGTGCCTTGACTAGAACATCGTGGTGGTCGGAATGTCTCCATATTTAGATGTGCCTTGACTAGAACATCAAGGTGGTCGGAATGTCTCCATTTTTTAGTTCAGGCAGAAGGAGCATTTGGTAATAAATATGATGAGTGATCAATATAGTCTGATATTTTCAATGAATTTGCTGAATATGTCCATTTTGCAGGATTCCGAGCTTCGTGATTCGTGATTAAGATAAACACAAATATGGCGGAGGGAAACAGTGACCTGGACTTGCTGCAGAGGACGCTGAACGAACGCGTCGCTCGATACCACGTGATCGCCCAGCAGTTCGGAGTTTCGGGACACTCGGAGCTCTTCCGGGACGAGCTCCGTTTCTGCGGACACAGTGTGCAGGGATCGGCTGTGGCGCTCAAAGCGGAGCTCAGTCGATGTCTCCTCCGGCCAAATCTCGAAGTGAGCGAACGACGGAACCTCGAGCGTCACTGGGTCGCCCTGTCGAGCTGCCTCGAACTGTTTGAGAGTGAGATGCGTCGTGCCCTCGAGTTGACACGAATGTTCCCGAATTCCACACAACGTGCCTGTGGTGATCACGGTGTGCGAGTCGTGCACACAGGAGAGTGCGGCGGGTTCGAGGAGAGTAAGCGCCGTCTGAGTGACCAGGATGGAGCCATGAACCAGACGACGTTGCAAAATGACGATGTTCACATCTTGGAGAAAGACGTCATCGAGGTGTGCGCTCAGCAATGCATATTGGTGAATAATTTATCATAATAATGTTTAAACACTCCCTTTTGAAGTGTAACTTACTCAAAAATTAACTTACTCACTCAAAGTGACTCACTTAACTTACTCAAAAATTAAGGCACTACCAACTACCGGCATTACCAACGAGTGGGCACTATCAACTAACGAGCACTATCAACTAGCAGACAATATCAACAAACGAGCACTAGCAACTAGCGAGCACTATCAACTAGCGAGCACTATCAACTAGCAGACATTATCAACTAACGAGCACTAGCAACTAGCGAGCACTATCAACTAGCAGACATTATCAACTAACGAGCACTATCAACTAGCGAGCACCATCAACTAGCAGGCACGATCAACCAGCATACATTATCAACTAACGAGCACTATCAACCAGCAGACATTATCAACTAACGAGCACTATCAACTAGCAGACATTATCAACTAAAGAGCACCATCAACTAGCGGGCATTATCAACCAGGGGGCACTACCAACTAGTGGACTCTATCAACTAGCAGACATTATCAACTAACGAGCACTATCAACTTGCGGACATTATCAACTAATGAGCACAATCAAACTAGCGCGCACTATCAACTCGCGGACATTATTAACTAACCAGCATTATCAACTAGTGGGCTCTATCAACTAGCGGATATTATCAACGAACGAGCACTGTCAACTAGTGGACATTATCAACGAACGAGCACTTTCAACTAGCGGGCACTATCAACTAGCGGACATTTTCAACTAACGAGCAGTATCAACTAGTGGGCTATATCAACTATGGGACATTATCAACGAATGAGCACTATCAACTAGCGGACATTATCAACGAACGAGCACTTTCAACTAGCGGGCATTATCAACTAGTGGGCATTATCAACTAGTGGGCACCACCAACTAATGAGCACTATCAACTAGCGGGCATTATCAACTAGCGGGCACCACCAACTAATGAGCACTATCAACTAGCGGACATTATCAACGAACGAGCACTATCAACTAGCGGACATTATCAACTAATAAGCACTATCAACTAGCAGGCATTATCAACTAGTGGGCACTACCAACTAGTGGGCTCTATCAACTAGCGGACATTATCAACTCATGAGCACGATCAACTGGCGGACATTATCAACTAACGAGCACTATCAACTAGCCGGCACTATTAACTAACGAGCACTATCAACTAGTGGGCTCTATGAACCTGCAGGCGCTACCAACGAGTGGGCATTACCATCTAGTGGGCATGAACAACCAATGGGCACTACCAACTAGCAGACATTATCAACAAGCAGGCATGATCAACTAGGGGGCACTACCAACTAGCGGGCATTATCAACTAACGGGCACTACCAACTAGCAGGCACTATCAACTAGCGGGCATTAGCAACTAGTGGGCACTACCAACTAGCAGGCATTATCAACTAGCAGGCATTATCAATTAGCGGACATTACCAAGTAGCGGGCATTATCAACTAGCAGGCATTATCAACTACCAGCATTACCAACTAGTGGGCTCTACCATCTAGCGAGCATTACCAACTAGCAGGCACTATCAACTCTCAGGCACTATTAACTAGTGGGCACTACCAACAAGTGGGCATTATTAAATAGTGGGCATTACCAACGAGCAGGCACTACCAACTAGTGGGCATTACCATTGAGCAGGCACTACTAACTAGTGGGCTCTATCAACTAGCTGGCATTATCAACTAGCAGGCACTACCAACTAGCACGCATTATCAACTAGCGGGCATTACCAACTAGCAGGCTCTACCAACTAGCAGGCATTGTCAACTAGCGGGCATTATGAACGAGCAGGCATTACAAACTAGCGGGCACTACCAACGAGCTGACATTATCAACTAGCGGGAATTATCAACTTGTGGCATTACCAACTAGTGGGCAGTACCAACTAGCGGCATTACCAACTAGCAGGCACTACTAACTAGTGGGTACTACCAACTAGTGGGCACTATCAACTAGCGGGCATTAGCAACTAGCAGGCACTATCAACTAGCAGGCATTATTAACTAGTGGGCACTACCAACAAGTGGGCATTATTAAATAGTGGGCATTACCAACGAGCAGGCACTACCAACTAGTGGGCATTACCATGGAGCAGGCACTACTAACTAGTGGGCTCTATCAACTAGCTGGCATTATCAACTAGCAGGCACTATTAACTAGCGGGCATTACCAACTAGCAGGCTCTAGCAACTAGCAGGCATTGTCAACTAGCGTGCATTATGAACGAGCAGGCATTACAAACTAGCGGGCACTACCAACTAGCTGACATTATCAACTAGCGGGAATTATCAACTTGTGGCATTACCAACTAGTGGGCAGTACCAACAAGCGGCATTACCAACTAGCAGGCACTACTAACTAGTGGGTACTACCAACTAGCGGGCACTATCAGCTAGCGGGCATTAGCAACTAGGGGGCACTACCAACTCGCAGGCATTATCAACTAGCAGGTATTATCAATTAGCGGACATTACCAAGTAGTGGGCATTATCAACTAGCAGGCATTATCAACTACCAGCATTACCAACTAGTGGGCTCTACCATCTAGCGAGCATTACCAACTAGCGGGCACTACCAACTAGCGGGCATTACCAACTAGCTGGCATTATCAACTAGCGGGAATTATCAACTTGTGGCATTATCAACTAGTGGGCAGTACCAACTAGCAGGCACTACCAACTAGTGGGTACTACCAACTAGCGGGCACTATCAACTAGCGGGCATTACCAACTAGCGGGCACTACCAACTAGCAGGCATTATCAATTAGCGGGCATTACCAACTAGCGGCATTACCAACTAGTGGGCACTACCAACTATCAGGCACTACCAATGAACGGGCACTACCAACTATCGGGTACTACCAACTATCGGGCACTACCATCGAGCAGGCACTACCAACTAGCGGGCATTACCAACTCGCTGGCATTATCAACTAACTGGAATTATCAACTTGTGGCATTACCAAATAGCAGGCTCTACCAACTAGTGGGTACTAGCAACTAGCGGGCACTATCAACTAGCGGGCATTACCAACTGGCGGGCACTACCAACTAGCAGGCATTATCAATTAGCGGGCATTACCAACTAGCGGCATTACCAACTAGTGGGCATTACCAACTAGTGGACACTACCAACTATCGGGCACTACCATCGAGCAGGCACTACCAACTAGTGGGTACTACCAACTAGTGGGCACTACCAATTAGTGGTCAATACCAAATAGCAGGCACAACGAACTATTTACTTCCCACTCAATTTAATGAGTTCCCACTCAATCCTCCCAAACATTTTTTTTTTTTACATGGGTTAAGGCTCGTAAAAGAGCTGACGCTGACGCTGACACACACACACACACACACACACACACACACACACACACACACACACACACACACACACACACACGCACGCACGCACACACACACACACACACACGGACACACGGACACACGGACACACTGACGGGACAAATGACACAGCCACTGAGCTTCGGGGATGTGTCGTTCCATGGCAAGCCCCAAATATGGCCCTGCCATTGGTGTTGAATCAACTGAACCAGATACGTTGTCTCCCTCTGGAATGTCTACCTGGATGTTGGTAATGGTGGCATCAGCTTTCCAATTGAAGACGTCCATTAATTATATCACCAGCATGCCATGTTCACGTGAGGGAGTTTTTATTCTCTACAGATTGCAAGACATCATGTTTTTAATGATTTGATCAGAAGGTTCTCAAACCTGTCATATTTTTGACTTCTAAATATTTTTGACTTCTCTTAGAAGCCTTGTGAGTTATTTTATGTTACAGTCCTTATCTGGCATGCATGATATATGTTCGCTGCTCCGATGTACTTCTGTACTTCGTTGCAATGGGTTCTGCATATGTATGTCTAGCATTCTGGGTCGGATTACGTCATTGTTAAAGGCAAAGGAGACTGCAAGGCAAAAAGTAAAGAGGAAATATAAACCTAAAGATCCTGAAAGGTAAAGGGAGAGGGGATCAAAATTTGCATCCTCTCTATGTCCTAACAAGTACAAAAAGTTTTAATTAAAACAAAAGCCGCGTCGATGTTACACAATGCCTAGATGCAGCTGTGCCTATAACGTCGATGTTATAGGCACAGGACATTCCTATTGATTCGATTACTTGATCTTATTTTTGTGCAAAGTGAAAATATATATCGGCAATTTCCCGTGTGTGGCGACGAATTTTAAATATATCTCGGCATTTTCCTGTCTGTTATTTCAGGCGGTGTATGACTGACCATGCCGCGATTTAAAATATATATATATATATCTCGGCATTTTCCCGTCTGTTATTTCGGGCGGTGTATGACTGACCATGCCGCGATTTAAAAAAAAAAAATCTCAATGGACTTGAAGTTACAGGCCTTTGAGAATTCATTTCGTTCTATAAAGGGCAACTTTCATCGGATTTTCTTCCCGTTTTTTTTCAACCGAGTCTAAAACTATGTTAGCGACTGTGAAAAATGAAATGATATATCGAATTTGATTTGAAATAAAACTGTGTGAGAGAGGAAGACACCACGGGCCTACAAAACAGGCCTCAAAGCCTGTTTTGCGAGTTAATAAAATGGTGGATATTTGTTTATATGAAGCCTCTCCCACAATCGGTGGAGCTATGGTTCCCAGAATGGGTGGAGATTTGAGGTTTTGTCTTCTCTGCAAGAACAAGAAGAAGAACAAGAAGAAGACCAACAACAACAACAGCAGAGGGCCCTCTATGACCAGCGTCCCGCGACGCGGCTAAAAATGGCCCCATAAAATTAAATAAAGGTTATGATTTAAAAAAAATAGTTCTAATGAGAACTTTGATAAACTCCAAACTCTTGATCAATAACATTTATTGCCAATGCTATCTATCACAAAGCGGTATACTTGCAGGTGATGGAGATGATGGTGGAGATGGAGAACAAGATGAGCGTGCCTCGGTGGTCCATGGCAGCGGTGCGAGTACCTGGAGCAGAGCTCCACTCACAGCTGAGTGTGGGAAGCTCCTCACTTGGAGGGCTGTCAGAGGCCATCGGCAGTTCGGTTTGGTGTGATCCCTCTCACAGATACGCTGTGTCATTCCTCTCATTCCTGGTGCTCATTGCCATTGCTCTTTCCATGTTGATATTAACACTCAGTTGATGACAACAAGATTTAAAACATGATCGACAGGAGTACTGGTTAGAAATGGTCCTGATAAAGGTTGCAGAAAAATAACCTGTTCACAATCTTCTCACAAAGACTGTATTATTTGATAGATCAGTGATTGAAAACAGCAACACAATGAGAAAACAAGAGCAAACAGCAGCACAATGAGAAAACAAGAGCAAACAGCAGCACAATGAGAAACAAGAGCAAACAGAAGCACAATGAGAAAACAAGAGCAAACGGCAGCACAATGAGAAAACAAGAACAAACTGGAGCACAATGAGAAAACAAGAACAAACTGCAGCACAATGAGAAAACAAGAGCAAACAGCAGCACAATGAGAAAACAAGAGCAAACTGGAGCACAATGAGAAAACAAGAACAAACTGCAGCACAATGAGAAAACAAGAACAAACTGCAGCACAATGAGAAAACAAGAGCAAACGGCAGCACAATGAGAAAACAAGCGCAAACAGCAGCACAATCCATTCTCAAAGCACCTCTCAAGACGATCTATTTCTGCTGCATTTCAACCGTTTATCGCCATTCCAGTGCTACCAACATTATTCTCATTGCGCAGCTGAGCCGTCAGCGCCTCCATTATTTGTGCCACACCGTTGAGCCACCAGCACTGCCAGCGACATTCCAGTAGCCCCAACCATCGCATCACTGGAACCAATCGGGATGACTGGATTACAGCATGCCAACCAATGAGCGTGGCGGGATGTTGAAAGGAGGACGTCAGTGGAGGCAGGAATTAGGGCAATAAAAGCCTGACAGAACAGTTTCTGGGGTGCTGAGACAAGACTTCCAGTGCTGAGAGGAGAGTTCTAGAGCTGAGAGGAAAGTTCTAGAGCTGAGAGGAAAGTTCTAGAGCTGAGAGGGGAGTTCTAGAGCAGAGAGGAGAGTTCTTGAGCTGAGAGGAGACTTCCAGGGCTGAGAGGAGCCTTCCAGTGCTGAGCAGGGGGTTCCAGGGCTGAGAGGATAGTTCCAGGGCTGAGAGGATAGTGCCAGGGCTGAGAGGATAGTTCCAGTGCTTAGAGGAGAGTTCCAGTGCTTAGAGGAGAGTTCCAGGGCTGAGAGGAGACTTCCAGTGCTGAGCCGAGAGTTCCAGGGCTGAGAGGAGGGGTCCAGGGCTGAGAGGAGAGGTCCAGGGCTGAGAGGAGAGTTCCAGGGCTGAGAGGAGACTTCCAGTGCTGAGCAGAGAGTTCCAGGGCTGAGAGGATAGTTCCATGGCTGAGAGGATAGTTCCAGGGCTGAGAGGATAGTTCCAGTGCTTAGAGGAGAGTTCCAGGGCTGAGAGGAGATTTCAAGTGCTGAGCAGAGATTTCCAGGGCTGAGAGGAGACTTCCAGTCCTGAGCGGAGAGTTCCAGGGCTGAGAGGAGAGGTCCAGGGCTGAGAGGAGAGTTCCAGGGCTGAGAGGAGAGGTCAAGGGCTGAGCGGAGATTTCCAGGGCTGAGCGGAGATTTCCAGGGTTGAGAGGAGAGTTCCAGGGCTGAGAGGAGAGTTCCAGAGCTGAGAGGAGACTTCCAGTGCTGAGCGGAGAGTTCGAGGGCTGAGGATAGTTCCAGGGCTGAGGAGAGTTCCAGGGCTGAGTGGAGAGTTCCAGAGCTGAGAGAAGACTTCCAGTGCTGAGCGGAGAGTTCCAGGGCTGAAGAGAGTTCCAGGGCTGAGGAGAGTTCCAGGGCTGAGGAGAGTTCCAGGGCTGAGAGGAGAGGTCCAGGGCTGAGGAGAGTTCCAGGGATGAGGAGAGTTCCAGGGTTGAGGAGCATTCCAGGGCTGAGAGGAGAGGTGCCGGGCTGAGAGGAGACTTCTAGAGCTGAAAGGAGAGTTCTAGGGCTGAGAGGAGAGTTCCAGTGCTTAGAGGAGAGTTCTAGAGCTGAGAGGAGAGTTTCAGGGCTGAGAGGAGAGTTACAGGGCTGAGAGGAGACTTCCAGTGCTGAGCAGAGTTCCATGGCTGAGAGGATAGTTCCAGTGCTTAGAGGAGATTTCTAGAGCTGAGAGGAGAGCTCTGGAGCTGAGAGGAGAGTTCCAGGGCTCAGAGGAGAGTTCCAGGGCTGAGAGGAGAGTTCCAGGGCTGAGAGGAGAGTTATAGAGCTGAGAGGAGAGTTCCAGGGCTGCGAGGAGAGTTCTAGGGCTGAGAGGAGAGTTCCAGGGCTGAGAGGAGAGTTCCAGGGATGAGAGGAGAGTTCTAGAGCTGAGAGGAGAGTTCCAGGGCTGAGAGGAGAGTTCCAGGGCTGAGAGGAGAGTTCCAGGGCTGCGAGGAGAGTTCTAGAGATGAGAGGAGAGTTCCAGGGCTGAGAGGAGAGTTCTAGAGCTGAGAGGAGAGTTCCAGGGCTGAGAGGAGAGTTCCAGGGCTGAGAGGAGAGTTTCAGGGCTGCGAGGAGAGTTCTAGAGATGAGAGGAGAGTTCTAGGGCTGAGAGGAGAGTTCTAGAGCTGAGAGGAGAGTTCCAGGGCTGAGAGGAGAGTTCTAGGGCTGAGAGGAGAATTCTCGGGCCGAGAGGAGCATTCTAAAACTGAGAGCAGAGTTCTGGAGTTCATGCGCTATGTTCTGGAGTTCAGGTGCTGGGTTCCACAGTTCTTAGTGTGCTCAGTTCTGAACGAGTCTGAGTCAATAGAGTTCACACCCTGAGTCTTGGGGAGAGAGACCTCGCTGGATTGACTGAGTAAGTGGCCCGAGCACGGCACCATCGACAGGAGGAAGTGATGGGTGGAGCGTGCTGCCCGAAATGTTGAAGCGTACTTTTTAAAATTTATTTTGGTTTGGAGTTATTTTTATTTTTTATTTATTAGTTACCTTCGCAAAAGCGGAAGGTTATGTTTTGATCGCTGTGTATTTATTTGTATGTCTGTGTGTGTGTGTGTGTGTGTGTATGTTATTCGCATAACTCAAAAAGTATTCAACCGAATTGCATGAAATTTGGTGGGATGATTGGTTATTATACGGGACACATTTGATTAGATTTTGGGAGCAATCGGGTCAAAGGTCAAGGTCAAGGTCACGAAAAGGTCAAAATCGTATTTTTACCATAGCGCGGTCAATTTTTATCCAATTGGCATGCAACTAATGCCAAAATGTTCAGAATTCAATGCCCGATCTTGTGATATACGACATGACCCAGTGAAGACATTACCCTTGTTAGCGGTTGGGGGTCAAAGGTCAGGGGGGTCACGACCTTGCAAAATGTGCGTTTTTTGTCATAACTCGGTCAATTCTTATCCGATTTGCATGAAATCAGCACCAAACTGTTCACTGTTCTGTTCCCTACACTCCCATGCCAAGTACAGAACAGTAGCTGCGGCGAAGGTATGCGCTCTACCGAGTGCCCGTTCTAGTTTATTTTACATTAGTTATATTAGTTTATTTTATTATTTTACACTTAGTTATTTATTATTATTTGCATGGGGACCGCAAGGCTAACCCCCGCTCTTGCAGGGAAAATGGCCTTTAAAATGCCTGTTGTTTTGTTGTTTTTGGAAGTATTTTTAAAGTATAAATAATAGAAATAGCTCTTTTAAGAGCCAACACATGGTGCAAACTGTAAACCTTTTACTTTATTGGGGAAATTGCACAATGTAAACTTTTCAACAGCATTTAATGATATTTATTATTCTTAACCTAGGCTTGCGACTTTTATACAAGCTTGTAGTGGAAGAGAATGTCAAGTTTTCGCACTGGCATGACATGTGACACAATTCCCAAATATGATGGTCATACTCATACACTGCCTAACATACATTTGTTCTCGACAAGACAGACGGCACACATTGGCAAATTTTACAAAGATTCCTCCACCTGTGAACTCTAATGCAGAATAGCTCCACCCCTTGTACCTTTATCCAATGGTAAATGGCATGTATTATATTTACCCATTGTCCAAAAGCACAGATATGTGGAGGTGAAATAGAACTTTTCATTTTTCCTTGACACCAACGTAAACAAGTGAATCCTCTTGGATTGCGCTGAGGTTCGGGCATGGAATTTCGAGCCTCGATCTTGTATACAAAAATAATAATAATAATAATAAGAACCTTGGGCCGAATCTCGCGCTTCACCAGTGCGCGTGCGCGAATTTACGTCACGTCGGCAGCGAGAAGGGGTTCCCCAACACGAACCAATCAGGAACTGCCACGTCACACTTATATGATCTCAGAATTCCTGTGACAGGAATTCGCGTTACACTGGCTGGAAGTCATTCGCTAGAGGCGCTTCCTCAGCGCTAATAAATACAGGGCGTTTCAAAAAAGTGGACTATTTGATCAGCCTTCTCTCTTGCAGGTTATGGTGGTGGTGGTATGCCATTTCTAACAAGTCAGTAAAAGTAAGACCATATGTCACCTATGGTGTTCATAGTGGAACAAAATTGAAAATCGTGACTTTGTGGTTTGAGACAAAATCCTACGTGCAGGTGCGCTGACAATACTGTCAGTGTTACAATGTTCACACCTGTAATAGACATTCCAATGGGAGCATTCAGCTGTTTGTGGAGCACTTCCAAGCACAGGGAAGTGTGAAAAATCGAAATAAAGGCAACAGTGGCCGCTTACCAAGTGTTACCAAGTGAACATTGATCTTGTGAGAGATTCTGCTGTTGAAAATCCTAAGAAATCATAATATCGGCGTTCCCAAGAACTGGTGATCTCAGCTTCATCTGTGTGGCACATTCTCACTTCTGATCTCAAATTATACCCCTTCATCATGTCTGTAAGGCATAACCTAACTCTGAATGACGTGAAAAGATGAGTAACTAGATGGTATTCATAGAATACTTACCCTACCCTGCGCAGTCAACTTGGTGTGAGCCAACTCTTCTGTTTTTGAACGTTTCGTTTTTTTTGATCCAATATGTCTGCCAGACCACGTGAGCAATGACATCATAAATTTATATTCTCTAAATAATTGTTGCATAGATCATGCTCAATAAATTTCAAACTGATTAGACTAAGCGTTGTCCCTGTCGAATTATGACGTCATAATTATGGCACCAGTGACGACATCGTTAACAACACCTATTCCCCATATGGAGTTCTTTACAATGAGCCACGTTTCATTTTTTTTCCATAGAGTGGTTTTGGAGATATAGAGGTGCAACGTTTTTTGGTTTTTCCAAGATGGCGCCTGTAACACATGACCTATGACG
The DNA here is from genome assembly GCF_964187855.1 of Myxine glutinosa. NCBI lineage: Eukaryota > Metazoa > Chordata > Myxini > Myxiniformes > Myxinidae > Myxine > Myxine glutinosa. The sequence continues at coordinate 189,461,819 of NC_136266.1, forward strand.
TCATGAGTATCATTAACATATTCTACAGGAGGAGGCGCTCATATGGTGAAAATTTCGTGTCCATCAGACCAACAGTTGCTGAAAATTTTAAAATAATGATCGGATGGATCAGTGTTGTATTTGTCAAATGATGACATCATCATTAACATATCTTATTCCCCATGGGGAGTCGGTAACAATGAGCCAGGTCTCAATTTTTCCCTGGACTGGTTTCAGAGATATAGAGGTGCGAAGTTTTTCCAAGATGGCGCCTGTACCACGTAACCTATGACGTCATAATAATCATTAAAACATTCTACAGGAGGAGGCCCTCCCATGGTGAAAATTTCGTGTCAATCGGACCAAGAATTGCAGAGAAAAAAATTCATACTGATCGAATCAAGCGTTGTACTTGTCGAATTATGATGTCATAATTAAAGTAACGATGACATCATTAACATATCTTATTTCCCAGGCGGAGTACTTGACAATGAGCCGTGTTTCCGTTTTTTTCCATGGAGCGGTTTCGGAGATATAGAGGTGCACCCTTTTTTCGATTTTTCCAAGATGGCGCCTGTACCATGTGACATATGACGTCATAATTATCATTTTTAAAATTCCACAGGAGGAGTCACTCATATTCTGAAAATTTCATGCCAATCGGACTAACAGTTGCAGAGGATTTTTTTTTCATACTCATATCAAGTGTTGTACTTGTCGAATTATGACGTCATAATTAAGACATCAATGACATCATCATCAACGTATCTCATTCCCCCTGGTGAGTACTTGACAATCAGCCATGTTTCCATTTTTTCCATCTAGTGGTTTGGGAGAGATAGAGGTGTAACGTTTTTCCAAGATAGCGCATGTACCACGTGACCTATGACGTCATAATATTCTTTAAAATATTCTGAGGAGGCGGTCCTCCAATAGTGAAAAATTCATGTCAATGGGACCAACGGTTGCCGAGAAAATGAATTTTTAAAATGCAGGCACACGCACGTACGTAACTGAAATGCAGACACGGCACACGTACGTACGTAATTGAAATGCAGACATGGCACACCTACGTACGTACCTGAATGCTTAACCCCACTTTTCGCTTCGCGAGCGCAGGGTAATAATTAGGACTGTGAGAGCAACCACACACAGCTCTGAACTTGTCAATAGATTAAAACAACTAATCAGACGGATGTGAGCACAGGGAGCTACAGTTGGCAGATTAAAACAAGTTTTCTTTAATATCACAAAACGACACAAAAATCTAATTGGTAAAATACAATACGAATAGTAAAAATATTATTCATGAGATCTTTATGTAAATACAGTACAATTTAAGAATTAAATCTTCTTCTTCTATATATATATAAAAGAAAGTTTTTGTTTGTTTGTTTGTCTGCATGCGCTAATCTCCTGAATGGTGAAAGATAGGAGGAAACCTCTGAAACTAAAAATGGCGGGATGGGCCCCGGGAAGGTTATAGGCTATGTGGCGAGGCCGGTCGAGGCCCACCTCGGCCGGGCTGGGCCCATTTTGCAAATAAAAGCTGAGCTGAATTATAGTAGTCAATCTTCTACGGCCGCGAGTAAAAGCTGAATTATAGTAGTAAATTCATTCAAAAAGAACTTAAAATGTCAGGACAGGCCCCGGGAAGGTTATAGGCTAGGTGGCGAGGCCGGTCGAGACCGCTTCGGCCGGGATGGGCCCATTTCGCAATGAAAAGCTGAGCTGAATTATAGTAGTCAATCTTCTACGGCCGCGAGTAAAAGCTGAATTATAGTAGTAAATTCATTCAAAAAGAACGAAAAATGTCGGGACGGGCCCCGGGAACGTTATAGGCTCGGTGGCGAGGCCGGTCGAGGCCGCCTCGAACGTGCTGGGCCAATTTCGCAATTAAAAGCTGAGCTGAATTATCGTAGTCAATCTTCTACGGCCGCGAGGAAAAGCTGAATTATAGGAGTAAATTCATTCAAAAAGAACCCGGGCAACGCCGGGTGCTTTCGGCTAGTATCATATAATTTATAAGTCCAAGGAACTGTATCCATTACATCAACGATTTTAAAAAGTTCATTCGTCCATCTCTTTGTATAACCTTTCTCAAAATGACTTTTCCATCTGTATATTCTTACAATATCACCAACTTTGAACTTGGGCTATCTTAAATTAATCTCATTTTCATAATCTAATTTTGTAAATGTTTCCGATGGTTTTGATTTTGTTGATGAATGAACTGTATCATTGTAAATATCTACAATACCATGAATTAAAGCTACCCATTGCTGAGAACCGACTTGTGTAAATTTTTTATACTAGGGCATGCCCGTACTATATATATATCTAAAATTATATCCCCCCCTCTATTTACATGAAATGGTTTGGTCCAAAGCGAACGGCTTGCGAGTACGGTGACAATCCCCCCCCCCCCCTCTATTTACATGAAATGGTTTGGTCCAAAGCGAACGGCTTGCGAGTACGGTGACAATCCCCCCCCCCCCCCTCTATTTACATGAAATGGTTTGGTCCAAAGCGAACGGCTTGCGGAGTTTGGTAAAGAAATCGCCATAGCGTGCACAAACGCGCAGGAAAGCGAAAGAATCGCAAAGTCGTTTTAATTAGTTTTAAAACATAGTTTAACGCCAACATAGTTTGCCAACGTGAAATAAATGAATACGCTCTCAAATGTGCCGTCCGAGGCAGAGTCTGTTCGCCACGTTCGGCACACGTGATAGCTCGCTGCTCTCTGATTGGTTGAATCGTTTTTTGGACATAGCTCGCTAACTACTTGTCCGATTAATATGAAACCTTGAAAAGGCACATCCTCGGGTCCCCAGCAATATACCTGGCAAGTTTCAAGTATATCGGACCCGTGGTTGTCGAGAAACAGCGGTCACAGACAGACACACAGAGATTACTGGCATTATAGATAGATAATCTCTCTTTCAAAGTGCGATTAAAATGCTCAATAACAACTGCTTTTCCTTCATTAAAAGTGCTGCATAATGTAATACCATTATCTTTAAGAAATTTCATAAATATTTTGTTATAAAACTCTGTTCCCTCATCAGTCCATAACTTCTTTGGTTTTCTTTTGCTTTTACTAAATATTCCACTGAAAGCTAACATAAGAGTATTACCCCTTTTGTTTTTCAAGGGAACCCATGCAAATCTGCTCCTCAAATCAATAATGGTTAAAGCATATTTGTATCCTCTATCATTATTTAGTTCAATTAAATCAGCGGACCAGATGTAATCAACCTCCTCAGTCTTGATGACATCATTAGAGCTTAATAGTTTTTTTTAGGGCTCTGTCCATGGTGAAACACCTGGATAACTAAGACCAAGTTTCAATTTAGCACTTATCAATTTTTTCACAATAAACCTATCAACTTTCTCTCTCAACGTTGGATTTTGTATCAAAGACAAATTATACAACATTTCTCTGTCGGCTTTGTGTTTTTCATTCAACGTAGTGCTCTTCCCATAAGCAATATCATTCTTCATACACACTTCATCAACCCTATTTATAGGTTTAGACCAAGGTTTAGGATTGTCAGCCTCATCTAATCTTTTATCCAAGTTTGTCCCTGGACCACAGAAAGAATATCCAGGAAGGTGTAATCCCCCTGGAATTCCAGTTATAAATTTTCTCCCTGACAAAAACTTTTGGATATCTCCCCCACTTTTATTCTTAGAAATGAATTGGCACTTTTTAGAGCCACATATTAAACATACCCCTTTTTCATGAACTCAATTATTTTGATCTTTAACATGTGGGATATTTTTAGATTTAGTTTTCTTTTTACAGTTGAGACAATAACTCATTTTATTTATTAGTTTAGTTGTTATGTATCTTAGCACAAATCCATAAGGGACACTATCAATTCCATTTCCTAAAATAAACCTCTTATCATCAAAAGCCCCAAGAGCTTTCTTGCTCACCTCTTCTGAATATAATTGATGTTTATAACTTATTATCATATTCATTTTTCTCAACTCTTCTTTCTTTAAAGTTAAACAATTATAATAATTTCCAAAGTTTATTGATTCTTTCTTTCAATTTCAACTTCTTTCAATATTATTATCAATATACTTATCGGCATAAGCTTTTGACCTCAATCCTATAAATTCACTCATTACCTTACCCCCCAATCCATCCTTAAACTTTCCAATAACCTTTTTATTCTTTGAAGAAAAACCACTTATCACCCGGCTTGTAATTACTTGTATCGTATTGTTGCGGATATGAGGACTGTATTTTTTTGATTGTGTTGTATTGTGGTAAATTGGTGATGAATATTGCTTGAGTCTGCGCCTCCTGCCTCCGGAGCTGTGTAAAGGTCAAAAGGGCGTCCCATAATTAGTCCACAAGCATACACGTCAGCCAATCATAGAATACCCCTGTTCGATAGTTATATCTTATTCTGTGTTTTAGGGTAAGGCTGTGTCTCCCATTAATAGAAGTACTCCATTGCACCAAGTGAAAGAGATAGATTCCCTTCATTCCCATTCCCAAAACCTCCATTCCCCCTTTTCGTCGATTGGAAACTACCTCCGCTCCAATTGCCGCCATTGACCACGAGGCAGGGTTGGGGAAGAAAGGCGGGTCCCCACCTCGTAATAGAGGGGAGGAGTGAGTCAGCCCCACTCAACCAACCACGAACAAGGGGTTGGACTTGGAGAGGGTGTGGAAAGAAATATTGAGGAGGTTCGCGAAGGTTGAGGGGGGGGGGGGCTATATAACCCACGGCAGGGCATTTCCCAAGCGGCAGAAGAGAGATGAGCCTTTACCAAAAGAGACGGGAGAGGAACCATTACAGCGAGGCGAGAAGAAGTCCAGGGTTGAACTGCAGCTCGAGCCACCGAAACTGCACTCACTGCAGCTCGAGCCACCGAAACTGCACTTGCTGCAGCTCGAGCCACTGAAACTGCATTTGCTGCAGCTGGAGCCACCGAAACTGCAGCCACAGCAGCGTGAGGCCTGGACGGCAGTTTGGAGCAGGGCCGCGAAGGAGCGGCGGCTGCCCACGAGTCGATCAGCTGCAGAACTAGTTGGACCTCCCTATCCCGCCAGCCATCCATCTCCCGCCAGTCCTATCATCATTCCCCGTGTAAGTGTGCTCGTAGTCTGTCTTTTGTCTTGTCCCTGGGTTAGTTAAGACTGTAGGTAAGCTAGCGTTGCACTGTGTATCTAATCTCGTCTGTAAATAAACGTGACTGCTTTCTTCTTGATTATATGTGTAAATAATAAATCCAATTACTTTTCTGTACGTCTTCTCGTCTTATTCCTTTTTCCTCTTTGTATTCGGTCGCTTTAGAGTTTTCCCGATTGAATAGCGGTGGCGCGATCCAGCCAAAGTTTGGGGTAAATCGGGTGCTAGAGTCGGGGAATAACGGTTCGGTCGCGGTCATACCACCGCTCGGTCAAAATAACATCTTTAACCGCGTCCGTAACAATTGGTGTCAGGAGTGGGATGTACAAAGGATGTAACGGAAGCATGTACACCAAATTGTTACGGACGCGGTTAAAGATGTTATTTTGACCGAGCGGTGGTAACAATTGGTGTCGAGGAGTGGGATACGAGGCCCGAAGCGCGCTTAACGCGCTCAAAATTACAAGCAGTTGGAAATTGTTTTGTTTTAAAGAAAAACCCGAATTTTGAAATCGCGCCATGGCTGGTCAAGGCGATCGGATGCCGGTGGGTGAGCTAGAGATAGACGGGGTGGAATCGACCCAGGACCTCGGGGAAATGTATGTGGAGGAAGGAGAGGAGGAGAACATTGGCGATGTGGTTGAGGGGGTATCAGACGCACAAAATGGCGGTCTCGCGCACGAGGTTACGGGCGCGCAAAATGGCGCCTCGCACATGGCCACGACGCCCGCGACCGTAGCAGCGCCGCTGGTGGATTCGAACCTTTTTTCCCTGCAAATGAGGGCCCTTATGGGACAAATGGGAGGCCAAATTGGAGGTTTGAAAAACAGTATAGAGGCTCAGAGTGAGCAAATGGGGGTAATGAGGGCTGATAGTGAGCGATTGGGGAGCGAAATGGGGAACCGGATGGAGGCTCAGAGTGAGCAAATGGGGGCAATGAGGGGCGAAATGGGGGGCAAAATGGGAGAAATGGGGGAACGGCTAGAAGCTAAATTTGAGGGGTTAGACAACGGGATAAAAGAGGTAAAGAATGGGTTAATGGGGTTAGAAAATAGAATGGAAGACAAATTGCGGGAAATAGGGGAGCAATCCGCCCGGGAAATCGGACAGATGGGGAACCAGATAGAGGAGGTGAAAATCGGGTTAGAAAGTAAATTGGATGCTCAGAGGGATGAATTGGGACGGATGAGGGTAGCATCTACAAAAGAGAGGGAGGAGATGAAGGAGGAGATACGACGAGGTGTAAGTGAGGAGGTCTCGGGGGTACGCGAGGAGGTAAAGCGAGGTGAAAAGCATATAGAGAAAGAGGTGAGGAATAATATGGCTAAGTTACAGGGGGGAATAGAATATCTGACGGAGGAGGTGGAACAGCTGACAGAGGGACAAACGGAGTTAATGGAGCAGGTTCAAAGGAACACTGCGGTACTAGGAGGGTTAAAGGCGACACAAAAAGACATTAAAAATGACTTAATAGCAACACAGAGGCAATGTCAGATGGTACGTGAGGGACTGACAACGAGGTTGGAAGAGGTGACAGAGGTAATGGAGACAAAGGACCGGCAGGTGAGGATGCACATAGAGACGGTCACGGTAGCCTTAGAGGACGAACTTGAGGAGACGCACCGGGAAATAAAAGAGGTGAAGCAAAAATTAGAGGAAGTGGAAGAAGAGGTGAGTGAAATTAAGAAGAGACGGACAGAAACTAAAAGAGAAATCCAGGAGGAGGTGATGGATTATGTGCAAGGTCGGTGCTCAACTCATAATGATGTACTCACTAACCAAATCAAGAGTTTGCAGGTGGCAAAGGAGGTGAGGAGACGAGGTGCCAAGGTGAGTGGCGATATACGAGAAAATGTACATGATGTGAGGGGAGCTTCAGTCGGCTTGGGGGTTGATGTGGACCCGGGTGTTCGTGAGAGGCCGTTGGTGAAGTGTGCGACAGGTCTGGTGTGCGAGAATGTCCGACCATGGGGTGTGTGAGGAAAAAGTGCGCGCCAAGGAGAGAGGGTGCTGTCGAGAGTGAGTCGGTCGTAGCGCGTGTGCGAGGGAGCACATGGAAGCGCGGTGTGGTGAGTGTTACAGAGGAAGTAACGAGAGAGTGTACACCTGTGGTGAGTGTTACAGAGGATGTAACGGGAGAGTGTGCGCAAGAGGATGCGCGAGAAAGGTGTGTAACGGACAGGTGCAAGGGGAAAGAGTGCGCTGTCAAGAGTAAGGGAGAATGCACGCCTGTGGTGAGTGTTACAGAGGGTGTAACGGGAGAGTGTGCGCGAGAAAGGTGTGTAACGGACAGGGGCATGAGAAAAGAGTGCGCTGTCGAGAGTAAGGGTGAGTGCGCTGTCAAGAATGGAGGTGAACGTAGTGAGAGTGACACGGAGCGTGAGTTGGTTGTGACAGGGAGCGAGGATGTACACCTGGAATGGAAGGATGCACACCTGGAATGGTAGAGCGTGTGTGGGAATGCACACTTGAGTTGGTCGTGAGGCACGTGGTTGGGTGTGCGAGTGAGAGCACACCTGTGATAGTCACAGAGGAGGTGACCGAGAAGGGGGCGCGAAGAGGTGTGTTGGTGAGGTGTGCGAGCGACGAGTGCGTGCAAAGGTGTTCGGTGGTCAGGTGTGTGACCAAGTCTGTGAGCGGAATGAGTGTACCGAGGTGTGTAAGAGAAGGTATGACGAGGAGCATGGGAACAGCTGGATGTATGAGCAAGAAAGGGGTAGCGTATGCGTGTAAGCATGCAGGTGAGGCATCGACGGTAACCGGGTTAGTGGTTAGAGCGACTTATAGCCGAATCGGGCCCTCGGTGCGTGCCGGGCTTCGCGTGCCGCGAGAACCAGCGGGGATCCGAGCCACGGCGGGTTCGAAAGGACCGCCGTACGCGATCCACGCTGGGCCTCGCTTGGAACGGCCGCGTCCGTGCTCCACTAGGCGGAGCGGGCAGCCCGATAGGAAGGGTCGTCATGGCGACCACTTTTTATTGAGACGTTCCGGCAGGTCGAGATCGGGCAATTGGATGGCTCGGTGCCAAGATGGTGCGTGGGATCTCGCCCCGGGTAAGCCTCCTTCCCTGCACCGAATGTCGGACGCATCCAACCGCCGGTACCAAAGAACCCGCACTGATTGCTCGGCTGTACGAAGCCGGGCTGTAGACGTGAATTGGCGCACCGAGAGGATCTAATAAGTAGACGGGTGATGAGGTTAGTGTTTTGGACCCAAAATTAGAAAAAGGAAAGATTTGATGATTGGCAGAGGATTGGCAGAGTGATGATTGGTAATGGTACAGTGATTGGCAGATGATTGGCAAATTTTTGATTTGTTGAATTTGGACGAGCGAAATTGATAGTAGGACCTCCCCGATGTGGTGGGATGGCAAATCCACCATCCCTCACAGTGGGGGGGGCAAAGGAGCACTAGATTATGGGGTTGATGGCAGTGAAAACTAGCCCGGGAGGGTTAGGATATATCGTGTGTAGGGATCTAGCGAAGATGACATTAGGTAACGTTAAGGTTAGTTAGTGACTGATACCTGTAGTGGGGACGCAGGTAGTTTAGTGTGGATGATAATGACGTGGGAGCGCAATAGTTTAAAGGGGTGACTGGGAAGCGCAAGTTTCAGAGGGGAGTAGTTAGATGAGATGATGCCGTGTGTTTGAGGATTGAACAGGTGTGATTGCACAGGTGTGCAACTGGACAGGTGTGTGGAGCAGTGTATGAGGGGGTAGTGGTGATGGGTGTTGTGTTGACCAAATGGTCCAGGAAGAGGAGGAGGGTGCAGGTGGCACCAGGTGTGAGTGCACAGGTGTGCAACAACAGGTATGGAGAATGGTTGTGTGGAAGACATGGAGTGTGGAATATATGGAGTCTTGGAATGGATGGTCGTGGAGTGAGTATGGTGGAAATGATGGAGTGGAGTGGATGGTGCGAAGGTGTGAATGGGGGAAGGATGGACCCCCATCACGAATACCCGGGGCGGGTAGTGTAAGTGTTAGGTAGAGGGTATAGGTAAATTGTGGTTGGATATTGGCATCTGTGGTGCGGGTGAGAGAATGGTATTTGGATGGGTGCATTAGTGTTGTGGAAATGGCTGGGCGTGTAGCCTGTTAGTGTGTGTAGTTGGATTGGGCACTCCACCACTGTGAGGATGTCGTCCAGGTGAGACCGCAGGTGGGCTCTGGGAGCCGGTAGAGTTGTTGTGGATGGGGCCCGAGGATCCGGAGGACGGACCCGGGTAGCCCAGTGCCAGAGGGCACCGAGGGGTGACAGAGCCAGGAGGGGCCTTCCCCAGTTAGTTAGGTTAGGGTGAGGAGCTAGGTAAGCTCGGGTGGCAACTACAGTGGTGGAGGTGTGCAGGTGGGTAGACCTGCTGGGAGAGCTACACGTCACGGCCCAGAAATTGTGCAAGGGCACCGGGAGATGAATCGGGGGAGTGAGACCCCAAATTGAGAAGCACCACAGTTTGGTCAATGGGAATTGGTTTTTAGAACCCATAGTGTAAGTTGGCCAATGGATTGGCAAGGAAAGACCCCGGGTAGTGTAACGTGTGGTAAAGTCATTTAGAGGATAGTTAGGATTGGAGTCTCCTCGCACCATCTGCATCCACTCACCTGAGGTGACAGGTACTCCACACCATGCCATGTTTTGATTATTTTTTACTGTGCAAATGTTTGGAATGTGAGACGCATCATGACGTGGGTGTGACATTGTGCTTGATGTTCCATCTCTTCCTCCTTATGAGGATTGATGATGAATTGGGTGATGGCAAATTTTGGTTAGAGGGATTGTGGTGACAAATTTGGTATAGAGGAAATATGGGGAGATGTGACAGTAGCGACGGATTGGTAATGTGTAGATTTTGTACATATGGGGTAAGGGCAAGGGTAGTGTAGGTGACAGGGGGGTGACGTACGGTAGGGACGAGCTTTCTCACTTTGCCCTCCGTACGCATTTCGCCTTGCATTGCCTTATTGATGTGTACCCTTGTGACCTTACCCCTCGCTCATTTGTCTCTTTTGTCTCCCACATGACCTGTGCGCCATTGGGCGCCGAGGGGAGCGTGCGTGAGTCCTCCATTGTGCGCCCGGAATTCCCAGAACCAGCTGTCTGCATCGATGCACCACATTATGGACCACATGCCTGTGGCCGAGCACCACGTATGGACCCCATGGGTAGGGGCATGGCCCCTCTGCTGGAACCGGCCATGAGGGCCCGAAATCTTGCTGGCGGACGTTGGCCACAGGGCACCGATGCCCCACAGGTGAACCACACTAGTCGGCCCTGTGGGCCATAAATAAAATAAAATAAAAAGGACACATTGGGTGCATTTTTCAGTTCAAATAGGCCGCCAGTAAGAAAATGAAAGAAAGACAACATCTGGAAGACAATAATAATAACCAGCAGAGGGAGCCGAAGAGCAAGAGACCACCTGCAGGGTTAGGGGTTGTTGATTTATTTTTTATTGTTGAACATTGATGAACAGTGATGACTGCACCGATTGGTGCTTGGGGGTGTATTGGTGCGTTTTTGGGTGCTTTCATGGTGCATTGATGCAGAGCAGACTGTCTCCCCCCCAGAACGAACAATTACAGGTCCTGGGTTAGTTTTGTAAATAAAAATAGCGTCATTGTAAATAATGCTCCCCACCGTCAGTGTATAGTTTGAAGACCATTCCGCAATTCGGTTAACTGTGGGCGTAAGTCAGTTAGGCAGGGTGCAATGGAGCAGCGGGACACATTTATTTATGTTTTAAAACTGTCGCACTCAGGGTCAGGTTAAAAGTAGAGGGAACTACACCTACGTGTCACACTAAAAAAAAGTTGTAGGCCCGGGACGTGCCTAAGAGGAGGAGGGTGCAGTGTTGCGAATATGAGAATGTTTTTTTTTGATTGTGTTGTATTGTGGTAAATTGGTGATGAATATTGCTTGAGTCTGCGCCTCCTGCCTCCGGAGCTGTGTAAAGGTCAAAAGGGCGTCCCATAATTAGTCCACAAGCATACACGTCAGCCAATCATAGAATACCCCTGTTCAATAGTTATATCTTATTCTGTGTTTTAGGGTAAGGCTGTGTCTCCCATTAATAGAAGTACTCCATTGCACCAAGTGAAAGAGATAGATTCCCTTCATTCCCATTCCCAAAACCTCCATTCCCCCTTTTCGTCGATTGGAAACTACCTCCGCTCCAATTGCCGCCATTGACCACGAGGCAGGGTTGGGGAAGAAAGGCGGGTCCCCACCTCGTCATAGAGGGGAGGAGTGAGTCAGCCCCACTCAACCAACCACGAACAAGGGGTTGGACTTGGAGAGGGTGTGGAAAGAAAGATCGAGGAGGTTCGCGAAGGTTGAGGGGGGGGGCCTTTATAACCCACGGCAGGGCGTTTCCCAAGCGGCAGAAGAGAGATGAGCCTTTACCGAAAGAGACGGGAGAGGAACCATTACAGCGAGGCGAGAAGAAGTCCAGGGTTGAACTGCAGCTCGAGCCACCGAAACTGCACTCACTGCATCTCGAGCCACCGAAACTGCACTTGCTGCAGCTCGAGCCACTGAAACTGCATTTGCTGCAGCTGGAGCCACCGAAACTGCAGCCACAGCAGCGTGAGGCCTGGACGGCAGTTTGGAGCAGGGCCGCGAAGGAGCGGCGGCTGCCCACGAGTCGATCAGCTGCAGAACTAGTTGGACCTCCCTATCCCGCCAGCCATCCATCTCCCGCCAGTCCTATCATCATTCCCCGTGTAAGTGTGCTCGTAGTCTGTCTTTTGTCTTGTCCCTGGGTTAGTTAAGACTGTAGGTAAGCTAGCGTTGCACTGTGTATCTAATCTCGTCTGTAAATAAACGTGACTGCTTTCTTCTTGATTATATGTGTGAATAATAAATCCAATTACTCTTCTGTACGTCTTCTCGTCTTATTCCTTTTTCCTCTTTGTATTCGGTCGCTTTAGAGTTTTCCCGATTGAATAGCGGTGGCGCGATCCAGCCAAAGTTTGGGGTAAATCGGGTGTTAGAGTCGGGGAATAACTGTTCGGTCGCGGTCATACCACCGCTCGGTCAAAATAACATCTTTAACCGCGTCCGTAACAGTATATATCAATATCATCAATCATATCTGAATAAACATCTTCTGTATTAATTTTCAAAATAAAACGATCTGTATCCATCCAAAACGATCTGTATCCAAAGACCTCTGCTCTTTGAAAACCGGGTCTATTAATTAATTTTGATGCTCGTTTCCAAGATGTAGCAAGTCTTATGTTTTGTCTGTTTCTAAGATTTTCCATCGTCTTTCCAAATACAGCATTATTCATCAATTTATAAAAGTCTTTCTCAAAATCAGTTTTTGCTTCAGTTCTCCTTTTTGTATTAAAATCAATATTTCCTTCAACCAATGACTTTGACAAAACTGTAAAACTATGAAACTTCTTTATTATCAGCCCTGCTGATTATAAATCATTGCCTCAAGTTCCTTTGGTGTAAAACATAATTTCCTTTGTCATATTATGTAGTAAGTAATTTCTCTGTTGGTTTACCTTTAGTATTAAATGATTGTTGATAATCACTTAACCATTCTTTTATTGGTCTTTCTTTATCCGGGGCATAAGGTAGATCTTTATGTTTATTATGAAATTCTTCAGGATATTTCAAATCAACCTCAAAATAATATCCAATTTTAGCTTTATCCAATTCTTCTTGTGTAGAGATAACGATATCCTGTAAAACCTTTTCATAATCTTTCTCTTCAACGCACTTAAGTTTACCATAAGGTAGGGCTTGAGACATCGCCCATCCATATAAATTACTAGCAGAAGTACCCGGCATTGCCGGGCGGGGGAGGGAAGGGGAGAGGGAAGATGAGGGGAGGGGAACGGGGGGGAGGGGAGGAGGGGAGGGGAGAAGAGGGGGGGGAAGTACCCGGCATTCCGTGTATAAACGTGAGGGAGAAGAGGGGGGAGGGGGAGGGGGCGAGGGGAGGAGAGGGGGAGGAGGGGGAGGGGGAGGGGGGGAGGGGAGGAGAGGGGGGGAGGGGGAGGGGGAGGGATGGGAGAGGAGAGGGGTGGGAGGGGGAGGGGAAGGGGGAGGGGGATGGGGGAGGGGGAGGGGGGAGAGGGGGGATGGGGGAGGGGGAGATGGGGGAGGGGGAGGGGGGAGAGAGGGGAGGGGGAGCGAGAGGGGGAGGAGGAGAGGCGGGAGGGGGGAGGGGGGAGGGGAGGGGGAGGGGGGAGGGCACGCGAATCGTCGAATCAGCGCGCTGCTCTGCCACCGATTCAGATTCCGTGTATAATATTCCTCGCTGAAAAAAAATATGGATCTAAAGATGAAAGAAAAAAAAAACCTATGTGGTGTGAATGGCAATGTTCCTCGCTCAAATGTGAAAAAACGCAATCGCGCGGCAAGGAACATCACGTGATCGCTCTGAGCGATCGATTGCAACTCTGCGTCGTGTCGTGGGCATGGCCAACGTGGCCTCATGCTCCCAGGTGATTGGCTAACTCAAGCTCGAGAGAGCCATAATGCGCTACGTTATGGCAAAAAATATGGATCTAAAGATGAAAGAAAAAAAAACCTATGTGGTGTGAATGGCAATGTTCCTCGCTGAAATGTGAAAAAACGCATTCGCTTTTTGCTCTGAAATACGTGCGAATGCGTAACTGAGTTAATGGTGGTAAGGAACATCACGTGATCGCTCTGAGCGAATCAGCGCACTGCTCTGCCATTCCGGTCATAATATTCCTCGCTGAAATGCGCTGAGGTAAAAATATGGTAAAAAAATATTATGAAATAAATTTTTAGGTCGGCCATGTTCTTCCCAGGCTCAATGGCCATGTTTGTGCCAAATATCAAGTACGTGAGCCTCTCCGTTTAGGAGTCTATCGGTAACATTACACACTCACACACACACACACACACACACACACACACACACACACACACACACACACACACACTGTGTTTTATATATACTAGGGCATGCCCGTACTATATCTATATCTAAAATTATATCCCCCCCTCTATTTACATGAAATGGTTTGGTCCAAAGCGAACGGCTTGCGAGTACGGTGACAATCCCCCCCCTCTATTTACATGAAATGGTTTGGTCCAAAGCGAACGGCTTGCGAGTACGGTGTTTTTTATCGGACCCGTGGAATTATAGATAGTAGTTTTAATTAGTTTTAAAACATAGTTTAACGCCAACATAGTTTGCCAACGTGAAATAAATGAATACGCTCTCAAATGTGCCGTCCGAGGCAGAGTCTGTTCGGCAAGTTCGGCACACGTGATAGCTCGCTGCTCTCTGATTGGTTGAATCGTTTTTTGGACATAGCTCGGTAACTACTTGTCCGATTAATATGAAACCTTGAAAAGGCACATCCTCGGGTCCCCAGCAATATACCTGGCAAGTTTAAAGTATATCGGACCCGTGGTTGTCGAGAAACAGCGGTCACAGACATACATACATACATACATACATACATACATACAAACATACAAACATACAAACATACACACAGAGATTACTGGAATTATAGATAGATAGATTAGCATCGTAATACATCAAATAAGAACTATCTTTTGTAGAATCATAATTAGGAAGATATTTGTTGTTAGCTTTAGCATATCTCTTGGAACAGACTTGTGATATTCCCCCTCTTCTAGCCTTCTCTATCATCAATAGCATATTTACATCACTGATTAAATCAAAATTCTGTTGTCATTTTCACCCCTCAGCCCAAATTGGGCTAAGGGGTATTGTCGTCACGGGCGTCGTCCGGGCAGGCGTCCGTCAACTTTTGGTTTCCGTCAATTTCAAGGAGAACGGCTTGTCCGATTAAATCCATGTTTGCAGTGTGTGTTGGGGTTGTGTCGAGGAAGGTGCCTTTCGAAAATGGGCGCGCTGCGATTTTCAATATGGCCGCCACGGCAGCCATCTTGAAATTGGTTTCCACCATGCATGGGCTGAGGGGTTACGCCCACTTTGCGGTGCTATTTATTAACATAGCACTCCAAGCCAATCCTGGGGCAGTGTAATAGTGGGCGGGGTCTAATCCATAAGAATTTTTATTATGATAGACGCTTCTAAAAGTCTCAAATACATCAGTCAATAGTAATACATCAGTTTTAAGATACAAATCATGATACTCTCCAAGGTTCTTTATATTAAACTTTTCCCAAACATTTTGTGCTCGAGTATAATCTTCATCAGAAACATGTTTTATTTAACTTATTGTATAAATTTTCTTTTGGTAGGAGTTGTGTTTCTTTAAATCTCTCAAATGAAGCCATATAATCATACAGATATATCCCCTTTTGTGATAAGAGTTAAATCTCTTCTTGATTTGTGAAATACTCTGAAAGACTTGGAAAGTTTTAAATATTTGATACTAAGTTAGATAATGGACTTGCCATAAATTTAAATGTGTCAAGATATCTAATATTAGTTATATCATATGTATTTTTAAATTTTTTAAATGTCAAATCCTGTTTTTATAAAGATTGTTTTTGTGAGAGGTATTTCTGATCCGTGTTAGGAATTGCTGAAATGTCTCCAGATGTCTTTGAAAGTTCATTTATAAATAGATGTGTATCATAACGTGCGTTGTTGTGAAGAAAGACAGGAATGAAAGAGGGGAGTTTAAAATGAAGATTACAACTTTGATGAGCTGGACCCCTATATTTACCTGTAAGATGACAATGATCTCTAACCTTTTCATCTTCATCTTCAATATTTTACAGCACGTTTTGTTAAACAAGTAAAATTTACAGCCACAACACCTGGTTCTACAGACCATACACCTTTCCTCATTAAATTTAACTATCTGCTTACAATTGAATTTTATAAAGAAGGACATATAGTTAATATGCGAATAGATAAATGGCTGTATGAAATGTTTGATTTAGGGTATAATTGGTCTTTTTCAATAAACTTAGAAGACTTATATGATTTTAATCAGTCTAGTAAAGAATACTATTATCTGCTTGGTGAGGATAAGGAGATATGTGGAAGCACAATTTGCAAACAGCAAATACACGATTTCTAGAATTAAAAAAAATATGATAGCATAGCGATAGTTTATATGACAAAGAAGGAAGGAAATGAGATAAATATACAAAGTCATGGAATACAAACCGATTTGGTAGTGGGAAGATGGGGTGGTATTACCTGTCATATTATTGATCTCGTGCATATTTCAAAAACATAAACATTTTAATATAAAATTGCAGGAAAAAGGCTTCAAGAGAATTATAATTTTTGTATTCAAGGATACTTACAAGAAAAGGGGGTAAAATGTTAATTCCTTATGAATTAGAACTTATGAAAATCAACTTCTCAAAGTTATGATATATAAAACTCTTTTAGAAATTGTCAACAAATCCTATTGGTTTCCTATTATGAGAAAAATAATTATAAATACAAGAATAGCTCAAAATCCAGATGAATATATGTATAATATTCTATGGGGAGATGCTTTAAGGGTAGCAAGGGATGAGGAAGAGAGTGAGAAAAAGGAGAAGGAGGAAAAGGAGAAGGAAGAGAGGGAGAGGGAGGAAAGGGAGAAAAAGGAGAAGGAGGAGAGGGAGGAAAGAGAGGGAGGAATGGGAGAAAAAGGAGGAATGGGAGAAGGTTAAGGAGGAATGGGAGAAAAGACTGAGGGAGGTAAGAGAGGAGGCGTGGGAGAAGTTCAATTAAGAGAGTAAGAGGGAAGAGAGGGAGGCGAGGAAGAAGGGGGAAACCTGTACGATTCGGGAACCCGTGCACGGATTAATGAAATATCGACCCTGCACTGAGGAGGAAAGAAGAGAGCAAAAGTCTACTAAAATATTATTTTCAAGAACAACTAATTTACCAGTTTCTGAAATTGAAGAATTTGAGCTTAAAAAAAATATATATATATATATATAATTAAATAAAAACAATTTGGAAATAACATAAAAAACTAAAATATATAATTCACAAATTATATATTTCTCAAAATAATTGGAAATTGGGAAAATTGAAAAAATTGGGGAAATTATATAATTGAAAATTATATAATTGAAAAAAATGAAAATTGGAAATTAAATAAAATTAAAATTGAAAATTAAAGAATTGTTTTTGGAAAATTGAACCATAGTGAACCATGTTGAACCATATTGAACCATATTGAACCATATTGAACCATGTTGAACCATATTGAACCATGTTGAACCATATTGAACCATATTGAACCATGTTGAACCATGTTGAACCATATTGAACCATATTGAACCATGTTGAACCATATTGAACCATGTTGAACCATATTGAACCATGTTGAACCATGTTGAACCATATTGAACCATATTGAACCATGTTGAACCATATTGAACCATGTTGAACCATATTGAACCATGTTGAACCATGTTGAACCATATTGAACCATATTGAACCATATTGAACCACATTTAACCATGTTGAACCATCGTTGGGGTGCAGTGAGCCAGGATCCCCATTTCAATACTACTGGTGTGGTCATGCTGGTTGGTAGATATGGTTTATTTAAGGTAAGATGTGCATGATTTAATGTACTGTATTATCATATAATGGATTGCATAAGGAAAGTTATAAACATAACATTTTGGAATCGTCACATTGAAACTTTGTCAACCCCGGCCATCTCGGTTCACTTACCCACAAAATGTCACTTTTAGGCCGCTCCATCTCTCTCTTTCGTACATCAAATTTTCTCCGATTCATTGACCTTACTTACCTTCCTTGTCCCCAACTCCGACTCCTCCCCACCCCCACCACCCCCCAACATTGGGAGACGAGTGTCTATCACACATTATTTTTTTTTGTATACTGAATCGAGGCTCGTGAAAGAGCTAACATTTATTTCACAAACAAATCAACCAGACAAACAAAATATACAAAAAGAGGGAGCGGAAGACAAGATGGGGAGAGAAGGGGAAGCACACAACCACAACATTTGAGAGCAGGGAGAAGTGTGGGAGGGAGAGGGCTTGGGGGCAGGAGGCGTGGGAAGGGGGGGGGGGGGGGGGTGGGAGAAGTATAAAACACAAGGGGACCGAAATTAGCGGGGGTAGAAAAGATCAAGGTTTTGGATGGGGGAGGATAAGAGATGGTGGTGAACAGCTGTTTTAAAGACCTGGAGGGTGGAATGGGATTGAAGAGAGTGAGGGAGTTTGTTCCAGAGGCGGGAGAAAAGAGGAATGAAGGAGTGAAGGTGAGCAGAAAGTCTTGATTTTGGCAGTTTAACCATAAGAGGGTTGCAGGCAGATCTTGTGCGACCTGTAGGAATATTTGGGGGACAGAGCCCAGAGAGGGCTGGGGGGGGCAAGGCCAGAGAGGAGTCGGTAGAAGACGGAAAGACCACCAACCTGCCTGCGGTGAGTGAGTGAAAGGCCCTTGGAGTTAGCTTCATCGCGGGAGATTCCAATGATTTGGTGCTATATTTATTAGTTCCTGTTTTCTAAACAGAATGTACATATAGTAAAGGTTTATTTGCAGTTATGTTTCCAAATACTAATTTATATCCAATAACTAATAATACAATGTAACAGAATTTATGGGTGGACAAATGTTTTTATTTTAGATTTTTCCCCAATCCTGGTTGCGTTGATCAGATATCATGGTAAGGGTTTCAAACAATTATTCCCAGGGTTCATTAAAACACAAGAACAACAAATTTCCTACACCTACCCAACCAGGTTAAGGATGCAATGAACTTAAGAACTTTCCCATGGGATGAGATCAAGTGCAAAAAATTTTCAAGTAAGAAAAATGCAAAGTTTTTATTTGCTCAACATCATGGCCACCTGCACATATGAAAAAAGTAACTTTAACACAGCAGGTAAAGAGGAAAAGCAAAATTGCACAATGATGACAAAACAAGGCCCGAGCAGTCTAAGTGCTTCAAACGTTCAAAGTTACGTTATTTAACAAAATAGCAAAAATACGATTGTTGTTCTAACCAACAACCGATAATGTCAAATAATATAGTACTGTCGCAGTCTTATAAGAAAACAAATAAATTATTGAGATCTAAACATTTTGGCTTTGTTTCCATTGTGTTAAAACTTTGAAACCTTCATGGGACCCGTTGTAAAAGGTTTCACAGTTTTCCTTTTAAAATAATACATCAAAATCTCATAAGTGTACAAGTGTTGGACAATAATAGTCTCTCTTTTTTATTTGTTTAAATTTTTTTATTTAAAATTAATTTAATTAACTTTTAATTAATTATTTATTATTAATTAATTTAATTAAATTAATTTAATTTAATTAATTTAAAATTAATTTAATTTAAAATTTAATTTAATTAATTTATTTAATTAAAATTTAATTTATTTAAAATTAATTTAATTAAGTTATTTTAACTTTTAAATTAACTTTTAAAATAATACATCAAAATCTCATAAGTGTACAAGTGTTGGACAATAATAGTCTCTCTTAAAAATGGAACTTTTATTTTTCCTGGTCCTAAGTGTTTCTGTTGAATGTGTGCAGCTTATGTCCAGTCCTGTAAATCAATGCGTACTCCAAGCACGGTGATCCCATCAGCATCTATCACGTTCATGTTGTTACGACTAGTTAAGGCAATGCAACTAACAAACCACTTTTGATAGCGATGTTAAATATTCGAATTCAGTGTCGTTTAAATGTTAATATTTACTAAAACGGACACATCTTCACACACCTTGGATTTCCTATTCACCTCAAATATGTCGAACACCTCGTTTTTCATCATTACCTTCGCCACCAAAGGTGGATGGAGGTTATATTTTCATCCCTGTCTGTCTGTTTGTTACTCGGCCAAAATTTTTTGGAGAAGTATGTTGATCACTCCGGTTTGTGTGTGTGTGTGTGTGTGTGTGTTTGTCTGTCCGCTCACTTATACTTACCTACAGGTCACAATTTTAAATCGATCCTCACGAAACTTCACAAAACGGTGGAATCGCTGGTCGGGCAGAATCCTATTTATTTTTGAGGTCAACGTAAGTCAGAAGGTCAACGTAGGCCAAAAGGTCAACAAGCCTTTCAAATTTCTAACATCCTCAATTTTCATCCGATTGACCTGAAATATGAACAGGATTTGCATATCAGCAAACTGAATTCAACCACCAATTACGTTTGAGGTCAAAAGGCCGCTCTGCTGAGTGCCATTCTATTTTGTTCTGTTTTTCCAAGTGTCGCTCTACGAGTGATTATTTCATTTGTTTGTTTATCTGTCTGTGAACAAGATATCTCAAAAAGTTGCGGACGGATTTGGACGAAACCCGGTAGAGAGCTCGTGTGTGCGACGAGGACAACTCGATTCCATTTTGGTGAAGATCTGAATATGGATTCGGATACGAGAATTATTTATTTTTTAAGTGATTCTTCACCATCGGGCGAAAAGCGACGTATAACACGATATGATATGAGGCGCATTCAACATGTTCTACGAAGAAGACAATATAATCCAAGAAAGGCCAACTTTACTGTTTTTCAATATATAAGTGTAAATAATAAATAATAATGCAGGCCTGCATACTAGCCAGAACTTTGGGCCTTCATCAGAAGTGGGAAATGATTTAACGCGACAATACTGGAAAGACTGACACTTTATCGCAGGATTTTTGACAGAGGGTATGGGATTTAATAATTTGATCACTGTGTTGGAGACAAGTTGCCTCCTCTTTATGAAAGACACAGTGGGATCTTTAACGTACTACAATGACCAGAGCTGGCAGAATGGTCCTCCATCTTGACGTCCATCCGATGGACGTAGCGCACGACACCGATGCCTCGAAACACCAGGATAACCGTTTATTTGAACACAGCCAGGCCATCTCAAACACCTCGACGCCATCTTTGCAGCTCCTGTGTAATTAGTGGAAAATTGTTATTAAGCAAATATGGGGAAACAAGGAATTTCAACGCAGGATGACGCCATAAGCTCATCAGGCCTGCTTGATCATGCCAACATCTTAGTCCGTAATCCCCACTATTTCCAGATACTTATCCAACTCAATCACTACCTTTGCAGGAGACCATTTCAATCAGTCACCACAGAGCGAAAGACCCTTGCCTTACTACCGTCCTAACTCTCCTGTTACTCAACTGTGCTACCTTGGCCTATTAGTGTCCATTGTGCTGAGAACTTGTGTTGTCCATTATTAGTGTCCATTGTGCTGAGAACTTGTGTTGTCCATTATTAGTGTCCATTGTGCTGAGAACTTGTGTTGTCCATTATTAGTGTCCATTATGCTGAGAACTTGTGTTGTCCATTATTAGTGTCCATTGTGCTGAGAACTTGTGTTGTCCATTATTAGTGTCCATTATGCTGAGAACTTGTGTTGTCCATTATTAGTGTCCATTGTGCTGAGAACTTGTGTTGTCCATTATTAGTGTCCATTATGCTGAGAACTTGTGTTGTCCATTATTAGTGTCCATTGTGCTGAGAACTTGTGTTGTCCATTATTAGTGTCCATTATGCTGAGAACTTGTGTTGTCCATTATTAGTGTCCATTATGCTGAGAACTTGTGTTGTCCATTATTAGTGTCCATTATGCTGAGAACTTGTGTTGTCCATTATTAGTGTCCATTGTGCTGAGAACTTGTGTTGTCCATTATTAGTGTCCATTGTGCTGAGAACTTGTGTTGTCCATTATTAGTGTCCATTATGCTGAGAACTTGTGTTGTCCATTATTAGTGTCCATTATGCTGAGAACTTGTGTTGTCCATTATTAGTGTCCATTATGCTGAGAACTTGTGTTGTCCATTATTAGTGTCCATTATGCTGAGAACTTGTGTTGTCCATTATTAGTGTCCATTATGCTGAGAACTTGTGTTGTCCATTATTAGTGTCCATTGTGCTGAGAACTTGTGTTGTCCATTATTAGTGTCCATTATGCTGAGAACTTGTGTTGTCCATTATTAGTGTCCATTATGCTGAGAACTTGTGTTGTCCATTATTAGTGTCCATTGTGCTGAGAACTTGTGTTGTCCATTATTAGTGTCCATTATGCTGAGAACTTGTGTTGTCCATTATTAGTGTCCATTGTGCTGAGAACTTGTGTTGTCCATTATTAGTGTCCATTATGCTGAGAACTTGTGTTGTCCATTATTAGTGTCCATTGTGCTGAGAACTTGTGTTGTCCATTATTAGTGTCCATTATGCTGAGAACTTGTGTTGTCCATTATTAGTGTCCATTGTGCTGAGAACTTGTGTTGTCCATTATTAGTGTCCATTATGCTGAGAACTTGTGTTGTCCATTATTAGTGTCCATTGTGCTGAGAACTTGTGTTGTCCATTATTAGTGTCCATTATGTAATAATTTATCCCTCTATGAATATACATCAACCCCCGTTTGCTTTATCCAGAGCTCCCACTGTGTTGTCTGCATACCTCCATCTATGACCACCTCCAAATCCTTCTACTGTATGACAATATGACATGCTCCAAGATTGACCCTTTCATCATATAAGGTCTATCTTCATTATTCTTACTCACCCCAATCACCTTATGTTTATGTTAAACAGCATCTGCCAATGTATTAAAGCATCTAAACTTTCCAGATTCTGATTATCCACCTACCTGTTATGTACCTTACCTCCAAGCTTTGTGCCATCTGCAAATTTGGAAAGCAGTCCCTTCACCCCAATGAAGACAAAATTATATTTTGTTAAAATGCGTGTTAAAGGATGTTAAAGCATCTAAATCATTGATATAAATGATGAATACTAATGTTCCGGGTACTGACCCCAGAGGTGCACTTCTTACCTACTCCGAGCGAGACATCGTCCCACTCGAATCCACTCTTTCCTTCCTATCACTAATCCAATTCAAACAGCCACTCCACAATCCCTAACCTGAGCTTAACAACATCCTATGTCGTACCTTATCAAAAACCTTTTGAAAATCTAGATACACCACATCCACTGAATACAGGTGTATATTGAAAAAGTTGGCATTTCTTGGAAAATCTTTTCTGAGAACATTTTGAAAGCTCTATCATTACAATCAGGTTCACATCTTTTTTTCACTGCTCTTTAAGGATTCGATGATTTGATTCTACATCCAAAGGTAAACCCGATTATTTAACGACTTATTATAGAGACCAAATGACCACTCTTTTTATGGAGACCAGTGGACCACCCATAGAGATCAGATTACCCCTCTTATAGAGACCAGATGACCACTCTTTTTAGGGAGACCAGATGACCACTCATAGAGACCAGATGACCACTCATAGAGACCAGATGACCACTCATAGAGACCAGATGACTACTTATCGAGACCAGATGACTTCTTATAGAGTGTGTATATTGACCAGATGATGACCAGATGACCACTCTTATAGAGACCAGATTACCACTCGTATAAAGACCAGATTACCACTCATAGAGACCAGTTGACCACTCTTAGAGACCAGATGAACACTCTTTTTATGGAGACCAGATGACCACTGTTATAGAGACCAGATTACCACTCATAGAGACCAGTTGACCACTCATAGAGACCAGATGACAACTCATAGAGACCAGATGACCACTCTTATAGAGACCAGATGACTACTTATCGAGACCAGATGACCACTTGTATAGAGACCAGATTACCACTCATAGAGACCAGTTGTCCACTCTTAGAAACCAGATGACCACTGTTATTGAGATCAGTTGACCACTCGTAGAGACCAGATGACCGCTCTTATAGAGACCAGATGACCATTCTTTTTAGGGAGACCAGATGACCACTCATATAGACCAGATGACTACTCATAGAGACCAGATGACCACTCTTATAGAGACCAGATGACCACTCTTTTTAGGGAGACCAGATGACCACTCATAGAGACCAGATGACTACTCATAGAGACCAGATAACCACTGTTATAGAGACCAGATGACCGCTCTTGTAGAGACCAAATGACCACTCTTATAGAGACCAGATGACCACTCTTATTATAAAGACCAGATGACCAAACGTCAGCCTCTGGTTGTTTGTGCTGCATCGTTGAGGTAATGAGAAAGTTGTGATTGTGTGAGGATTTGGGTGTTACAGTTTCAAATAACTTTGCCTAATATACACATTTAATAAGTAATAAATTACTTTATGTAACAAAATAGTCTTTTTAAAAGGTCTCCGAGACCGAGTATGCCTCGAAAGAAGATTTGAATAAACCTGCAAGGGATGGAGCGGAGAAATCCATATTCATCTACTAATTGAACTTCGAAAAGCCCAACTATTTTATTTCCTCAAAACTTATGAATAAAAATGTACATTTAAAATACAAAATAGCTTTCCAAACTTTACAGAAATCCTGCACAAAGGATCCAAAGCCATTTTATTATCTTCCTCACACTTGCTGTATTCGTTTTGCTGCCACTTTGCTGCTACTTTGCTGCCACTTTGCTGCCACCAAGTTTACTTTGTTTGGATCTTTCACCGTTATTTTCCATCATTATTTCACATGGAGAAAAAAATCTTCCTGAAATATCTGATCATCGTGCCAGGTTTACCTTCTTTTTCTTTTTTGTGATTCTCTCTAAACTTTTCATTACTTCCTTCATTTTCTCACCTCCATTTGATTTTCTTATGCTAACATTCAACATGGCTGCCCTTCATAGACGCAGGTGGTT
>NC_136266.1:189489041-189554041 GCF_964187855.1 Myxine glutinosa
TGTGAAGCTGAATAAACTCAAGTCATGAGGCAATAATCACCATGACGAACGGTGAATTTTATTGATTCAGTTATGTTTATATAGAGCATAACAATGTGTTATAGAATATGGTACCGGCCTATTTGATTTTCATCCGTTAATGAAAAGAACATTCCAGATTTGAACATTATATTGGAGCTAATTGCAGGGCAAATGAACCGTTTCTCCGAGACTGTCACAGTCAAACACTGGCCCCAGGTATCCCAAAAGTACCGAAGATATCAGATGAATCATACGTTATCTGATCTTGCATTATGGAACTCACCATTTCAAAGCAGGTAAAGACCAGGATGAATGGACTGAAAGGTGCCAATGTCTGTAGGTAGTTATAGACATTTGAGATATCCTGCTATGGGCCCGATTTCCTAATGGTGAAGAATCACTTAATAAATCATACTAGCCGGACCCGGATCCAGATCTTCACCAAAATTGAATCTGTTCTTCTGTGTCAAACACACAACCTGTCCAACACGTTTCGTCCAATTCCGTCCATAACTTTATGAGATATCCTGCTATAAGTTGGTTTTAGCCCGAACACTCAATGGTGAAGAATGACTTAGAAATTAAATAAATCTCACATGCGAATCCATAGTCAGATCTTCACCAAAGTCAAATCATTTCGTCTTTGTCACATTCGCTACATCTTTGCCAAATTTCGTCTGAATCCGTCCACAACTTTTCGAGATATTTTGTTCTCAAACAAACAAACGGACAGACAGGGTGAAAACATAACCTGATGGATACAGTCACAAACCCTAAATCACAGAAGTCAACAAGATGGATAGTCACAAACTCTAAATTACAGAAGTGACCAAGAAGGATACAGTCACAAACTTTAAATTACAGACGTGAACAAGATGGATAGAGTCACAAACTCTAAATCACAGAAGTGAACAAGCTGGATAGAGTCACAAACTCTAAATTACAGAAGTGACCAAGAAGGATACAGTCACAAACTTTAAATCACAGAAGTGAACAAGATGGATAGAGTCACAAATTCTAAATCACAGAAGTGACCAAGAAGGATACAGTCACAAACTCTAAATCACAGAAGTGAACAAGCTGGATAGAGTCACAAACTCTAAATTACAGAAGTGAACAAGATGGATAGAGTCACAAACTTTAAATCACAGAAGTGAACAAGCTGGATAGAGTCACAAACTCTAAATTACAGAAGTGACCAAGAAGGATACAGTCACAAACTTTAAATTACAGACGTGAACAAGATGGATAGAGTCACAAACTCTAAATTACAGAAGTGGACAAGATGGATACAGTCACAAACTCTAAATCAAAGAAGTGGACAAGCTGGATAGAGTCACAAACTCTAAATTACAGAAGTGACCAAGAAGGATACAGTCACAAACTCTAAATCACAGAAGTGAACAAGCTGGATAGAGTCACAAACTCTAAATCACAGAAGTGAACAAGCTGGATAGAGTCACAAACTCTAAATTACAGAAGTGACCAAGAAGGATACAGTCACAAACTCTAAATCACAGAAGTGAACAAGCTGGATAGAGTCACAAACTCTAAATTACAGAAGTGAACAAGATGGATAGAGTCACAAACTTTAAATCACAGAAGTGAACAAGCTGGATAGAGTCACAAACTCTAAATTACAGAAGTGACCAAGAAGGATACAGTCACAAACTTTAAATTACAGACGTGAACAAGATGGATAGAGTCACAAACTCTAAATTACAGAAGTGGACAAGATGGATACAGTCACAAACTCTAAATCAAAGAAGTGGACAAGATGGATACAGTCACAAACCCTAAATCACAGAAGTGGACAAGATGGATAGTCACAAACCCTAAATCACAGAAGTGGACAAGATGGATACAGTCACAAACTCTAAATCAAAGAAGTGGACAAGATGGATACAGTCACAAACCCTAAATCACAGAAGTGGACAAGATGGATAGTCACAAACCCTAAATCACAGAAGTGACCAAGAAGGATACAGTCACAAACCCTAAATCACAGAAGTGAACAAGATGGATAGAGTCACAAACTCTAAATTACAGAAGTGACCAAGAAGGATACAGTCACAAACCCTAAATCACAGAAGTGAACAAGATGGATAGAGTCACAAACTCTAAATTACAGAAGTGACCAAGAAGGATACAGTCACAAACTCTAAATTACAGACGTGAACAAGGTGGATAGTGTCACAAACTCTAAATTACAGACGTGAACAAGGTGGATAGCGTCACAAACTCTAAATTACAGAAGTGGACAAGATGGATACTGTCACAAACCCTAAATCACAGGAGTGGACAAGATGGATACAGTCACACACCCTAACTCACAGGAGTGGGCAAGATGGATACAGTCACAAACCCTAAATCACAGGAGTGGGCAAGATGGATACAGTCACAAACCCTAAATCACAGAAGTGGACAAGATGGATACAGTCACAAACCCTAAATCACAGGAGTGGGCAAGATGGATACAGTCACAAACTCTAAATCACAGAAGTGAACAAGATGGATACAGTCACAAACTAAACTAGAACGGGCACTCGGTAGAGCGCATACCTTCGCCGCAGCTACTGTTCTGTACTTGGCATGGGAGTGTAGGGAACAGAACAACAAAAATACGATTCTGACCTTTTCGTGACCTTGACCTTGACCTTTGACCCGATTGCTCCCAAAATCTAATCAAATGTGTCCCGTATAATAACCAATCATCCCACCAAATTTCATGCAATTCGGTTGAATACTTTTTGAGTTATGCGAATAACATACACACACACACACACAGACATACAAATAAATACACAGCGATCAAAACATAACCTTCCGCTTTTGCGAAGGTAATTAGAGAAGTGGACAAGATGGATACAGTCACAAACTCTAAATTACAGAAGTGGACAAGATGGATAGAGTCACAAACTCTAAATTACAGAAGTGGACAAGATGGATACAGTCACAAACTCTAAATTACAGAAGTGGACAAGATGGATACAGTCACAAACCCTAAATCACAGAAGTGGACAAGATGGATACAGTCACAAACCCTAAACCACAGAAGTGAAGATGGATACGGTCACAAACTCTAAATCACAGAAGTGAACAAGATGGATAGAGTCACAAACCCTAAATCACAGAAGTGAACAAGATGGATACAGTCACAAATTCTAAATTACAGACGTGAACAAGACGGATACAGTCACAAACTCTAAATTACAAAAGTGGACAAGATGGATCCAGTCACAAACTCTAAATCAAAGAAGTGGACAAGATGGATACAGTCACAAACCCTAAATCACAGAAGTGGACAAGATGGATTGTCACAAACCCTAAATCACAGAAGTGGACAAGATGGATACAGTCACAAACCCTAAATCACAGAAGTGGACAAGATGGATACAGTCACAAACCCTAAATCACAGAAGTGGGCAAGATGGATACAGTCACAAACTCTAAATTACAGAAGTGGACAAGATGGATACAGTCACAAACTCTAAATTACATAAGTGGACAAGATGGATACAGTCACAAAGTCTAAATTACAGAAGTGGACAAGATGGATACAGTCACAAACTCTAAATTACATAAGTGGACAAGATGGATAGTCACAAACTCTAAATTACAGAAGTGAAGATGGATACAGTCACAAACCCTAAATCACAGAAGTGGACAAGATGGATACAGTCACAAACCCTAAATCACAGAAGTGGACAAGATGGATAGTCACAAACCCTAAATCACAGAAGAGGACAAGATGGATACAGTCACAAACTCTAAATCACAGAAGTGGACAAGATGGATACAGTCACAAACCCAAAATCACAGAAGTGGACAAGATGGATACAGTCACAAACCCCAAATCACAGAAGTGGACAAGATGGATACAGTCACAAACCCTAAATCACAGAAGTGGGCAAGATGGATACAGTCACAAACTCGAAATCACAGAAGTGAACAAGATGGATACAGTCACAAACCCTAAATCACAGAAGTGGACAAGATGGATACAGTCACAAACCCTAAATCACAGAAGTGGGCAAGATGGATACAGTTACAAACCCTAAATCACAGAAGTGGACAAGATGGATAGTCACAAACCCTAAATCACAGAAGTGGACTAGATGGATACAGTCACAAACTCTAAATCACAGAAGTGGACAAGATGGATACAGTCACAAACCCTAAATCACAGAAGTGGACAAGATGGATACAGTCACAAACTCTAAATCACAGAAGTGAACAAGATGGATACAGTTACAAACTCTAAATCACAGAAGTGAACAAGATGGATAGTCACAAACTCTAAATCACAGAAATGAACAAGATGGATACAGTCACAAACTCTAAATCACAGAAGTGAACAAGATGGATACAGTCACAAACTCTAAATCACAGGAGTGAACAAGATGGATACAGTCACAAACTCTAAATCACAGAAGTGAACAAGATGGATACAGTCACAAACTCTAAATCACAGAAGTGGACAAGATGGATACAGTCACAAACCCTAAATCAAAGAAGTGGACAAGATGGATACAGTCACAAACCCTAAATCACAGAAGTGGACAAGATGGATAGTCACAAACCCTAAATCACAGAAATGGACAAGATGGATACAGTCACAAACTCTAAATCAAAGAAGTGGACAAGATGGATACAGTCACAAACCCTAAATCACAGAAGTGGACAAGATGGATAGTCACAAACCCTAAATCACAGAAGTGACCAAGAAGGATACAGTCACAAACCCTAAATCACAGAAGTGAACAAGATGGATAGTCACAAACTCTAAATTACATAAGTGACCAAGAAGGATACAGTCACAAACCCTAAATCACAGAAGTGAACAAGATGGATAGAGTCACAAACTCTAAATTACAGAAGTGACCAAGAAGGATACAGTCACAAACTCTAAATTACAGACGTGAACAAGGTGGATAGCGTCACAAACTCTAAATTACAGACGTGAACAAGGTGGATAGCGTCACAAACTCTAAATCACAGAAGTGGACAAGATGGATACAGTCACAAACTCTAAATCACAGAAGTGGACAAGATGGATACAGTCACAAACCCCAAATCACAGAAGTGGACAAGATGGATACAGTCACAAACCCTAAATCACAGAAGTAGGCAAGATGGATACAGTCACAAACTCTAAATTACAGAAGTGAACAAGATGGATACAGTCACAAACTCTAAATCACAGAAGTGAACAAGATGGATAGAGTCACAAACCCTAAATCACAGGAGTGAACAAGATGGATACAGTCACAAACTCTAAATCACAGAAGTGAACAAGATGGATACAGTCACAAACTCTAAATTACAGAAGTGAACAAGACGGATACAGTCACAAACTCTAAATTACAGAAGTGGACAAGATGGATACAGTCACAAACTCCAAATCACAGAAGTGGACAAGATGGAGAAAGTCACAAACCCTAAATCACAGGAGTGAACAAGATGGATACAGTCACAAACTCTAAATCACAGAAGTGAACAAGATGGAGAAAGTCACAAACCCTAAATCACAGGAGTGGGCAAGATGGAGAAAGTCACAAACCCTAAATCACAGGAGTGAACAAGATGGATACAGTCACAAACTCTAAATCACAGAAGTGGACAAGATGGATACAGTCACAAACCCTAAATCACAGAAGTGGACAAGATGGATACAGTCACAAACCCCAAATCACAGAAGTGGACAAGATGTATACAGTCACAAACCCTAAATCACAGGAGTGGGCAAGATGGATACAGTCACAAACTCTAAATCACAGAAGTGGACAAGATGGATACAGTCACAAACTCTAAATTACAGAAGTGAACAAGATGGATAGAGTCACAAACTCTAAATCACAGAAGTGAACAAGATGGATACAGTGACAAACTCTAAATTACAGAAGTGGACAAGATGGATACAGTCACAAACTCTAAATTAGAGAAGTGGACAAGATGGATACAGTCACAAACTCTAAATTACAGAAGTGGACAAGATGGATAGAGTCACAAACTCTAAATTACAGAAGTGGACAAGATGGATACAGTCACAAACTCTAAATTACAGAAGTGGACAAGATGGATACAGTCACAAACCCTAAATCACAGAAGTGGACAAGATGGATACAGTCACAAACCCTAAACCACAGAAGTGAAGATGGATACGGTCACAAACTCTAAATCACAGAAGTGAACAAGATGGATAGAGTCACAAACCCTAAATCACAGAAGTGAACAAGATGGATAGTCACAAACTCTAAATTACAGACGTGAACAAGATGGATACAGTCACAAACTCTAAATTACAAAAGTGGACAAGATGGATACAGTCACAAACTCTAAATCAAAGAAGTGGACAAGATGGATACAGTCACAAACCCTAAATCACAGAAGTGGACAAGATGGATTGTCACAAACCCTAAATCACAGAAGTGGACAAGATGGATACAGTCACAAACCCTAAA
This sequence comes from Myxine glutinosa, assembly GCF_964187855.1. Classification (NCBI taxonomy): domain Eukaryota; kingdom Metazoa; phylum Chordata; class Myxini; order Myxiniformes; family Myxinidae; genus Myxine; species Myxine glutinosa. The sequence goes on from NC_136266.1 coordinate 189,495,527, forward strand.
TCACAGAAGTGGACAAGATGGATACAGTCACAAACCCTAAATCACAGAAGTGGGCAAGATGGATACAGTCACAAACTCTAAATTACAGAAGTGGACAAGATGGATACAGTCACAAACTCTAAATTACATAAGTGGACAAGATGGATACAGTCACAAAGTCTAAATTACAGAAGTGGACAAGATGGATACAGTCACAAACTCTAAATTACATAAGTGGACAAGATGGATACAGTCACAAACTCTAAATTACAGAAGTGAAGATGGATACAGTCACAAACCCTAAATCACAGAAGTGGACAAGATGGATACAGTCACAAACCCTAAATCACAGAAGTGGACAAGATGGATAGTCACAAACCCTAAATCACAGAAGTGGACAAGATGGATACAGTCACAAACTCTAAATCACAGAAGTGGACAAGATGGATACAGTCACAAACCCTAAATCACAGAAGTGGATAAGATGGATACAGTCACAAACCCCAAATCACAGAAGTGGACAAGATGGATACAGTCACAAACCCTAAATCACAGAAGTGGGCAAGATGGATACAGTCACAAACTCGAAATCACAGAAGTGAACAAGATGGATACAGTCACAAACCCTAAATCACAGAAGTGGACAAGATGGATACAGTCACAAACCCTAAATCACAGAAGTGGGCAAGATGGATACAGTTACAAACCCTAAATCACAGAAGTGGACAAGATGGATAGTCACAAACCCTAAATCACAGAAGTGGACAAGATGGATACAGTCACAAACTCTAAATCACAGAAGTGGACAAGATGGATACAGTCACAAACCCTAAATCACAGAAGTGGACAAGATGGATACAGTCACAAAACCCAAATCACAGAAGTGGACAAGATGGATACAGTCACAAACCCTAAATCACAGAAGTGGGCAAGATGGATACAGTCACAAACTCGAAATCACAGAAGTGAACAAGATGGATACAGTCACAAACCCTAAATCACAGAAGTGGACAAGATGGATACAGTCACAAACCCTAAATCACAGAAGTGGGCAAGATGGATACAGTTACAAACCCTAAATCACAGAAGTGGACAAGATGGATAGTCACAAACCCTAAATCACAGAAGTGGACAAGATGGATACAGTCACAAACTCTAAATCACAGAAGTGAACAAGATGGATACAGTTACAAACTCTAAATCACAGAAGTGAACAAGATGGATACAGTCACAAACTCTAAATCACAGAAGTGGACAAGATGGATAGTCACAAACCCTAAATCACAGAAGTGGGCAAGATGGATACAGTCACAAACTCGAAATCACAGAAGTGAACAAGATGGATACAGTCACAAACCCTAAATCACAGAAGTGGACAAGATGGATACAGTCACAAACCCTAAATCACAGAAGTGGGCAAGATGGATACAGTTACAAACCCTAAATCACAGAAGTGGACAAGATGGATAGTCACAAACCCTAAATCACAGAAGTGGGCAAGATGGATACAGTCACAAACTCGAAATCACAGAAGTGAACAAGATGGATACAGTCACAAACCCTAAATCACAGAAGTGGACAAGATGGATACAGTCACAAACCCTAAATCACAGAAGTGGATAAGATGGATACAGTCACAAACCCCAAATCACAGAAGTGGACAAGATGGATACAGTCACAAACCCTAAATCACAGAAGTGGGCAAGATGGATACAGTCACAAACTCGAAATCACAGAAGTGAACAAGATGGATACAGTCACAAACCCTAAATCACAGAAGTGGACAAGATGGATACAGTCACAAACCCTAAATCACAGAAGTGGGCAAGATGGATACAGTTACAAACCCTAAATCACAGAAGTGGACAAGATGGATAGTCACAAACCCTAAATCACAGAAGTGGACAAGATGGATACAGTCACAAACTCTAAATCACAGAAGTGGACAAGATGGATACAGTCACAAACCCTAAATCACAGAAGTGGACAAGATGGATACAGTCACAAAACCCAAATCACAGAAGTGGACAAGATGGATACAGTCACAAACCCTAAATCACAGAAGTGGGCAAGATGGATACAGTCACAAACTCGAAATCACAGAAGTGAACAAGATGGATACAGTCACAAACCCTAAATCACAGAAGTGGACAAGATGGATACAGTCACAAACCCTAAATCACAGAAGTGGGCAAGATGGATACAGTTACAAACCCTAAATCACAGAAGTGGACAAGATGGATAGTCACAAACCCTAAATCACAGAAGTGGACAAGATGGATACAGTCACAAACTCTAAATCACAGAAGTGAACAAGATGGATACAGTTACAAACTCTAAATCACAGAAGTGAACAAGATGGATACAGTCACAAACTCTAAATCACAGAAGTGGACAAGATGGATAGTCACAAACCCTAAATCACAGAAGTGGACAAGATGGATACAGTCACAAACCCTAAATCACAGAAGTGGACAAGATGGATACAGTCACAAACCCTAAATCACAGAAGTGGGCAAGATGGATACAGTCACAAACTCTAAATTACAGAAGTGGACAAGATGGATACAGTCACAAACTCTAAATTACATAAGTGGACAAGATGGATACAGTCACAAAGTCTAAATTACAGAAGTGGACAAGATGGATACAGTCACAAACTCTAAATTACATAAGTGGACAAGATGGATACAGTCACAAACTCTAAATTACAGAAGTGAAGATGGATACAGTCACAAACCCTAAATCACAGAAGTGGACAAGATGGATACAGTCACAAACCCTAAATCACAGAAGTGGACAAGATGGATAGTCACAAACCCTAAATCACAGAAGTGGACAAGATGGATACAGTCACAAACTCTAAATCACAGAAGTGGACAAGATGGATACAGTCACAAACCCTAAATCACAGAAGTGGATAAGATGGATACAGTCACAAACCCCAAATCACAGAAGTGGACAAGATGGATACAGTCACAAACCCTAAATCACAGAAGTGGGCAAGATGGATACAGTCACAAACTCGAAATCACAGAAGTGAACAAGATGGATACAGTCACAAACCCTAAATCACAGAAGTGGACAAGATGGATACAGTCACAAACCCTAAATCACAGAAGTGGGCAAGATGGATACAGTTACAAACCCTAAATCACAGAAGTGGACAAGATGGATAGTCACAAACCCTAAATCACAGAAGTGGACAAGATGGATACAGTCACAAACTCTAAATCACAGAAGTGGACAAGATGGATACAGTCACAAACCCTAAATCACAGAAGTGGACAAGATGGATACAGTCACAAAACCCAAATCACAGAAGTGGACAAGATGGATACAGTCACAAACCCTAAATCACAGAAGTGGGCAAGATGGATACAGTCACAAACTCGAAATCACAGAAGTGAACAAGATGGATACAGTCACAAACCCTAAATCACAGAAGTGGACAAGATGGATACAGTCACAAACCCTAAATCACAGAAGTGGGCAAGATGGATACAGTTACAAACCCTAAATCACAGAAGTGGACAAGATGGATAGTCACAAACCCTAAATCACAGAAGTGGACAAGATGGATACAGTCACAAACTCTAAATCACAGAAGTGAACAAGATGGATACAGTTACAAACTCTAAATCACAGAAGTGAACAAGATGGATACAGTCACAAACTCTAAATCACAGAAGTGAACAAGATGGATACAGTCACAAACTCTAAATCACAGAAGTGAACAAGATGGATACAGTCACAAACTCTAAATCACAGAAGTGAACAAGATGGATACAGTCACAAACTCTAAATCACAGAAGTGGACAAGATGGATACAGTCACAAACCCTAAATCACAGAAGTGGACAAGATGGATACAGTCACAAACTCGAAATCACAGAAGTGAACAAGATGGATACAGTTACAAACTCTAAATCACAGAAGTGGACAAGATGGATACAGTCACAAACCCTAAATCACAGAAGTGGACAAGATGGATACAGTCACAAACTCTAAATCACAGAAGTGGACAAGATGGATACAGTCACAAACCCTAAATCACAGAAGTGGACAAGATGGATACAGTCACAAACCCTAAATCACAGAAGTGGACAAGATGGATACAGTCACAAACCCTAAATCACAGAAGTGGACAAGATGGATACAGTCACAAACTCGAAATCACAGAAGTGGACAAGATGGATACAGTCACAAACCCTAAATCACAGAAGTGGACAAGATGGATACAGTCACAAACTCTAAATCACAGAAGTGGACAAGATGGATACAGTCACAAACCCTAAATCACAGAAGTGGACAAGATGGATACAGTCACAAACCCTAAATCACAGAAGTGGACAAGATGGATACAGTCACAAACCCTAAATCACAGAAGTGGACAAGATGGATACAGTCACAAACTCGAAATCACAGAAGTGGACAAGATGGATACAGTCACAAACTCGAAATCACAGAAGTGAACAAGATGGATACAGTCACAAACTCTAAATCAAAGAAGTGGACAAGATGGATACAGTCACAAACCCTAAATCACAGAAGTGGGCAAGATGGATACAGTCACAAACCCTAAATCACAGAAGTGGGCAAGATGGATACAGTCACAAACTCGAAATCACAGAAGTGAACAAGATGGATACAGTCACAAACCCTAAATCACAGAAGTGAACAAGATGGATACAGTCACAAACCCTAAATCACAGAAGTGGTATGAAAAACTGGAAACTCGGAAAGAGGTGAGCTTGGGGAGGATTAATTGGAGTAGAAAATATCATGGTTATGGATGAGGAATAATCTGAGATGAGAGTGAACAGCTGTCGTGAAGCTCCGATAGGAAGAGTGAACAGCTGTCGTGAAGCGCCGATAGGAAGAGTGAACAGCTGTCGTGAAGCTCCGATAGGAAGAGTGAACAGCTGTCGTGAAGCTCCGATAGGAAGAGTGAAAAGCTGTCGTGAAGCTCCGATAGGAAGAGTGAACAGCTGTCGTGAAGCTCCGATAGGAAGAGTGAAAAGCTGTCGTGAGCTCCGATAGGAAGAGTGAACAGCTGTCGTGAAGCTCCGATAGGAAGAATGAAATGGGAGAGACCGAGGAACTTGGTTACACAGTCGAGAAAGAGATGAGCAGTGATTCTGGATTTTGGGAGTTTCAACAGAATGGAGTTGATGATGGAGGGTAGACGGTACTTTTGAAACACTAGGGGTAGGGCATGCCCGTACTATATATAAGCTAGGACGTGCCCGTACGTGGGTGCCCGTTCCTTGCCAAAAAAAAAAAAAAAAAAAATTTGTGTAGGGGTGTGTGTGTGTAAACATCCTAGGGCGTGCCCGTACGTGGGTGCAAAAAAACATGCGTGCAAACAACAACAACAAAAAAAAAAACTTTGAAACCACGTGGCAGTAACGACCACAGAACCCCCCCCCCCTCTATTTACATGAATGGTTTGGTCCATTCGCAACGACAACAGAACCCCCCCCTCTATTTACATGCAATGGTTTGGTCCATTCGCAACGCCAAAGCGAACGGCGAACGGCTAAATCGCCATAGCTCGGTAAGTACTTGTCCGATTAATTTCAAACCTTGAAAAGGCACATCCTCGGGTCCCCAGCAATATACCTGGCAAGTTGCAAGTATATCGGACCCGTGGTTGTCGAGAAACAGCGGTCACAGACAAACAAACAAACGTACAAACGTACAAACGTACAAACAAACACACAGAGATTACTGGAATTATAGATAGATGAAGAAACCGATTGGGAGGCGGGGGGGGGGGGGGGGGGAGAGCACAACATGAAAAGGGTAGAGTAGGCAAGACCAGAAATGATGGGGAAGAATATAGCGAGACCACCGACCTCTCTGTAATGTGAAAGTGATAGAACCAGAGACTGAGCTTCATCGGGGGAGATTCTAATAATCATGAAGGCCTTGGTTTCTCGGGTGACAATCTGAGCAATATGTGAGGCAGGGGTGCCAGCCCAGATTTTAGAGTGGTACCGTGGGACCCCGCTATTCGCAGGGGATACGTTCCTGGAAAATCAGTGAATAGTGGAACCGTGAGCGGGGTCCGACTGTACTCCATCAAGCTGTGAATGAAGGCCTCATAGGGGATGAAAGTTCAGGTATGCTAAGAAGGGACTCTACAATGGAGGACGTCCAACACACACGTGCACGCGCACACACACACACACACACACACACGACCAATCGAGATAGATGAGCCAAACACAGCCAATGAGATTGGGGGAAGCACTGACACCTCCCGAGGCACTCTGGGTACCAGCAACGTTACAACAATGGCTCGGCTTTTTTTTATAGCACTCAGCGAGGCATTTGCCAAGGAGGAATTTCCTCCTCCCCATGGATGCCAACCGATGGGGATGGTCCATGTTCTATCCTTTTAAATGCTGAACATCAAACAAGGAAGCAACACGGACCATTTTAAAAGTCTTCGGTATGACTTGAATTCGTCCAAACCGGATGGGTGTTTTTTAGAAGACAACATCTCCTTGGATGGCCGTTGGCTCCCTTCAAGAGTTCTTTCGCCCTTTTTCAGTTGTTGTTTTTAGTCCTGGTGTCACAGGGTGTCCTGGCAGGGTCTCACAGGGTGTGCTGGCAGGGTCTCACAGGGTGTCACAGGGTGTCCTGGCAGGGTGTCACAGGGTGTCCTGGCAGGGTCTCACAGGGTGTGCTGGCAGGGTCTCACAGGGTGTCACAGGGTGTCCTGGCAGGGTGTCACAGGGTGTCCTGGCAGGGTGTCATAGGGTGTCCTGGCAGGGTGTCACAGGGTGTCCTGGCATGGTGTCACGCCACTGTCACAGGGTGTCCTGGCAGGGTGTCACAGTGTGTCCTGGCAGGGTGTCACACTGTCACAGAGTGTCTTGGCAGGGTGTCACAGTCACCCTTCCCTCTAGCAAAACCCAGTGTCGGTTTAGTTGCCAACAACCCGACCATGCGGCAGGTAGCACTGGCTCTGGAGGCCAATTTAGAAGTATGGTTTGCCAAAGAAAGATCATGGCTGGTAATGAGGACCAAAAGTTTGAGTGACTGAATTTCTTCAAGAAGAATATTATGAAAGTATATCGGAGATTATGCCAGATGGTCCTTTCAGAGGGACAGCGTGAGAGTGTGAGATTTGTCAGGATTGTACGACATATTCCAAGAGTTCTGCTGCCTGCCTATCCAAAGGATGAGTGATGGTGCGGTAGATGGTGGAGTCACCAGCAAACAGATAAATAGGATTTTACAGAGAGCCAGAGAGATCGTTGATGAAATTAGGAATAGATCCGGGACCAAAATACTGCCTTGGGCCACCACATCCTGGACGTCAGGTTATGAGAATAGAGAACGTCAATAGGCCAAAATTGGCAATAGCCAAGGGGAGAGACAATAAGGAGTGAGGGACGTCCCATGGGAGGAATAATTTTTTTAATCAGATGATTTCCAGGTTACTAGCAGTGGCCTTGATTGATAGATCTGACAGGTGGAAACAGAGGCCTCACATATTTGAATTACACACAGTTATGGACAGGGGTGCAGGAATCTGGAGAAGAGGTGGAGGAACTCAGAGATGGGGTGTGGGAAAGGTGAAGCTGACAAACGGTGCGGCTGGAGGGAGGAGCTAGTAAGGAGGGGCGGGAGCGGAAGCTCAGAGGTGCATGGCGAGGGGAACCTGAGAGGGGCATGGTGAGGGGAGGATGGGAGAGGGTGAGGCAAGTGGGAAGGAGGGAAGGGATGTAATGATGATGAAGCTGTGAGGGGGTGGGGTGATGACGAGGCAGAACGTGGGGACATGAGGTGGAGGAATGCTGAAGAGGGGAAGTGAAGGAGTGTAGCTGTGAGGATGTATGGTTGTAGTAGATGAGTGCGAGGGTCCTGACGTGGAGGTGTTTGACGACACCCTCAATGGAGTTGGCGGTCATGTGCAGGTAAGTCCTGCAAACTGGACCTGTCATGACAGCAAATTTAGATATTTTGTGATTCAATTTGTGTGTGAATTTCAAGTTAAACATATCCCCTTAGTGTTGAGACAGATTACAGGAGAGCTTAAATGAATGAATGTTTAAGGTAATGGAGGAAAGTTGTGCTGTTGGTGACATTGGAAGTAGAAGGTGGAGCGTTTGTGAATTTGACACCTTTGGGAAGGAAACCTTGTGAACAATAAGAATAAGAGGAATATGTCGTGATGAAAAATAAGGTAAGTGAAGTATTTTAAAATGTTATTAAAAGCTTTTAAAATAAGAAATAAATTAATTCAATTAAAAAGAATGTTAGTTCATTTGTTAGGAAGTGAGACAGGAAGAGATCAAGAATGAAGGGACAATTCTTAAACTAAACGGAAAGGGAACAGACATAATGATATTTGGAGGGATTTTTTAGGAGGGGAGAATTAAAAAAATAAAGATATATGTACAGTCACGTGAAAAAGTAAGTACACCCCGTGTAAAGTTTTGACTTTTTCAACATATTTCAACATACAGTTATTTGATCTTCATTTCAACAATATTGAGAGATAAAGGTGATATAATATAACAAATATCATGAAACATTTACATTTTGTAGTCCATTGTATAATTTAAATAAACATAAATGCAAATTTCGCATGTGGAAAAAGTAAGTACACCCCTACATTTATCACTACTTCAAATACCTAAAATTAGAATCAGGTGCACCAGCTCAGGTGCAAATGATTAGAACTTCGTTAGAGAGGATCTTGGAGGAACCTGTCTTATTTAAACCTCAGACATTTCGTTTGGTTTACTTTTTGTTGTTGAAGTGTGCGGCGTCACCATGCCTCGATCAAAAGAGCTCTCTGAGGCCTTCAGAAAGAAGGTTATAGATGCCTACAAGTCTGGGAAGGGATTCAAAAAGATCTCCAAACAATTTGCAATCAATCATTCGACTATCCGGAAGATCATCTACAAGTGGAGAAGATTTCAAACAACTGCCAACTTGTTCAGGCCAGGCCGCCCCAGCAAGTTCAGCCCGAGAGCAGACCGCAAGATGCTGAACGAAGTCTCCAAGAACCCCAGAATGTCATCACGGGACCTACAGGTAGCTCTTGCCACTGTTGATGTCAAAGTGCATGAGTCTCCCATTACAAAGAGGCTGCACAAATTTGATCTACATGGGAGGTGTGCCAGGAGGAAACCTTTGCTATCCAGAAAGATCATCACGGCAAGACTAAAGTTTGCCAATGAACACTTCGGTAAAGACCAGCACTTCTGGAACAATGTGCTCTGGACAGATGAGTCAAAGGTAGAGCTATTTGGCCACAGTACCAGAAGACATGTTTGGCGAAAACCAAAGACAGCATTTGACCACAAGAACCTGATACCAACTGTAAAGCATGGTGGTGGAAATATTATGGTTTGGGGCAGCTTTGCTGCATCAGGGCCTGGGCAGCTCACCATCATAGAATCCACTATGAATTCCTCATTGTACCAGAGGGTGCTTGAGGATAGTGTGAGGCCATCTGTCGGAGAAGTTGAAGCTCAACCGAAAGTGGACCTTGCAACATGACAATGACCCTAAACATACCAGTAAATCCACCAAGGAATGGCTGAAAAGAAAGAAATGGAGGGTTCTGGAATGGCCAAGTCAAAGTCCGGATCTAAATCCCATCGAGATGTTGTGGTGGGGTTCGAAACGAGCTGTGCATGGAAGAAACCCCTCAAACATCGCACAGCTGAAAGAATTCTGCATGGAGGAGTGGGCAAAAATTTCGCCCAGACGATGTCAGAGACTGGTAAACAGTTATAAGAAACGCCTACTTGAGATTGTTTCTGCCAAAGGGGGCAATACCATCTATTAGAGCCAAGGGTGTACTTACTTTTTCCACATGCGAAATTTGCATTTATGTTTATTTAAATTATACAATGGACTACAAAATGTAAATGTTTCATGATATTTGTTATATTATATCACCTTTATCTCTCAATATTGTTGAAATGAAGATCAATTCGCTGTATGTTGAAATATGTTGAAAAAGTCAAAACTTTACATGGGGTGCACTTACTTTTTCACGTGACTGTATGTATATGTGTGTGTTCTAGGCTTGTGGAAGAGCTAGAACACAAAACAGGTCAGGACACAACATGGCAAAGGGAACAGCAGGAGAAACTCAAACAGCAGGGCAGAGGGAGAAAGTCGACGGAGACGGCCAACCAGGTAATGCAGGTAACGATGATCGGTAGGGGAAAAGGTCAGGGATGAACAAGACGAAGTTGAGGAACATGAAAAGCAAATGCTTCGCATAAACAAAGTGGAACAAGGCATGTGGAATCAAAGCAAAGACAGAACGTGCACACCCATTATACTAGTTGAAGCCTTGCCAAATAGGCCAGACACTGATGGGGACACAAAATTGACAATACACCACAACAATGTATGGCTAAACATGGAACATTGGAATATAACACAACCAGTAACACAGAACAAAAACATAACAGAAAGACACGACGGATCTGGTTTGGAAAGCTTTGATGAACTGGAAGGCGGAACGGCCTGCACAAGCCAACGCCCAACACGCTCAGACCCCAAACCGGAAGCTAGACCCAGAACCGAAGATTCATACATGCTGTTGCAGAATCTTTTTAATACTGAGCCAACATTGTAGATGAGACAGTCAGATTAATAATACCTCTACCAAAGGATGGCATGCAATACCTTTGATGCAGCATCTTCGGGGCTTTGCGTAAAGAGAGTGCCCTATTTCACTGAGGATTTATCATGAAAGCTTAAAAGCTCACATGATGTGACTGCAGCTCACCTATCTATCCTTCCCAGAATCAGGATTGCAATCTACCCTTTGTTGGGTTTATTCTGTAAAGTTTTTGGGAAATTAATCATTGGACATTATGCAACATGAGGGAAGTCTTACCGTGTATTTGTGCTCCGAGCTTGAAACTCTACCGCAGTCGGTCTTTCGGCCTGTGCAGCTTCAGGGCACTGTAGTGCCGCAAGGTCAAAGGCACGTGTGTCTTCTTCACCACCTCCTTCATCATCGTAGCTCACCACCGTTTCTCGGACATCTCCGGGCGGACAGCCACCCGCTGCTGGGGCGGCCTTCCGTCTGCGGCCTAGGGCTGCCCAGAGCACCGCCAGAACTGACAGAGCAGCATTCGGAAAGAACTCAATAAAACAGTCCAAAATACAAAGAAACAACAACAAAGTGAGTGAAAATGCCTTTATATAAAAGCATACATTCAAATAAATTGCTCTTAAATAAATCAGCTTCAACAGTGAATAATGCTCATATGGAAACTCAACTGGGATAGATTTCATCTCTGCAAACAACAAACAGAACATGAGCACAGTTGGACCACCTCTTCATTCATCCATTAACAGTGAAGTAACTGACACAAGTAATTTTCACAGGGACCTTGGCCAAAGTTCAATCGACGTGGGTTTAATCTCTACATGAGAGGATTCCACATAGCTATTTGGGCGGTGTATAAGCCAACAGATCGTTGTCTCCATCGATCTTGCCGAGGCCATAACACCTATCGGCTCAAATTTCTTTTAACTGTTGACTTGGTAGTTTTTACAATGAAGGAAACATTATCAATGTTGTTAAAAGTTTAATTTGTGATTGGAGTTATGTTGTTTGGAATGAAAAAATATATCGAGTTCAAGTAAATGACGACATGCCGTGATGGTTTCTACTTTCTAAACGTAAACTTCGCGGATCACCATATGCAGATTCGCCACGGACCCACAATCGATGTTTCTACACGTGAACGTACCCGTTTGTTTGCGAACAGGTACGTTTTTTATGGAAGTCCTTCACGAACTTGCTGTCCATGTCTGACGTGTGACTGAGGGTGCTACAGGAATGTGAAATGTATTGGTTTCATGTTTTAGCATTCGCCGTTTCTGCATTGCCTGTTTGCTTCTGGCCTCCCACCCGTGCATAGTTTGGGTATCTCACTAGTAAAATCCTAATTTACATAATTTACAAGGATTGACACTATCTGATGGCAAATTTTCTGGGAGAAGAAACAGCTTCTTTTCTCATCATAGACGTACACACTATTGATGATAAAGCAAAAAAGTTGGATCAGCAGCTATATAACTCAGTTGGGGGCATTATGATCATTAAAGTCTCTATTTTGGATTTGATCCTACAAAACAATTGATTTAACTATGACAGATTTTCAAAAGGTTAAACAACCAAGAAGAAAAAGACAAAATGTCATAGCCTCTGTGGTTTTTGTAATTTTTCTGTACAGAGTTAAAGGTCATGAGTCAGCCATCTTTGGTCAGATTACAAAACAAAATCTTCTTCATCTGTATGCTCTCATGTGTTGTCTTTGTGCCAAGTTTGAACAAAATCGGACTATGCATGTCAATAAATGGTTCGGGACACGTTTAAGTAACAACAAGTCGGGAGACAACGATGGTTCATGAGCAAGCGGTATTCAATGACAAAGGACGGACTATAACCGAAACAGACCCGGACTGGGGGGTTGGGGGCCCACGTGGCAGGTGTCGGCCCCCGACATGCGGTGTACATGCATATTTACAAAGGGCCCCAATGCACTGCGTGCGCAGGCCTTTAATAGCCAGCTGTACGTAATTTTGTGTGGTGCTGGCCCGGAAATGTCAAAACGAAGGTTACTGACCTTGAAATGAGATAGAAAATAATGTATAATCAGTTATGAGGTTAGTTAGCTACACAATACCGAAAATTCGGTTCAATTCCGACAACTTTGAAAATTTGACCTTTGTGACCTTCAAAGGTCAAAGGTCGAAGATTCTGAAATTTGTTGGAAAACTTGTGTTTCATGATGTATGTGATAATATAAAAACATGTACGACATTTCACCCTATCAGGAAGCGAACAATGTAATAAAACAATCAAAAATCGACTTTTCTAAAATTCGTGACCTTGTGACCTTGACCTTGGGGCGAAAATGAAAAATCGAGCTCCGTGGGGCTAGACACATGACATTGGCCTAACCAAATACTGAAACCCCTGTCAAATTGCACTAAACCCCTCGGAGAAGATGTAGCTTGAACTCGATTACCCCCCCAAAAGACATCTTTTTCGGGCGTGGCTCCGCCCACAATGGGCGCAATACGCCCACTCTAGGCAGGACACAACTAGATCATGATATCAACCTCCCACCCAAGTTTCATCAAGATCGGATGATATCATCGGGTAGTTATGCTGCGGATAGACAGACACACCCATGACGAATATAGTGGTCACTGTTTGATAACTCATGAACCAAAAATGGCCACCAGTCGACCATGTTAGATCTGATCTTGAAAATAAATGACGTGCATATGTAAGAAATCATTCATTGTCCGTGTGCAAAGTTTGAACAAGATTGGTAAATGAATGTCTGAGAAAAGGTTGAGGATGTGTTCAACATCGGTTTTTTATACAACAAAAATGGCCGCCAGTCTACCAGTCAGCCATCTTTTATCAGATCGCATAATGAAGTGAAGTACATATGTATGTCATAATGTACTGTGCGTGTGCCAAGTTTGAACAAAATTGACCATGCATGCTCAAGAAATGGTTGTGAACATGTTTAAGTAACACAATGGCTGCCAGTCAGCCATGTTGAGTTTGATCTCGAAAGAGAATGACCTGTATATGCAAGCCATCGTTCATTATCTGTGTGCCAAGTTCCAACAACATCGGTAAATGCTTGTCCGAGAAATGGTTGAGTACTTGTTCAACATCAGGGGTTTTTTTTTACAACTAAAATGGCCGCACGTCCGCCATATTTGATCACACCGAGAAACAAAATTATGTACATATGTATACCATCATGTACTGTGTTTGCGCCAAGTATGAACAAAATCGGTCCAGACATCTCCGAGATATGGTTGTGGACGCATGCACGCACGGACGGATGGACTAGACCCAATCCATAAGCCCCCTTTTTGAAAGAGGTTTAACGGGGCTAATGAGATACTCATAAGAGACCAATACTGTATATACATCTCCAGGGACGGATAGCCGACCAAGCTTTACTCCGAGGCATTCAATCCAATGGCAGTGTGAATACGTGTGGGGGATGAGGGCAGCAAAGGGTAGTGAAGCTCTTACCTTCACGGACCCTACTGGACGTCTTTGAACCTGGATAATCAACTCAAACCCGACACGGAATTATAATGCAAAAATACCGGCTTTATTGAAAGAAATTCCGGTAACAAAAGAATGCACGATAAAACTAATATCCCAAATGGAGCGCCCCCATACAGACTCGTATATAACACAAGGGGACGATAAAAGAACGAAAATAAAAATGGAGTGTACTCAGCTTCGAGCAGCTCTTGAACCCGTCAGGAATCGTCACAGGCCTCTCATCCTTGTGCGGTAAAACACGCCTTCGTGCGCAGTTTGTGCACCGGAAAACAGGCCTTAGCGCACCGATTGTTCATTGCAGCCGCACTCATTCTCGCCGCCTGCTTCACACAGCACCGACGTCTCTCCGGTTCACTCGGCACTGCCCTCAGCCATCACGAAGCTACGGGCCAAGCGCACCAGAGTCTACGAGCCGCGACTGCCCCTCCTCACGATCGTCGAAACCCAAAGCCAGGGATATAAAATGCCGGCTCCAATGTCCCTGGTGCAAGAGGAGCAAATGTCCACGTCTGCTCGCCACCAAAGCCAGGAGGTAAGAGCGTATAATGAAGGCCATTGCTCGTGAAGAAAGCCCCACGCAAGAGGATACTGAATCCACATCTGCTTGCCACCAATGCCCCCACGCAAGAGGACAAAATGTCGGGACACAAGTCTTTTGTTCTCCAGGCTCTGACGTCATCCGACAATCCCCGTGCGTGCCCCTATCAGCGAGTCCCATCTCATTGCTCGACCTTACCGGACCAATCACTGCTCTTCGGGGCTTTGCATCACTGACCTGCCTGCTTGATGTTGCGATGTGGCAGATGGTGGCGCCAGCAGTATTGTTCAATGTCTTGTGCTGGTTACTTTTATTTAATGTTTATTTTAGGTAAGGAGTGCATGGCGGGTGTGGTGTGTGTCATAAGGAACAAGGGGTCATAAGGATATTTTCCACCCCCGTTAAAACACCCCAAATTCGCCTCTTTCAATGCCCAACTTATTTCCTGAAATTCCAAGTAATGAAATTCCTAATAGTGTTCAATTGCTATATACCTCCCCCTTCCACAGAGCTAGCGACGTTCCTTGTTCTCGACTGTTGTTGTGCTAGTTTGCTTTCCTCTCCCTCCCCCTCTTGTTTCCCGCTCCCTTCATTGCATGTTTTATGTGTCTGTGCATGTTTTCATGTTCAATGTGTTAGCTCTTACACGAGCCTCGATTCTGTATACAAAAAAAAAAAATGGGGAAAAATACAGAGGCGATTGCATACAGGGGATTAATTACCCTTAATCCCTAACAAATGAACATAACCCCACTCCTCGCCATGTCATGGGGACAAAGATACACTCTTACATGACATCCGGACTAAATGGATCCCTACTTATGGTCCATGGGGGTACTTCTTCTTCATGACAGACGGAGCACACCACCTATACAATTCTACCTGGACTAAGGTATTGCATTGCCTACCCCCACACAAACGTGACAATATATATATATATACTAGCAGAAGTACCCGGCATTGCCGGCGGGGGAGGAGGAGGGGAGGGGGAAGAGGAGGGGAGGGGAACGGGGGGAGAGGGGAGGAGAGGGTGGGGAGGGTGGGGGAATGGGGGGGGGGAGGAGGAGGGGAGGGGAGGAGGAGGGGAGGGGGAAGAGGAGGGGAGGGGAACAGGGGGGAGGGGGAGGGGAACAGGGGGGAGGGGGAGGGGGAAGGGGGGAGGGGAGAGGGGAGGGTGTGGGGGTGCCCCGGGGAAGAAGGGCCCCTCCCCCCTCCCCCTTCCCCTTCCCCCTCCCCCCTTCACCTCCCCCCTTCACCTCCCCCTCCCCCCCTCCCCCCTTCCCCCCGTTCCCCTCCCCTCCTCTTCCCCCTCCCCTCCTCCTCCCCCTTAACACCAGGGGGG
The DNA here is from genome assembly GCF_964187855.1 of Myxine glutinosa. Taxonomy (NCBI): domain Eukaryota; kingdom Metazoa; phylum Chordata; class Myxini; order Myxiniformes; family Myxinidae; genus Myxine; species Myxine glutinosa. The sequence continues at coordinate 189,511,498 of NC_136266.1, forward strand.
TTGACTCAGCCTGTCATCCTACCGAGGTCGGCAAATTGAGTACCAGTTCACTGGTAATTCCCTGTGTGCCGCAAGAGGCGCCTAACAGGGTTGGCGGCACGAACCCGGAAGTCGGAACTCATTGTCGTCAAATAAATGTAGCATGTATGTTTCACTCTCTGTCACATGCCGTTGGTCCATGTCAATCGGATGAAGTTGAAAAATTAACATTACGAAGTTTCTCTGGGACATACTGATTCCGAATAATGAAGTTGAAAAATTAACGTTCCGAAATACGCTAATTACGCTAACAGAAGCGCTGGCACTGCGAAGCGCTAGAGGGAGCGCTGTGCTCCCTCCCTTCGATTCCCTCCCTCTTCTGCTAGCGCTTCTGCGCTAATACGCTAATTTTAAAACCCGAAGTTTTTTTTAAAATTTAAGGTGTGCTGTAGTTGCTCCGAGACGTACTGATTCCGAATATGCCTTTGGTTTTTCTCTGCGATGAGTAGTTCTCGAGTTATAAGAGGACAAACAAACAAACATACTTTACTGCTATATATATATATATATATATATATATATATATATATTGTTACGAATTTGGGTAGTGATATATGTAGAGCAGAGTAGATCTGAGTAGGTGACATGCTTCAACTGTCGCGATAGGGAATCTACCTGTAATAAGTCATGTGTAGGCGTTTTGTCGGCTAAGATGTAAGATTGTGAATCTACAAGGAGATTCGGGGTGATAGGTAGTGTAGGGTTAATGAGTAGAGCCCTTGTATGTCTCACCTGGTTAGCCAAACCTTTGTCCATTTTGGCACTGCACACCACATAGACACTAGTTAGGACCTTTTGTACAACACTAAATGACGCCCTTTCCCCCCTGACATGACTTGGGAAGAAATCGGGCTAGGACACTGCCGATAATGGCCGCCACCATTTGCACCTCTGAGAGGCCTACCCACCTCGCATAGCACATGCTGTGACCAAGGAGTAGGGGACGGGAGTGAGAGTGGCACAGTGGGCATGCCCCTGGACGAGCCGGCGAGTCGGTGGAGGCTCTGATTGGCAGAGCAGTGCGCCAATGCTGACGTGACCGGCCAGAGATATTAACAGTGCCGGACGCCTTTTTGGGAGAGTTGGATTGAGAGTTCATTCTGAGCAGATAGAGAGAGAGTTGTTCAGTTGGAGTCCTGGTGCGAGTGAGTTGAGACTCGGCGTGTGGAGTTGCGCAGAGTGTAGTGAGTTCGTGTGCAGAGTTGAGTTCGTGCGCAGTTTGAGAGTTGATGAACGAGCGCCGAACACCAGTGGGTTCACAGTCGAGTTGAGAGAGGCCTGGCTTGCTGGTTGAGTTCGTTTGTGAGTTGGATCCTGAGTGAGTTATGCACGAGTGAGCAGTTGCGCAACAGGTGGATTCCTGACAGTCGTCCCGGTGGTCCAAGTGGCTTGTCGACCGTGTGCGAGGGCCGACCTCGTAGTGCTTGGTGCTTGGTGCTCGGTGCTCGGGGCTCTGGAACCTGAAGCGAGGCGTGCCGCGGGACGAAAGGAGCAGCGTGTTGGACAGCAGCCAAAGACAACGACGAGACAGATAAGCCCGAGCTCCGCGTATACATTTTACACAACAGACGTGTTTCTTTCGTATTTGATCCCTCGTTTTGTATTTGATATCTGGTGTGCGGGATCAGGATTTAGGATATTTATTACCGGCGCGTGCTTTTTCCTGTCCTTGCTTTCATTGAATAAACCCTTACATTACTTTTTGTACAAATACTTGAACGCAGTTTACTGGGTGGTTGATTTCACAGTTAAGGCTGCGGGGACTTGCGCCGCTTCCCTCCATTCCGCGCGCTTAGGTGTTTTAGATTTTGGAATCCGCCATTGAGTTTCCTTCTCGGAGTTAAAGCCTTCGTGATCGGCATCCGCGACCGCCAGATATTAATTTCGGCGGTTGCGCGACAATATATACAAATATATATTTTAAATATACATACATACATACATACATACATACATACATACATACACGAATTGAGGCGAGGAAATTGAGGAATTGAGGAAAACGCGAAGAATTGAGAGCTGCTGCCTCCGACCCTGCCTCCCTCTCCAGCAATCCACCTCAAGCCATACCTGCCTGCAATATCCCCCGTGTAAGTGTGAACGTCGTCTGTCCTAATCGTTGTCCTGGGGTTAAGTAAATTGAATAGTTTAAGCTAACGATGCACTGTGTGACTGCTTCTTCCATCCATTGCTGTAAATAATTTTGGTCGCTCTTTCTTTTTGCTTGTGTGTGTATAATAAATCTGTTCTTCCTCCGTACTCTGTCTTCTTCTCTTTTCCTTCTCTTTCGGTCGCTTTAGAGGTTTCCCGATTGAATATCTGTGGGGCGATCTGGTCAACGTCGGATGGAATCGGGCCAATTGGGGATCCTGTAACGGTTGGACCATCCGCTCGGCCCATCGTAACATCTAAACCGCGAAACAGACGGCATTTAATATGGAATCAGTTCAAGCACTGTATATACAGACTTGGCATTTAATATGGAATTTTTTTTTGTGGGGGTGAACTTACTTTTCAAGATGACTTAGAACCAAAAGTTCATTTGGAATTATGTTGAAATTATTCTAGAATTTGTTAATGTGACCTTTAAAAGAAACAAAAACCACATTTGACATTTCAAAGCAAATAAATTGATCCATGAAAGTGATGTAAACTGATATCGAACTCAATCCATGGACAGTACTGTGTTAAACTTCTGTGCGTTTTTCAGAAGTATCTCTTTATTTTGCACATTAGCCAAAAAATTTTATTAACAAAAACAAAAGTTAAATTACGACTGGGATTACAGACAGTAAAATTACAGTTCAGTACTTCGTGTAACCCCACGAGCATTCAGGAGAGCACGTACACGTTGAGGCATGCTGTTCACGAGATTTGCCAAGGTTTGGACAGGAATCGCTTGCCATGCAGTGACAATAGTCTGCTGCAATTCACGCACAAAGGCAGGCTGCTGGTCCAAGTTGTCGATTTGACGCGTTAATTCTGCCCACAAGTTCCCTATCGGATTCATATCTGGGGACATGGCAGGCCACTCCATATGCTCTACACCACGGTCAGCAAGAAAGTGTTGGATCATGCGAGCACGATGAGGCCGTGCATTGTCATCTTGGAAGACAAAGTTTCCTCGAAAGGCTGCATGAACAAATGGAAGCAATGTTTCTTCCAGAATGGCCCTGTGCTTGAACTGGTTCAGGTTTCCATTCAGAACAACCAGGTCAGTTTTTCCCCCTGCATGAAAAGCAGCCCAAACGGTCACCCCACCACCTCCAGCTTGGACTCTTGGCACTATACAATCTTCATCGTAGGCTTCATGCACTTGTCTGCGCACTCGGACGCGGCCATATTGACGATAGACCAGAAATCTAGACTCGTCACTGAAGATTACGTGATTCCAGTGTCCTGGCTGCCATTGACGGTGCTCTCTGGTCCACTGCAATCGGCGCTGGTGGTGTTGTCTGGTCAGACGTGGCTTTCTCAGGGGACGCCTGGCACGATAGCCTGCTTGAACCAGTCGTTGGATGACTAGCCTTCTGGATACAAGCACATTTGTCAGTTGCTGCCACTCAGCCCTAAGCCGATTAGCTGACTTGGTACGGCCATTGCAGACTAACCGGTGCAGCTGGCGATCATCCGTCCTTGTGGTTCTGCGGGGACGTCCTGACCTCGGTATTGGAGTAGGGACACCCCTCTGAGCATTTCGTTTCAGGATCTTTGACACTTGACCTTGAGTGATGCCATACTGCCGAGCAATAGCACGCTGTTTCATGCCGGAATTTCGTAAAGCCACCACTAAATGACAAACAGCATTGTCGAGTTGATGGACCATCTCCAGGGGAAGCGGCAATAACTTTTGTAGACGTGCAGCAGTTGTTTTCCACTAATACAGAACGCAACAACCCTTATATACCCGATTGTGAAGCCAATCGTCAAATGTACCTGTCCTTACATTTTGTCATGCCACCTGTGATATAATCCTGTTATTGATTTCTTGCTGCGACAGACAATCAGTGACATGGTTCTTTTAACAAAGAAATCACCGAAGCGTAAAAGAAACTCATCAGATTGATATACCGAGTTCCGAAAGTAAACCCAAGTCAAGAAAAAAAAAAATTCAATATTAAATGCCAAGTCTGTATATATACATATACACAAAGAATTAAGTTAAGCACCCCTACACAACGAATTAAGGTAAGCACCCCCTAATATATATTCTTTGTGTATATGTATACATTGGCATATATTCTAAGGTATGTGAGATCAAATAATGATTGGTATGACATTAGCAATTATCCATTGATGAAATGCAGATACACAGGGTCTATGAGACGTAGGGTTGAGTCAGTGATCCGATCACGTGGGTCCTACACACGTTATTGACGCAAAGATCGCTAGAGGTCTTCTCAGAACAATGACTGTACGTTAGAAAACATAAACGTCATCCACACTGTCCGTGATGGACCTATAGCTCCATACTTAAATTGAGGTGCAAATATGCCTAAAATTCCCAAAAAATTTCACCTTAAATTATTCAGAATAAAATATTGAAAACGGCATGATTGTTATGTTTTTATGTGACCATAATATCACTTCTCCAGAAAATATAGCAATATCATGGGTATATTACACTGTTTTGACGACAACAAACTTGTAATGTGCGAGGTTGTAAAAAAACGGGGGGGGGGGGTGCTTAACTTAATTCTTTGTGTATATATATGTATACACTAGCAATGGTTGGTTGGGGGGGTGGGGGGGGGGGGGTGCATAAATGTCTCACCTGAAGTGAGCAATTTCCTTTGGAGTGTGTATTGATAGAAATGGGATTTCAGTGTAAATATTCAGTGAGCATACGTCGCAACGGGTGCAGCTGGTAACATCGACAACCTCGTTCCATTCTATCAGCTAAGATTTCCAATCCATGCTTGTTGTACCTCCGAGTACTGCTCAGGAGTGAGGGTGATATTATGAAAGCTCAGCTGGGAAATGGGTTTAGGCATGTTTTGGGCCTACCGCCTGATGGAAGATCACCAAAGTTCTTTCCATACCAACCGACCACCTCAAGGCACCTATCCCTCTCCACGTCGTTTCTTCAGCTCTGACTTTCCTCCTGTGGAAGTCCTTCAGGACTCCCTGATGATTTAAAGAGTGATAATGTCCCTGCGAGTGATTGACTCACAGCCAAATTACTTTCTACAAGCGTTTGTCTCAGCATGGGGTCGCAACAGAGAAATGAACGTTGTTTGTATAATTATTAAGGTGCTTGAATCTTTAGAAATATGAATTGCCAAAGAAACTGCATTTGAAATTGTGGAACATGGGTATTCTTTGTCATGGAAGCGAATTGGAGAGTGGAGCTTGTGTTAACTGATCTGGGAGAGGAGCTTGTGTGACGACCTTTGACCTGGCGTGGGTGCCAGCCTTGTTGGAAAGTGCAGACTCAGCTCTTTATCTGAGATTGGCCAGATATGAAGGCCTCAAAAGACGTCTCCCTCAGAAGACAACAATGACCTTTCTTTACCTTCAGTAATTAGTGCGACTCCCACAAACATTCTGGTGGCTTCATGAGATGCCAGCGAGTCTGAACCCCAAGCAACCCCTCCATGCCCTTAGGCCCCTCCCTGGGAACATCAAATAATTTTGCTTTTATATAAGGGAACTCTGCGAGATAATTTTCAGAGAACTCTACTCAACTGTTGTACCGCTGTGTATCTGTGTGATGTGAATTAGTTCTGTATTGAGTCGGGTTTTCTCCGCAACAACTGAATAAATCTCTAAAACAAAGTGAAGTTGATGTCTTTGAAACTTTAAACATCTCTAGACATCTTCCTCTTCAACACCCCTCTCTCTATATTCTCCATAGCTTTGCTTTCAGCAATTTCCCACAGCATTTCATTCTGGTTTCCCATTAGATCATCCATACACCAATAGTTTCAGTTTCACGTTTCAACATCAGTTTCACTTTGAGATATCAGTTTAGATTCATCATCGCAACTTGTGATGCGACGCAAATAGTGCACGTAAAATGGCGTCAAAACCGATTTTGTGAGGAATTTTTTTAGAATTATCTAAGGGGTCTAAAGTTTTTAAAGAATCAAGCATCTTGAAAGGGCCAAATGGGGTCTAAAGGTGTCTAAGGACGAAAAAGCAAAAGGGGTCAAAAGTGTCCAAATGGTCTTAAATTGGCCAAAGTGTCTAAAAAAGTCAATAGGTCTGAAAAGTGTCAAAAGGTGTATATGTCTCAAAAGGGTCGAAATGGGTATGACAGGGTCTAAAGGGTGTAAAGGTCTAAGGGGTGTAAAAGATCTAAGGTGTGTGAAGGGGTGAATGGGGTCTAAGGGGTGTAAAGGGTCTAAGGAGTGAAAGGGGTCTAAAGGGGTGTTAATGGTCAAAGGGGACTAAGGAGTGTAAAGGGTCTAAAGGGGTCAAAGTGGTGTAAAGGGTCTAAGGAGTGTTATGGGTCTAAAGGGGTGTAAATGGTTGAAAGGGTGGGTCTAAGGGGTGTAAATGGTCAAAGGGGTCTTAGGGGTGTAAAGTGTCTAAGGAATGTTAAGGGTCTAAAGGGGTGTAAATGGTCAACGAGGTCTATGGGGTGGAAATGGGCAAAGAGGTCTAAGGGGGTGTAAAGGGTCGAACAGAGTTAAAGGGGTGTAAAGGGTCTAAAGAGGTCTAAGGAGTGTAATGGGTCTAAGGGGTCTAAAGGGTGTAAAGGGTCAAAGGGGTCTAAGGGGTGGAAAGTGTCTAAAGAGAGTAAAGGAGTGAAGGTGTAGAAAAGAAATTACCTCGGGTTCGTAAATAAATTAACTCGGGAGTGCAGCACAACAATAACGGGCCAAATGACCTCCTCTTCACCATCACTGTATAAAACCCATTTTCAGGTATATCGTGGTTAAAAATCTGACGGTGGAAAGTTTCGTTGTGATTAACTTTGGGAGCTCAAAGCAGTGAGATACCACACAAAGTAAAACAACAACTCAAGATGAGGTAATCATGATGTGAGGATGAGGTAATCATGAAGTGAGGATGAGGTAATCATGATGTGAGGATGAGGTAATCATGATGTGAGGATGAGGTAATCATGATGTGAGGATGAGGTAATCATGATGTGAGGATGAGGTAATCATGATGTGAGGGTGAGGTAATCATGATGTGAGGATGAGGTAATCATGATGTGAGGATGAGGTAATCATGATGTGAGGATGAGGTAATCATGATGTGAGGATGAGGTAATCATGATGTGAGGGTGAGGTAATCATGATGTGAGGCTGAGGTAATCATGATGTGAGGATGAGGTAATCATTGGAGGCCTGGCAGAGTTCACCCGTTGGGAAGTGGTGGTTTTTAGTTGCCGTCACATGGGTCCTTTTTTGTATATACTATTTTTTCACCCTTGAGGCTGATGTTAGATGAGCAGTAAAATTACCTATAAATCTTTGTATAGGTTGCGATTGTACTATTTTTGGTTTTTGAATAATTAGCGCATTTGAGAGGTCACATGACTCCTTATTTGCCGAATTTACCGATCATGGTGACGTCTTAATTAAGAGTTGTTTCTCACATATTTGATGATCGGAGCTCACCATCAAGCTAATTATATCGATATCCGTGTTGAAATCCGATAAAAATTTGGCTTTTTATAAAGATTTGTATATATGTGGATCGACCCTCGGAGATCATGGCGACAGGTGGCGGCTCGGATGGTTTTAAGTTATTAATTGTGAAAAAAATAACTGTTTTAAAAACCCTATTTATGTGCAGGGTGGTAAAATATGCTATCCTATAAAGTTTTGTGCCGATTAACCTTGTGAGCTCAGAGGAGTAGGTTCACAAAGAAAGAAAGAAACAAACAAACCCATGGACATTTCGCTTATACATGTATATTGTGGCGGACACGAAAGCCCACTGGCGTGGTGACATCATTCCGCGCACCAAGTGGGCGGCGGCCACGCCCGAGAGAGAGGCGTGGCCTCAAGATATACACGGGGCGCGCAGCCCGGAGCAGCTCAGTGCTGCAGTTTGAGTACTTTCAATAAAGACTCTTTTATGAACCGCGTTGTCTGCTTGCTCCTTGCGTAAGCATTAGCGCGCGCAGCATCGCGCTTCATATGGTGACCTCGACGTTGGATCTGCCGTAGCGATACTTCCGAACACGACACCATTGCAATGGCAAACAACAACGCAATGTCGATTAAACTTCCCGAATTTTGGGAGGCCCAGGCCGAAGTCTGGTTCATCCAAGACGAAGCCCAATTTCAGCTTCGGCGCCTCACCGGCGACGACACGCGCTACTGCCACGTCGTCGCCTCCCTCGGGCCCGGCACGGCCGCTCGAGTTGTGTCCGTCCTTTGCCACCCACCGGACGGCCACAAGTACGAGGCACTCAAGCGGCTACTCCTAGCCACGTTCGGCCTCACGGACGACGCACGGGCCGACCGCCTCCTGGATCTCCCCGAGCTCGGCGACACGCGCCCGTCGGTCCGAATGGACCATATGCTGTCACTGTTGGGCGACGAAGCCCCCGGTTCTCTATTCCGGGTGCTTTTCCATCGCCAACTTCCAGCGCAGGTTCGCCTCGCATTGGCCGGGACCGTGCTAACGGAACCCCGAGCATTGGCAGCCGAGGCGGACAGGTACTTCGCGGCTTCGGATACGCGGGCGAGAGTCGGTGCGGCCGTCACGGACCTCGAGGCTGATGCTGCTGCTGATGCTGATCCACAGCATCAGCTTACACAGCATACGCAGCATGCTGATACGCACCTTGTGACCGCTGCCACGCCCCGCCCACCGCCGCGGCGAAAACCGCCACCGCGGGGAAAACCGCCAACGCCACCGGCCTGGCGGAGCCAGCCGCACTCCTCCAGCTCCACCACCTGGTGCTGGTTCCACGCCAAGTTCGGCCACGAGGCTCGGCAGTGTCATCCGCCATGCTCCTTCAACAGGTCGGGAAACGCCCGGGCCGGCGCTCAATAGTGGCAATGAGCGCCGGCCGTTCGAACAGCCTGCTGTTCATAACGGACACCTTATCCGGGCGCCATTACCTGTGCGACACGGGAGCGCAGGTGAGTGTCGTTCCCGCCGGTACGTCAGACAAGCACGCCGCGGGCGGGGGCCCCGCACTGCTTGCCGCGAACGGGATGCCCATCCGTACGTACGGAAAACGCTGCCTCTCTCTGTGGTTCGGAGGACAGGTTTTCCGATGGATGTTCGTCACCGCCGACGTGCCCATGGCACTGCTTGGCACGGACTTCCTGTGCGCTAATGGGCTCCTGGTCGACGTAAAGCGCAGACGTCTTGTCCAGGCCGAGACGTTCAGCTCGCACGCTTGTGCGCTGCCCAGCTCGTCGAGCAGCTCAACGAGCGGCTTGCCAAGCGGCTTGCCGAACGGTTCGGTTCCGGCCACGTTGATCTGTACGCTTCCGGCAGCGGACGAATTCACCCGCCTCCTCGCCGGCTTCCCGGCCCTCACGCGGCCCACCTTCTCGGCGGGGGCCGTCAAGCACGGGGTGGCCCATCACATCCCCACCGTCGGGCCACCGGTCTACGCCCGGGCACGCCGCCTCGAGCCAACGAAGCTGGCGGTGGCAAAAGCGGTGTTCGCTACCCTGGAGCGACTCGGCATCGTTCGGCGCTCGGAGAGTGCTTGGGCGTCGCCGCTGCACATCGTGCCGAAGCCTGGCGGGGGATGGCGACCGTGCGGGGACTATCGCCGTCTCAATGACGCCACCACTCCCGACCGCTACCCCGTCCCCCACATTCAGGACTTTTCCGCCCGTTTGGCGGGCATGTCCTTCTTCTCGAAGGTGGACCTCATACGCGGCTACCATCAGGTCCCCATCAGGCCGGAGGACGTCCCGAAGACGGCGGTCATCACGCCATTCGGACTCTTCGAGTTCCTGCGGATGCCCTTCGGTCTGAAGAATGCGGCTCAGGCGTTCCAGCGACTGATGGACAGCGTCCTGCGCGACTTGGATTTTGTCTACGTCTACCTGGACGATATCCTCGTCGCCAGCGCGTCCCGCGAAGAGCACCTACGCCACCTCCGCACGCTCTTCGAACGCCTGGGCCAGCATGGCCTGATTGTGAACCCCGCAAAGTGCCGGTTCGGCGTCGCCGTAATCGATTTTCTGGGGCACCGTGTCACAAGGCACGGAGCCGTCCCCCTGCCGGCCAAGGTGGAGGCGGTGAAGGGGTTTCCGCGCCCCCGCACGATCAGAGGGCTGCAGGAGTTCCTGGGCATGGTGAACTTTTACCATCGGTTCCTGCCCCATATCGCCCAGCTCCTGCGCCCCCTGCACGAAGCTCTCCGAGGTAAGCCCGGCAAAGGCGACGTTACCTGGACCGAGCAGATGGACACGGCGTTCACGGGCGCGAGGTTCGCCTTGGCTAATGCCACCATGCTCGCGCACCCGGCGCCCGATGCACCGATCGCCCTCACCACCGACACCTCGGACTACGCGGTGGGCGCGGTGCACGAGCAATGGGTGCGTGGAGCTTGGCAACCGCTGGCGTTCTTTAGCCGGCAGCTTCGCCCGCCCGAACGCCGTTACAGTACCTTCGACCGTGAGTTGCTCGGGCTTCACTTGGCGGTCAGGCACTTCCGCCATCTGCTCGAGGGCCGTGCGTTCACGGCCTTCGTCGACCACAAGCCGCTGATCTTCGCGATGGGCAAGGTCACCGAGCCGTGGTCGGCCCGGCAGCAGCATCACCTCTCGGCCGTGTCCGAGTACACGACGGACATCCGGCACGTCGCGGGGAAGGACAACCCGGTGGCCGATTGCCTTTCCCGGGCCGTCGCCCACGCAGTCCACCTCGGCATCGACTATGCCCGGATGGCAGCGGACCAGGCCGCTGACCCCGACGTCCAGGCCTTGCGGACCGCCGTCACGGGCCTCCGCGTCACCGAGGTGCCGTTCGACGGCGCGGGCGCAGCCCTCTTGTGCAACGTCTCCCTCGGGCGGCCTCGCCCCATCGTGCCCGTGGGCTGGCAGCACCAGGTGTTTGACGCCATCCACGGCCTGTCCCACCCGGGCGCGAGGGCCTCCCAAAGGTTGATCGCCGACAAGTTCGTCTGGCATGGCCTCCGGAAGGCCGTCCGCAGCTGGTCCAGGACGTGCCTCGTATGCCAGCGCGCCAAGGTGCACCGGCACACCCAGGCCCCGTTGGCCCCGTTCACGGTGCCGGAACGCCGGTTTGACCACGTCCACGTGGACCTGGTGGGACCTCTGCCTCCCTCGCAGGGTTTCACCCACGTCCTCACCATGGTGGACCGCACCACCCGGTGGCCGGAGGCCGTGCCCTTGGCGTCAACGACAGCGGCGGACGTCGCGCAGGCTTTCATCGCCACCTGGGTCGCCCGGTTCGGCGCCCCCTCAGACATCTCGTCCGACCGCGGCCCCCAGTTCACCTCGGAGCTCTGGGGGGCGGTCGCGCAGGGGCTCGGGGTCCGGCTGCACCGAACCACGGCCTACCACCCCCAGGCTAACGGCCTGTGTGAGCGATTTCACCGCTCATTGAAGGCCGCGCTCCGGGCCACCCTCCGCGACGGCAGCTGGGTCGACAGGCTCCCCTGGGTCCTGCTGGGCCTCCGGACGGCGCCCAAGGAGGACCTGCGCGCAGCCGCGGCGGAGTTGGTCTTCGGGCAACCGCTGCGGGTGCCGGGCGAGTTCCTCCCCGACTCCACGGCACCATGGTCCGCGGCACAGCAGCGCTCCGCTCTGCAAGAGACCGCCCAGAGGTTCGCCCCGGTGCCAACGGCATGCCACGGGCACCCACCAATGCACGTCGCCCTGGAGCTTCGCACGGCGGAGTACGTCTTCGTCCGCCACGATGCCCACCGGACACCACTGCGGCCCCCGTACGACGGGCCTTTCCGCGTGCTGGAGACCGGGGCGAAGCACTTCACCCTGGACATCGGCGGTACTCCTGACCGCGTTTCTGTAGACCGCCTCAAGCCGGCCCACCTCGACGTGGACCATCCACCGCCAGTGGCCCGACCCCCGCGTCGGGGCCGCCCCCCTGCGGGCGGACCCCCGGCACCGCCCAGCCCCGCCGCCACGCCGCCCCCCTGTCCTGCACCCATCCCAGGGGCAGCCAGAGGCATCCCACCTGGCATCCCTGCACCCCGGACGCCGCCGATCGCCAGGGGGCGCTTCGGCCGGGTCATCCGTTTGCCCCGCAAACTGGCCCTCCAGGTGTGCGGGAATTCTGGGGGGGCGCGTGTGGCGGACACGAAAGCCCACTGGCGTGGTGACATCATTCCGCGCACCAAGTGGGCGGCGACCACGCCCGAGAGAGAGGCGTGGCCTCAAGATATACACGGGGCGCGCAGCCCGGAGCAGCTCAGTGCTGCAGTTTGAGTTCTTTCAATAAAGACTCTTTTATGAACCGCGTTGTCCGCTTGCTCCTTGCGTAAGCATTAGCGCGCGCAGCATCGCGCTTCAATATATATATATAGATACAGTCATGTGTAAAAGTAAGTACACCCATGTAAACTTTGGACTTTTTCAACATATTTCAACATACAGCTATTTGATCTTCATTCCAACAATATTGATAGATAAAGGTGATATAATATAACAAATATCATGAAACATTTACATTTTGTAATCCACTGTATAATTTAAATAAACATAAATGCTAATTTCGCATGTGGAAAAAGTAGGTACACCCCTACATTTATCACTATTTCAAATACCTAAAATTAGAATCAGGTGCACCAGCTCAGGTGTAAATGATTAGAACATCGTTAGAGAGGATCTTGGAGGAACCTGTCTTATTTAAACCTCAGACATTTAGTTTGGTTTTCTCTTTGTTGTTTGAGTGTGTGGCGTCACCATGCCTAGATCAAAAGAGCTCTCTGAGACCTTCAGAAAGAAGGTTATAGATGCCTACAAGTCTGGGAAGGGATTTAAAAAGATCTCCAAACAATTTGAAATCAATCATTCGATTGTCCGGAAGATCATCTACAAGTGGAGAAGATTCCAAACAACTGCCAACTTGTTCAGGCCAGGCCGCCCCAGCAAGTTCAGCCCGAGAGCAGACCGCGAGATGCTGAACGAAGTCTCAAAGAACCCCAGAATGTCATCACGGGACCTACAGGTAGCTCTTGCCACTGTTGATGTCAAAGTGCACGAGTCTACCATTAGAAAGAGGCTGCACAAATTTGATCTACATGGGAGGTGTGCCAGGAGGAAACCTTTGCTGTCCAGAAAGAACCTCAGGGCAAGACTAAAGTTTGCCAATGAACACCTAGGCAAAGACCAGCACTTCTGGAACAATGTGCTCTGGACAGATGAGTCAAAGGTAGAGCTATTTGGCCACAGTACCAGAAGACATGTTTGGCGAAAACCAAAGACAGCATTTGATCACAAGAACCTGATACCAACTGTAAAGCCTGGTGGTGGAAATATTATGGTTTGGGGCAGCTTTGCTGCATCAGGGCCTGGGCAGCTCACCATCATAGAATCCACTATGAATTCTTCATTGTACCAGAGGGTGCTTGAGGATAATGTGAGGCCATCTGTCGGAAAGTTGAAGCTCAACCGAAGGTGGACCTTGCAACATGACAATGACCCTAATCGTACAGGTAAATCCACCAAGGAATGGCTGAAAAGAAAGAAATGGAGGGTTCTGGAATGGCCAAGTCAAAGCCCGGATCTAAATACCATCGAGATGTTGTGGGGGGATTTGAAACGAGCTGTGCATGCAAGAAACCCCTCAAACATTGCACAGCTGAAAGAATTCTGCATGGAGTGGGCAAAAATTTATCCCAGTCGATGGCAGAGACTGCTAGACAGTTATAAGAAACGCCTACTTGAGGTTGTTTCTGCCAAAGGGGGCAATACCACCTATTAGAGCCAATGGTGTACTTACTTTTTCCACATGCGAAATTTGCATTTATGTTTATTTAAATTACTAGGGCGTGCCCGCACGTACGTGCTTGCCCGTACGTGCTTGCCCGTACGTGCGTGCAAAAAAACATGCGTGCAAACAACAACAACAACAAAAAACTTTGAAACCACGTGGCAGTAACGACCACAGAACCCCCCCTCTATTTACATGAAATGGTTTGGTCCATTCGCAAACCCCCCCCCCTCTATTTACATGAAATGGTTTGGTCCATTCGCAAAGCCAAAGCGAACGGCTTGCGAGTACGGTGACCATACCTTGGGAACCACTTGTCCGATTAATTTCAAACCTTGAAAAGGCACATCCTCGGGTCCCCAGCAATATACCTGGCAAGTTTCAAGTATATCGGACCGGTAGTTGTCGAGAAACAGCGGTCGCATACAGACACACACACACACAGAGATTACTGGAATTATAGATAGATACAATGGACCACAAAATGTAAATGTTTCATGATATTTGTTATATTATATCACCTTTATCTTTCAATATTGTTGAAATGAATATCAAATAGCTGTATGTTGATATATGTTGAAAAAGTCAAAACTTTACATGGGGTGTACTTACTTTTTCACGTGACTGTACGTGGGAAAATTACATGCCCAGACCAGGAATCGAACCAAGGTCCTCTGGAAAACCGTAGCAGTGCTTCGAGCAGGAAGACCCACTCGTGTTCAGGTCGTTGGTGCTCCTATGGTTGGCAGCAAGTGCCTCGGAAGCAATGACGGAAAGAGAGTGGCAACAGGCAACCATATGTGTGGAAAAATTGCATGCTCAGTCAGGGTCGCCCAGATAGCTCAGATGGCAGAGCACTAGTACACTTTTCCAGAGGACCTGGGTTTGATTCCTGGTCTGGACATGTAATTTTCCCACATATATCAATTTAATCGTTCAATCCTTTTCATTAATACATATATGTATATACATACACACACAGAGTGTTCCAAAAAGACCTGGCGAACTTTGGTTGTTAATTTACTTCGTGCCACAAATGATGCAATGATACCCTTTGTTTTATATCATACAGAAACTCAGTTTTCTTTATTTTCAAATCTGGTGATTTAATGGGAAAGGAAATGGCAACTCCACAGGAAAAAGTTCAATGCATCAAATCAGACACACAAGCCAAGACATCAGACAAGCATCCACATGAGATCAGACACGCAAGTTCAGCGTAATTTCCGTATAAGGTATGGAAGGAATCCGCTATTGCAGACTAGTATCAGAGAGTGTTACAGAGGGTTCAAGGAGGCTGGAAGTTGTTAGAAACAAAAAAGTACCAGTCAACAAAGCATGAGTGCAGCAGACGTTGAACGAATGCGTGAATCGTTTCAACAAGGTCCCAGAAAATCAATACGACACACATCCAGAGAACTCGGACTATCAACCACCACTGCACACAGGATTTGCATCCAGAGAACTGGGACTACCAACCACCACTGTACACAGGATTTGCTTCCAGAGAACTGGGACTACTAACCACCACTTTACACAGGATTTACTTCAAGAGAACTGGGACTACCAACCACCACTGCACACAGGATTTGCATCCAGAGAACTGGGACTACCAACCACCACTGTACACAGGATTTACTTCAAGAGAACTGGGACTACCAACCACCACTGCACACAGGATTTGCATCCAGAGAACTGGGACTACCAACCACCGCTGTACACAGGATTTGCTTCCAGAGAACTGTGACTACCAACAACCACTGTACACAGGATTTGCATCCAGAGAACTGTGACTACCAACCACACTGTACACAGGATTTGCTTCCAGAGAACTGGGACTACCAACCACCACTGCACACAAGATTTGCATCCAGAGAACTGTGACTACCAACAACCACTGTACACAGGATTTGCATCCAGAGACTGGGACTACCAACCACCGCTGTACACAGGATTTGCTTCCAGAGAACTGGGACTACCAACCACCACTGTACACAGGATTTGCTTCCAGAGAACTGGGACTACCAACCACCGCTGTACACAGGATTTGCTTCCAGAGAACTGTGACTACCAACAACCACTGTACACAGGATTTGCATCCAGAGAACTGTGACTACCAACCACCACTGTACACAGGATTTGCTTCCAGAGAACTGTGACTACCAACCACCGCTGTACACAGGATTTGCTTCCAGAGAACTGGGACTACCAACCACCGCTGTACACAGGATTTGCTTCCAGAGAACTGTGACTACCAACAACCACTGTACACAGGATTTGCATCCAGAGAACTGTGACTACCAACCACCGCTGTACACAGGATTTGCTTCCAGAGAACTGGGACTACCAACCACCACTGTACACAGGATTTGCTTCCAGAGAACTGGGACTACCAACCACTACTGCACACAAGATTTGCATCCAGAGAACTGTGACTACCAACAACCACTGTACACAGGATTTGCATCCAGAGAACTGGGACTACCAACCACCGCTGTACAAAGGATTTTTGTATAAAATATTGAAGCTTCATGTCGATAAGGTGCAGAATCTTCAGAAACTCAGACCAAATGACAGAGACAAACACAAGGAATTTGCATTGAAAATGCTCCGTCTCTTAGAGGATGAAAAAGATTACCTTAAAAAGGTCTCGCTCACAGACAAAGCTTGCTATCATGTATTGGGGAAGGTCAACCGGCACAATGTGTGGATCTGGGGCTCTGAAAAACGCCCACAGCGCCACATGGTCATTGAACACAAACGTGACAGTCCAAAGGTCAAAGGGTGGTGTGGCCTTCTCCATGACCGTTTGGTGGGTCTGTTTTTCTTTGCGGAGGGTACAGTGACCTCAACCATTTTGACATTTACATGTTGGAAGGATTCGCCTTCCCACAGATTGAAGACCTGTAACCCAATATCATTTTTCAACAGGAAGGCGCTCCCCCTCATTGGGCCTTCGTCATTCAAGCCGTCCTGAATGAAAGAGTTCCAGGTTGCGGGATTGGCCGAGCAGGAGCAACAAGATTGACCCTACAATCAACAAGCATAACCCCCTTACTTTTTTGTGGGGGTTTGTCAAATATTTTGTCTACAACACCAAGGTGGCAAACCTGCAGGATCTTCGTTCGCGGATCACAGCTACATGAGCACTGGTGAACGTAAACATGCTGAGCCGAATATGACAAGAACTCGTGTACCACCTTGATGTGTTACGCATGACAAATGTTTGTTTATCCGTAGTTTCCGTAGTTACATGTTTATGTGGTGTTTATCCGTAGTAATCATCATAAGGCATAGAATAAGCTACGTTTCTGCTTCTCGTCCCTTTTTCTTTGCTATTGAAATAATTACATTATAAATATTTGTAAATAAATCAAATCGTTAAAATATTTTCCTTTCTATCTGTCCGTGAATGTCTTTTCTTCCATTGATCCGCCATTGTTCGTACCCAGGTTAACATCGACCTTAACGGCATTAGCATCCCTCTGGCGGTTACCGACGGTTTTCGCTTGGCCGTCTAAATTTTGTACGCCGGAGGGTACAAAAAAGTTGTGTTTCATACTTGGGGGCACACCACCTGTGTTGAAACACTTTTGACAATTCAAAAGAAGAAGAAGAAAAGAAGAATCACTCCTTTCATGTCTTGAGACATGCGGCTGCAGAGGAAGTTTTTCTTGGCTAGGGGGCACAATCATGGACAGGTCACCACTCTGACACAGGTTACTCGAACGACTCATTCTTCCCAGTCACTTGGTACTCATTTTGCTAAAGTCGGAAGGATTACAGGCTGAGCCAACCCACGTGGTGTTATTTGAAGCGACACGCCAGGGGCTCAAACTCAGGCCCCTAAGATCTTAAGCCAGCCACCTTAACCATTAAGCCGACACCAGGCTTTAACAATGTAGAACACAGCTTAAAATTATCACTGTGTGCCCACACAGCCATTGCTCACAAAAGGAGCATCGTGAATAATACGCCCACTGTCTTGATTGCCAGCCTTAACGAGGGAGCTTTCATAACTATCAAACAGCATAACTTCCCGCTGGGATGCTATCTGAAGATAAGTCTTTTAAAGATGAAATAAATAGTGCCCGTGTGCTGTTATGTGCTCACTGACTGCGCGTGTTCATCTGCTTTTCAACGAATTATGTCATCCATTTATTGGTGGTCAATCTCAGGATTCAAGCTAATGGCGTCTGCCACACACCAGATGTGGGCATTTGGACATCAGCATTCCCAAACGACCCCTAACAGTGCTAATGGCTGTTTATTTGTCAAAATGAAAATACAAATGCTCTATGAAGCCATTAAAAACAGACAAATCAATCGAACTGCCCATTGAATGCTCACCATGAATGGAGTATAATTGGATTGGGAATGGTGGTTACAGAAGACAGAGGGCCCTAATGAGGCAAATATGCTCGACTCATGCAGACATCTTCGAGTTTGGGGAGGATAAAAACACGAAAACGACTTCGTAAAGGTACGACAATGGTGTGTACAGACAGGAAGTAGGATGGCCAACTTGTGGAATAGGTATCAGCGCAGCAGCATCCTGGAATCTGGAAGTGAGTCGCTTAGAGTTCTCAGTGGCATCAATTGCCCAACACGCTCCTCAATCCATGATGCCAGGGGAGCTTTTAAATTCAACACATAGAATAGGCCATGGGCTACTATAGTTGGCCGTGCCCCCCCGCCCTCCCCCAACAAACCTCCGACCCTATATTTTCCTGATGCCCGAGAGTGTCCTGAACATGAGATCAAATGTTAACATTGCATAAGTTGGGATGAACTAGTCATTTGGGGCCAATGTATGGGGGTACCCTCAAAACGTGACCAATTTCGCTTCGTGTCGTGAACCGTTGGCACATTTTCATATTTTGGTGAATTATGGGGTCATTTGTAAGTTTGAGACAAATGTAATATGAGTTATTGGGGTACATATACACACACCCCTTGTAGATATCCGGCACATCACATAATGATATGTTTATTAATTTACTTTACCTTTATTAATTATCAGGTAAGTTTTATTTCAGCACTTCATTCTTCATGTTGGAACAGTTTAACGAGGTTTCACTTCCAGCTTAAGTTTTTGGACTTGGCGTCCAAGAATCGCAGGGACAGACAAGGTTAGTGAAGCTTCACTTGCAGAACTGAGAATGATTAACCATATTATTTAAGCATATTTGAACTAATATTCCACCATATTTCAGCTGATTCCAATTGTGATACAGATCATTGACATTTATTTGAGATATATTTTGATTACACAAGTTCTTAAATGTGATAATTCTTCCTCATTATGAAATGTATTCCTTCATGCCAGATGTGCACCAATTGTGAATGTCGTATTGTTTTGTTTATTGCAGATCCAAGCCACAGTGTCATCTACTAAATACAACCAGACAATGTTGCAAGATAATCTACTAAATACAACCAGACAATGTTGCAAGATAATCTACTAAATACAACCAGACAATGTTGCAAGATAATCTACTAAATACAACCAGACAATATTGTAAGATAATCTACTAAATACATTGTAAGATAATTTACTAAATACAACCAGACAATGTTGCAAGATAATCTACTAAATACAACCAGACAATGTTGTAAGATAATCTACTAAATACAACCAGACAATGTTGCAAGATAATCTACGAAATACAACCAGACAATGTTGTAAGATAATCTACTAAATACAACCAGACAATATTGCAAGATAATCTACAAAATACAACCAGACAATGTTGCAAGATCATCTACTAAATACAACCAGACAATGTTGCAAGACAATCTACTAAATACAACCAGACAATGTTGCAAGATAATCTACTAAATACAACCAGACAATGTTGCAAGATAATCCACTAAATACAACAAGACAATGTTGTAAGATAATCTACTAAATACAACCAGACAATGTTGTAAGATAATCTACTAAATACAACCAGACAATGTTGCAAGATAATCTACTAAATACAACCAGACAATGTTGAAAGATAATCTACTAAATACAACCAGACAATGTTGCAAGATAATCTAATAAATACAACCAGACAATGTTGTAAGATAATCTACTAAATACAACCAGACAATGTTGCAAGATAATCTACTAAATACAACCAGACAATGTTGTAATATAATCCACTAAATACAACCAGACAATGTTGTAAGATAATCTACTAAATACAACCAGACAATGTTGTAAGATAATCTACTAAATACAACCAGACAATGTTGCAAGATAATCTACTAAATACAACCAGACAATGTTGCAAGATAATCTACTAAACACAACCAGACAATGTTGCAAGATAATCTACTAAATACAACCAGACAATGTTGCAAGATAATCTACTAAATATAACCAGACAATGTTGCAAGATAATCTACCAAATACAACCAGACAATGTTGCAAGATAATCTACTAAATACAACCAGACAATGTTGTAAGATAATCTACTAAATACAACCAGACAATGTTGCAAGATAAGCAACTAAATACAACCAGACAATGTTGCAAGATAATCTACCAAATACAACCAGACAATGTTGCAAGATAATCTACTAAATACAACCAGACAATGTTGTAAGATAATCTACTAAATACAACCAGACAATATTGCAAGATAATCTACTAAATACAACCAGACAATGTTGCAAGATAATCTACTAAATACAACCAGACAATGTTGCAAGATAATCTACTAAATACAACCAGACAATGTTGCAAGATAATCTACAAAATACAACCAGACAATGTTGTAAGATAATCTACTAAATACAAACAGACAATGTTGCAAGATAATCTACTAAATACAACCAGACAATGTTGTAAGATAATCTACTAAATACAACCAGACAATGTTGCAAGATAATCTACGAAATACAACCAGACAATGTTGTAAGATAATCTACTAAATACAACCAGACAATATTGCAAGATAATCTACAAAATACAACCAGACAATGTTGCAAGATAATCTACTAAATACAACCAGACAATGTTGCAAGACAATCTACTAAATACAACCAGACAATGTTGCAAGATAATCTACTAAATACAACCAGACAATGTTGCAAGATAATCCACTAAATACAACAAGACAATGTTGAAAGGTAATCTACTAAATACAACCAGACAATGTTGTAAGATAATCTACTAAATTCAACCAGACAATGTTGCAAGATAATCTACTAAATACAACCAGACAATGTTGCAAGATAATCTACTAAATACAACCAGACAATGTTGCAAGATAATCTACTAAATACAACCAGACAATGTTGCAAGATAATCTACTAAATACAACCAGACAATGTTGCAAGATAATCTACTAAATACAACCAGACAATGTTGTAAGATAATCCACGAAATACAACCAGACAATGTTGTAAGATAATCTACTAAATACAACCAGACAATGTTGTAAGATAATCTACTAAATACAACCTGACAATGTTGCAAGATAATCCACTAAATACAACCAGACAATGTTGCAAGATAATCTACTAAATACAACCAGACAATGTTGCAAGATAATCTACTAAATACAACCAGACAATGTTGCAAGATAATCTACTAAATACAACCAGACAATGTTGCAAGATAATCAAATAAATACAACCAGACAATGTTGTATGATAATCTACTAAATACAACCAGACAATGTTGTAAGATAATCTACTCAATACAACCAGACAATGTTGTAAGATAATCTACTAAATACAACCAGACAATGTTGCAAGATAATCCACTAAATACAACCAGACAATGTTGCAAGATAATCTACTAAATACAACCAGACAATGTTGCAAGCTAATCTACTAAATACAACCAGACAATGTTGCAAGATAATCTACTAAATACAACCAGACAATGTTGCAAGATAATCTACTAAATACAACCAGACAATGTTGCAAGATAATCTACTAAATACAACCAGACAATGTTGCAAGATAATCTACTAAATACAACCAGACAATGTTGCAAGATAATCTACTAAATACAACCAGACAATGTTGCAAGATAATCTAATAAATACAACCAGACAATGTTGTAAGATAATCTACTAAATACAACCAGACAATGTTGAAAGATAATCTACCAAATACAACCAGACAATGTTGGAAGATAATCTACTAAATACAACCAGACAATGTTGCAAGATAATCGACTAAATACAACCAGACAATGTTGTAAGATAATCTCCTAAATACAACGAGACAATGTTGCAAGATTCTGCTGATACTCGGAATCCAAGTGAAGAGGATAGCCCGCCATCGAAGAGAAAACGCGATGGCAGTGGTAAAGCCTCCACCTCCAAACCAAGATGCGTGGTTCATGTTCCAGGATCAAACTGTAAGCCACTGCAGCTGTTCGTCAGCATGAAAGATGGTGATAAAAGACTGGACAAACTGAAAGAAGTACGATCCCTTAGATTGAGCCAACCAGTTGATTCCATACATGGACTACGCATCTTGATTTGGAGGTGGAGGCTTTACCACTGCCATCGCGTTTTCTGTTCGATGGCGGGCTATCCTCTTCACTTGGTTTCCGAGTATCAGCAGAATCTTGCAACATTGTATGGTTGTATTTAGGAGATTATCTTACAACATTGTCTGGTTGTATTTAGTAGATTATCTTGCAACATTGTCTGGTTGTATTTAATAGATTATCTTGCAACATTGTCTGGTTGTATTTAGTCGATTATCTTGCAACATTGTCTGGTTGTATTTCGTGGATTATCTTGCAACATTGTCTGGTTGTATTTAGTAGATTATCTTACATCATTGTCTGGTTGTATTTAGTCGATTATCTTACAACATTGTCTTGTTGTATTTAGTCGATTATCTTGCAACATTGTCTGGTTGTATTTAGTAAATTATCTTGCAATATTGTCTGGTTGTATTTAGTAGATTATCTTACAACATTGTCTGGTTGTATTTAGTGGATTATCTTGCAACATTGTCTGGTTGTATTTAGTAGATTATCTTGCAACATTGTCTGGTTGTATTTAGTAGATTATCTTACAACATTGTCTGGTTGTATTTAGTAGATTATCTTTCAACATTGTCTGGTTGTATTTAGTAGATTATCTTGCAACATTGTCTCGTTGTATTTAGTAGATTATCTTGCAACATTGTCTGGTTGTATTTAGTAGTTTATCTTGCAACATTGTCTGGTTGTATTTAGTAGATTATCTTGCAACATTGTCTGGTTGTATTTAGTAGATTATCTTGCAACATTGTCTGGTTGTATTTAGTCGATTATCTTACAACATTGTCTGGTTGTATTTAGTAGATTATCTTACAACATTGTCTGGTTGTATTTAGTAGATTATCTTGCAACATTGTCTGGTTGTATTTAGTAGATTATCTTGCAACATTGTCTGGTTGTATTTAGTAGATTATCTTACAACATTGTCTGGTTGTATTTAGTAGATTATCTTTCAACATTGTCTGGTTGTATTTAGAAGATTATCTTACAACATTGTCTGGTTGTATTTGGTAGATTATCTTACAACATTGTCTGGTTGTATTTAGTAGATTATCTTACAACATTGTCTGGTTGTATTTAGTGGATTATCTTACAACATTGTCTGGTTGTATTTAGTCGTTTATCTTGCAACATTGTCTGGTTGTATTTAGTAGATTGTCTTACAACATTGTCTGGTTGTATTTAGTAGATTATCTTGCAACATTGTCTGGTTGTATTTAGTAGATTATCTTACAATATTGTCTGGTTGTATTTCGTAGATTATCTTGCAACATTGTTTGGTTGTATTTAGTAGATTATCTTGCAACATTGTCTGGTTGTATTTAGTAGATTATCTTGCAACATTGTCTGGTTGTATTTAGTAGATTATCTTGCAACATTGTCTGGTTGTATTTAGTAGATTATCTTGCAACATTGTCTGGTTGTATTTAGTAGATTATCTTGCAACATTGTCTGGTTGTATTTTGTAGATGATCTTTCAATATTGTCTGGTTGTATTTAGTGGATTATCTTGCAACATTGTCTGGTTGTATTTAGTAGATTATCTTGCAACATTGTCTGGTTGTATTTAGTAGATTAACTTGCAACATTGTCTGGTTGTATTTTGTAGATGATCTTTCAATATTGTCTGGTTGTATTTAGTAGATTATCTTGCAACATTGTTTGGTTGTATTTAGTAGATTATCTTACAACATTGTCTGGTTGTATTTAGTAGTTTATCTTACAACATTGTCTGGTTGTATTTAGTAGATTATCTTGCAACATTGTCTGGTTGTATTTAGTAGATTATCTTGCAACATTGTCTGGTTGTATTTAGTAGATTATCTTGCAACATTGTCTGGTTGTATTTTGTAGATTATCTTACAACATTGTCTGGTTGTATTTAGTAGATTATCTTGCAACATTGTCAGGTTGTATTTAGTCGATTATCTTACAACATTGTCTGGTTGTATTTAGTAGATTATCTTGCAACATTGTCTGGTTGTATTTAGTAGATTATCTTACAACATTTTCTGGTTGTATTTAGTAGATTATCTTGCAATATTGTCTGGTTGTATTTAGTAGATTATCTTACAACATTGTCTGGTTGTATTTAGTAGATTATCTTACAACATTTTCTGGTTGTATTTAGTAGATTATCTTGCAATATTGTCTGGTTGTATTTAGTAGATTATCTTACAACATTGTCTGGTTGTATTTAGTAGATTATCTTGCAATATTGTCTGGTTGTATTTAGTAGATTATCTTGCAATATTGTCTGGTTGTATTTAGTAGATTATCTTGCAACATTGTCTGGTTGCATTTAGTAGATTATCTTGCAACATTGTCTGGTTGTATTTAGTAGATTATCTTGCAACATTGTCTTGTTGTATTTAGTAGATTATCTTACAACATTGTCTGGTTGTATTTAGTAGATTATCTTGCAACATTGTCTGGTTGTATTTAGTAGATTATCTTACAACATTGTCTGGTTGTATTTAGTAGATTATCTTGCAACATTGTCTGGTTGTATTTAGTCGATTATCTTGCAACAATGTCTGGTTGTATTTAGTAGATTATCTTACAATATTGTCTGGTTGTGTTTAGTAGATTATCTTGCAACATTGTCTGGTTGTATTTAGTAGATTATCTTGCAACATTGTCTGGTTGTATTTAGTAGATTATCTTGCAACATTGTCTGGTTGTATTTAGTAGATTATCTTGCAATATTGTCTGGTTGTATTTAGTAGATTATCTTACAATATTGTCTGGTTGTATTTAGTAGATTATCTTACAATATTGTCTGGTTGTATTTAGTAGATTATCTTGCAACATTGTCTGGTTGTATTTAGTAGATTACACTGTGGCTTGGATCTGCAATAAACAAAACAATACGACATTCACAATTGGTGCACATCTGGCATGAAGGAATACATTTCATAATGAGGAAGAATTATCACATTTAAGAACTTGTGTAATGATAATATATCTCAAATAAATGTCAATGATCTGTATCACAATTGGAATCAGCTGAAATATGGTGGAATATTAGTTCAAATATGCTTAAATAATATGGTTAATCATTCTCAGTTCTGCAAGTGAAGCTTCACTAACCTTGTCTGTCCCTGCGATTCTTGGACGCCAAGTCCAAAAACTTAAGCTGGAAGTGAAACCTCGTTAAACTGTTCCAACATGAAGAATGAAGTGCTGAAATAAAACTTACCTGATAATTAATAAAGGTAAAGTAAATTAATAAACATATCATTATGTGATGTGCCGAATATCTACAAGGGGTGTGTGTATATGTACCCCAATAACTCATATTACATTTGTCTCAAACTTACCAATGACCCCATAATTCACCAAAATATGAAAATGTGCCAACGGATGACGACGCGAAGCGAAATTGGTCACGTTTTGAGGGTACCCCCATACATTGGCCCCAAATGACAAGTTCATCCCAACTTATGCAATGTTAATATTTGTTCTCATGTTCAGGACACTCTCGGGCATCAGGAAAATATAGGGTCGGTGGTTTGTTGGGGGAGGGAGGGGGGGCACGGCCAGCTATAGTAGCCCATGGCCGAGAACGCTGCCTACTCCCAAAAGTAAACCGAAGCGTGGGAAGTCACACTCGCCGGCACATATCTCTGCCTTTTATCATTTACGGTTAAACAGGTGCTCTGTGTTTATGTCACCTGGTATCTTGCTGTTTCCTGAGTCATTTCATCAAAAACATTGGACTTGATTGATTTTGTGACGACCTGCTCTGTTTCGTTCAGTTCCTCTTCCTGACAATGCTCTGAGACACCAAGAAAACAGTTCAATGGAATGTGTCCAAAACGCATACGTAGGTCTTGCGAAGGTGCTCGCAGATCATCACCTGATGCGTGAATGGAAGACTCACCAAACGCACGAAACAGACATGTTGGCAATGTTTCACACGACTCGCTATGATTGGCTGACCTAAACAAGCTGATTAACTGAACAACTATGACCTGCTCTCCATGTATGTATCTTCGCATGTGATGCCAAGGAAGAATAACCGGGCGTGCCAGCATCGGGCAGCCATCGTCACACTAACAAACGATTGTAAATGTTCTTCAAAATGATGAAATCATCACATCAAGTTGGCTGTTCTGTTCCCATTCTATCCCTGGCTGAAGATCATATTGTCCACAAATGAATGCAAGCACATATGATATGTCTTCTGAAGGACAACATGTCCTCGGACAAGGCGCGTCTTGCTGGCACAGTGTCAGAGCGGCAATTTGATGCAATTCATGGCTAATAGCAGTGAGAGAGTGATTGGTAACACTCACCGAGCAAGATGAGTAGGCAGGCGAGGCCGGCAGCCACGGCTTGTGTTTGTGCGCCGCCCAAAGATGGCCGCCGGGCCTCGGGATGGCAAGATGGGCGACCGGCCTCAGCGCAGAGGCAAATCTGGATGGTCAGAGTGCTGGTGGAGCTGAGCGGGGGCACTCCGCCATCACTCACAGTCACTGGTAACAAAACTTGGCTCCCAAGCCCATCGGCAGCCCTTTGCCATTGGCGCAGCCCTCCAGCTCTCACACGCAAACTGGCATGGTTGTCTGTGGTGTGAGAGACAAGGATCAGTTTGCAGGTCGGGTTTATCTATCTAGCAGATACATATTTGACAAGGCCTCGTTACAAAATGCTTGCATCATCATTTATGTTTGGCTGTGCCACTGGTGCATCCTTCATTAATCTCCTGTGGACACATTTTAAGGTCACGACACAGACAAACAATGACCTAATATTTGTCAAAGGTAGCAGGGAGAGTGAGAGCCATGATAAGAAAACAGAGGCTATCATGTGCAGATGATTGGGCCTGATGTGAGGCATCATGTGCAGATGATTTGGCCTGATGTAAGGCATCATGTGCAGATGATTGGGCCTGATGTAAGGCATCATGCGCAGATGATTGGGCCTGATGTAAGGCATCATGTGCAGATGATTGGGCCTGATGTAAGGCATCATGCGCAGATGATTGGGCCTGATGTAAGGCACCATGTGCAGATGATTTGGCCTGATGTAAGGCATCATGTGCAGATGATTGGGCCTGATGTAAGGCATCATGCGCAGATGATTGGGCCTGATGTAAGGCATCATGTGCAGATGATTGGGCCTGATGTAAGGCATCATGTGCAGATGATTTGGCCTGATGTAAGGCATCATGTGCAGATGATTTGGCCTGATGTAAGGCATCATGTGCAGATGATTTGGCCTGATGTGAGGCATCATGTGCAGATGATTGGGCCTGATGTGAGGCATCATGTGCAGATGATTTGGCCTGATGCGAGGCATCATGTGCAGATGATTGGGCCTGATGTAAGGCATCATGTGCAGATGATTGGGCCTGATGTAAGGCATCATGTGCAGATGATTTGGCCTGATGTAAGGCATCATGTGCAGATGATTATGCCTGATGTAAGGCATCATGTGCAGATGATTTGGCCTGATGTAAGGCATCATGTGCAGATGATTGGGCCTGATGTAAGGCATCATGTGCAGATGATTGGGCCTGATGTGAGGCATCATGTTCAGATGATTTGGCCTGATGTAAGGCATCATGTGCAGATGATTGGGCCTGATGTAAGGCATCATGTGCAGATGATTTGGCCTGATGTAAGGCATCATATGCAGATGATTGGGACTGATGTAAGGCATCATGTGTAGATGATTGGGCCTGATGTGAGGCATCATGTGCAGATGATTGGGCCTGATGTAAGGCATCATGTGCAGATGATTGGGCCTGATGTGAGGCATCATGTGCAGATGATTTGGCCTGATGTAAGGCATCATGTGCAGATGATTTGGCCTGATGTGAGGCATCATGTGCAGATGATTTGGCCTGATGTGAGGCATCATGTGCAGATGATTTGGCCTGATGTGAGGCATCATGTGCAGATGATTTGGCCTGATGTGAGGCATCATGTGCAGATGATTGGGCCTGATGTGAGGCATCATGTGCAGATGATTTGGCCTGATGTGAGGCATCATGTGCAGATGATTTGGCCTGATGTAAGGCATCATGTGCAGATGATTTGGCCTGATGTAAGGCATCATGTGCAGATGATTTGGCCTGATGTGAGGCATCATGTGCAGATGATTTGGCCTGATGTAAGGCATCATGTGCAGATGATTGGGCCTGATGTAAGGCATCATGTGCAGATGATTTGGCCTGATGTAAGGCATCATGTGCAGATGATTTGGCCTGATGTGAGGCATCATGTGCAGATGATTTGGCCTGATGTGAGGCATCATGTGCAGATGATTTGGCCTGATGTGAGGCATCATGTGCAGATGATTTGGCCTGATGTAAGGCATCATGTGCAGATGATTGGGCCTGATGTAAGGCATCATGTGCAGATGATTTGGCCTGATGTAAGGCATCATGTGCAGATGATTGGGCCTGATGTAAGGCATCATGTGCAGATGATTTGGCCTGATGTAAGGCATCATGTGCAGATGATTGGGCCTGATGTAAGGCATCATGTGCAGATGATTGGGCCTGATGTAAGGCATCATGTGCAGATGATTTGGCCTGATGTAAGGCATCATGTGCAGATGATTTGGCCTGATGTGAGGCATCATGTGCAGATGATTGGGCCTGATGTAAGGCATCATGTGCAGATGATTGGGCCTGATGTAAGGCATCATGTGCAGATGATTTGGCCTGATGTAAGGCATCATGTGCAGATGATTTGGCCTGATGTAAGGCATCATGTGCAGATGATTTGGCCTGATGTAAGGCATCATGTGCAGATGATTGGGCCTGATGTAAGGCATCATGTGCAGATGATTTGGCCTGATGTAAGGCATCATGTGCAGATGATTTGGCCTGATGTAAGGCATCATGTGCAGATGATTGGGCCTGATGTGAGGCATCATGTGCAGATGATTTGGCCTGATGTGAGGCATCATGTGCAGATGATTTGGCCTGATGTAAGGCATCATGTGCAGATGATTTGGCCTGATGTAAGGCATCATGTGCAGATGATTGGGCCTGATGTGAGGCATCATGTGCAGATGATTGGGCCTGATGTGAGGCATCATGTGCAGATGATTTGGCCTGATGTGAGGCATCATGTGCAGATGATTGGGCCTGATGTGAGGCATCATGTGCAGATGATTTGGCCTGATGTAAGGCATCATGTGCAGATGATTGGGCCTGATGCGAGGCATCATGTGCAGATGATTGGGCCTGATGTGAGGCATCATGTGCAGATGATTGGGCCTGATGTGAGGCATCATGTGCAGATGATTGGGCCTGATGTGAGGCATCATGTGCAGATGATTGGGCCTGAAGTAAGGCATCATGTGCAGATGATTTGGCCTGATGTAAGGCATCATGTGCAGATGATTTGGCCTGATGTGAGGCATCATGTGCAGATGATTGGGCCTGATGTGAGGCATCATGTGCAGATGATTGGGCCTGATGTGAGGCATCATGCGCAGATGATTGGGCCTGATGTAAGGCATCATGTGCAGATGATTGGGCCTGATGTAAGGCATCATGTGCAGATGATTGGGCCTGATGTGAGGCATCATGTGCAGATGATTGGGCCTGATGTGAGGCATCATGTGCAGATGATTGGGCCTGATGTGAGGCATCATGTGCAGATGATTGGGCCTGAAGTAAGGCATCATGTGCAGATGATTGGGCCTGATGTAAGGCATCATGTGCAGATGATTTGGCCTGATGTGAGGCATCATGTGCAGATGATTGGGCCTGATGTGAGGCATCATGTGCAGATGATTGGGCCTGATGTGAGGCATCATGTGCAGATGATTGGGCCTGAAGTAAGGCATCATGTGCAGATGATTGGGCCTGATGTAAGGCATCATGTGCAGATGATTGGGCCTGAAGTAAGGCATCATGTGCAGATGATTGGGCCTGATGTAAGGCATCATGTGCAGATGATTTGGCCTGATGTGAGGCATCATGTGCAGATGATTGGGCCTGAAGTAAGGCATCATGTGCAGATGATTTGGCCTGATGTGAGGCATCATGTGCAGATGATTGGGCCTGATGTAAGGCACCATGTGCAGATGATTTGGCCTGATGTAAGGCATCATGTGCAGATGATTTGGCCTGATGTGAGGCATCATGTGCAGATGATTGGGCCTGATGTGAGGCATCATGCGCAGATGATTGGGCCTGATGTAAGGCATCATGTGCAGATGATTGGGCCTGATGTAAGGCACCATGTGCAGATGATTGGGCCTGATGTAAGGCACCATGTGCAGATGATTTGGCCTGATGTGAGGCATCATGTGCAGATGATTGGGCCTGATGTGAGGCATCATGCGCAGATGATTGGGCCTGATGTAAGGCATCATGTGCAGATGATTGGGCCTGATGTAAGGCATCATGTGCAGATGATTGGGCCTGATGTAAGGCATCATGTGCAGATGATTGGGCCTGATGTAAGGCATCATGTGCAGATGATTGGGCCTGATGTAAGGCATCATGTGCAGATGATTGGGCCTGATGTGAGGCATCATGTGCAGATGATTGGGCCTGAAGTAAAACATCTCGATTGCTTTATTGTAGTTACGATTATAAATATGATTAGTAGATAGATTGGGCCAACGCTCGAATCAAACTCACCACCACTGTTAACGAGAGTGAAGTTCGGATTATCCTTGAGTAGGGAAAACTGGAATCTCTGTCCTTCAGAAAGCTCATCGACATCCATTGCACTGATGGTCTGGATTACCTGTGTGGGGTTGGCAGAGCAGGTTGACACACAATCAAGAAAAGAGTGGAGGAAGGGCAGACGGAAACATTCAATCAAAGTGATCACATGATTACAGTGAAGGAGGAAGGAACAGAGAATCTTGATCACACGTTTGGAAGTATAACCCAAAACATCAGATACAAGAGTCACAGGGAGTTTAAACAGAGACCCGTAATGCGTCATGTGAAACCAAATCTAGATCACGTCCATCTTGCCTCATTTTCTTATTTTCCAGAACCTTGTGACCCCCATCCCTTGCCCATCCTCATTCTGCTCCTCACCTGCCCAGCTGGCATGCCTTCACACACGGTGAGTTCGGTCGTCGTAGTCAGAATTGGTGGATTATCATTAACATCTAACACGTGCATAAACACTGGAACAGTAGTCTGGATCTCTTGAAGTCCCTCCTCAGTCGCCACCAGGCTTATGTTGTGCCAGGCCTGGGTTTCCCGGTCCAGCGGATAGGCAGCCGTGACGACACCTGATACAGGATCGACGGCGAAGTACCTCTCTGGGTCAGTGTTCCGATCAATGTGAAACCTAAAAGGGACCGGAAAAAGCCGTTTAGCTCGGTGAGAATACTACAGGTTATCGGGAGCCATATCTATTTATTACGTGTGCATGGGAGGAAAGTTGGGGTGGAGGGGTTTGAATTGAAGAAACTTCAAACTGATAAAAGGAAGAGAAGGGCGCTCGATGGATACAGAGAGTGTAACGAGTGGAATGTAGGAGGAATGAGTAGAGAAGAGCAAAAGGTTTAAAAGGGATGGCAGTAAATGTATGGAACAAACAATTGGTTGGGAGGGAGGTAGGAAGATGGGAAGAAGTAGACCTACTATATTCAAGAATTGTTATATTTGTTGACATCGTAAATAGATGGCCCCGAATCCTTATTTTAAAAAAGCACAGGATAACTCCTAAAATTGTCATTTGTGGAGTGAAAGGGAGTCAGGCTTGGCCCAAGCTTCACCTGGCCAACCCCAAAAGAACGTGGGAAAATTGTAGTCGGTAAAGAGGAAGAAGAAGAAGTAAAGGAAGAAGAGAGTAAAATGGAGTTGGATTATTATTTGACGACACAGTTGTTGTTTACATGTTTTACCATCTCACGCATGTAAATACAAGACTAAACACAATCACATAAAATATCATGTCATCCAATATATTCATCACAATCACATAAAAAGATCATATAATACAATAAACATCACAATCACATAAAAAGATCACATAATACAATAATTATCACAATCACATAAAAAGATCACGTCATACAATAATCATCATAATCACATAAAAAGATCACATAATACAACAATCATCACAATCACATAAAAAGATCACATCATACAATAATCATCACAATCACATAAATAGATCACGTCATACAATAATCATCACAATCACATAAAAGACCACGTCATATAATAATCATCATAATCACATAAAAAGATCACGTCATACAATAATCATCACAATCACATAAAAAGAACACATAATACAATAATCATCACAATCACATAAAAAGACCACGTCATACAATAATAATCACAATCACATAAAGAGATAACATATTACAATAATCATCACAATCAAATAAAAATATCACATAACACAATAATCATCACAATAACATAAAAAGACCACGTCATACAATGGTCATCACAATCACATAAAAGACCATGTCATACAATAATCATCACAATCACACAAAAAGACCACGTCATACAATGGTCATCACAATCACATAAAAAGATCACATAATACAACAATCATCACAATCACATAAAAAGATCACATAATACAACAATCATCACAATCACATAAAAAGATCACATCATACAATAATCATCACAATCACATAAAAAGATCACGTAATACAATAATCATCATAATCACATAAAAAGATCACATAATACAATAATCATCATAATCACATAAAAAGATCACATCATACAATAATCATCACAATCACATAAAAAGATCACGTAATACAATAATCATCACAATCACATAAATAGACCACGTCATACAATAATAATCACAATCACATCAAAAGATAACATATTACAATAATCATCACAATCACATAAAAATATCACATAACACTATAATCATCACAATAACATAAAAAGATCACATAATACAATAATCATCACAATAACATAAAAATATCACATAACACTATAATCATCACAATAACATAAAAAGACCACGTCATACAATGGTCATCACAATCACATAAAAAGATCATATAATACAATAAACATCACAATCACATAAAAAGATCACATAATACAATAATCATCATAATCACATAAAAAGATCACATAATACAATAATCATCACAATCACATAAAAAGATCACAAAATACAACAATCATCACAATCACATAAAAAGATCACATCATACAATAATCATCACAATCACATAAATAGATCACGTCATACAATAATCATCACAATCACATAAAAGACCACGTCATATAATAATCATCATAATCACATGAAAAGATCACGTCATACAATAATCATCACAATCACATAAAAAGATCACATAATACAATAATAATCACAATCACATCAAAAGATAACATATTACAATAATCATCACAATCAAATAAAAATATCACATAACACAATAATCATCACAATAACATAAAAAGACCACGTCATACAATGGTCATCACAATCACATAAAAGACCATGTCATACAATAATCATCACAATCACACAAAAAGACCACGTCATACAATGGTCATCACAATCACATAAAAGACCATGTCATACGATAATAATCACAATCACATAAAAGATCACGTCATACAATAATCATCACAATAACATAAAAAGACCACGTCATACAATAATAATCACAATCACATAAAAAGATCACATAATACAACAATCATAAAGATCACATAATACAATAATCATCACAATTACATAAAAAGATCACATAATACAATAATAATCACAATCACATAAAAAGATCACATAATACAATAATCATCACAATCACATAAAAGACCACGTCATACAATAATAATCACAATCACATAAAAGATCACGTCATACAATAATCATCACAATAACAGAAAAAGACCACGTCATACAATAATAATCACAATCACATAAAAAGATCACATCATACAATAATCATCACAATCACATAAAAAGATCACATAATACAACAATCATCACAATCACATAAAAAGATCATATAATACAATAATCATCACAATCACATAAAAAGACCACGTCATACAATGGTCATCACAATCACATAAAAGACCGTGTCATACAATAATAATCACAATCACATAAAAGATCACGTCATACAATAATTATCACAATAACATAAAAAGACCACGTCATACAATGATCATCACAATCACATAAAAGACCATGTCATACAATAATAATCACAATCACATAAAAGACCATGTCATACAATAATAATCACAATCACATAAAAGATCACGTCATACAATAATCATCACAATAACATAAAAAGACCACGTCATACAATAATAATCACAATCACATAAAAAGATCACATAATACAACAATCATCACAATCACATAAAAAGATCACGTAATACAATAATCATCACAATCACATAAAAAGATCACATAATACAATAATAATCACAATCACATAAAAAGATCACATAATACAATAATCATCACAATCACATAAAAGACCATGTCATACAATAATAATCACAATCACATAAAAGATCACGTCATGCAATAATCATCACAATAACATAAAAAGACCACGTCATACAATAATAATCACAATCACATAAAAAGATCACATCACACAATAATCATCACAATCACATAAAAAGATCACATAATACAACAATCATCACAATCACATAAAAAAATCATATAATACAATAATCATCACAATCACATAAAAGACTACATCATATAATAATCATCATAATCACATAAAAAGATCACATCATACAATAATCATCACAATCACATAAAAAGATCACATAATACAATAATCATCCCAATCACATAAAAAGACCACGTCATACAATAATCATCACAATCACATAAAAAGACCACGTCATACAATAATCATCACAATCACCATGATTATTTCAATTTGAAAATGCTTACTATATAGTCAGCAAGGGAACCCTCTGAGGGCAGACGTTCAGGATACTGTTCAGGATAGAATCAGAACCAACAAGGGTATCCAGAGGAAAGGGAGGAGAGGATCGATGTAGATAATCAGGACTAAGGAGTGTATCCAGGGTGAAATGGAGGAGGGGATCAATGTAGAGAAGCAGGACCAAGGAGTGTATCCAGAGGGAAAGGGAAGAGGAGGGGGATAGAGGTTAATGGTAAAGAGGAGATCTTGCTCCACCTTTCCTGACAAGTACACCTTGCCCTATCTTATTTCAATGATGGAATGGTGGAAGGAGATTGAGTGTGGTGTTGATTTTTTAAAAAGGAAGAGAGAGAGAGATAAGAGTAAAGAGAGGGAAGGGTCAAGAGAAGGTGTAAGGGTAGGGCAGGTAAAGGTGCAAGCATTCCATTTTTTATGAGGCTAAGGTGACAAGTTGATGTACTCTTAGCACTTTAAAAGTAAAAACAACTTATTTTGAACATACCTCACAGATCGGGCCTGAGTATCTGGATCTTGTGCGACCACATTTCCTATGATTGTGTCCGTTGAGCTGTTTTCCACCACAGTGAATTGGTACATTGGTGCAGAAAACACAGGTGGCTCATTTTCATCATTCACGAGGATAGTCACCTCCGCCGTGTCTGCCTTCAGACCTCCAGGAGCTTGGAACTCTTTTCTTTGTTCAGGAAAAACTGAACTGCCCGTTCCGCCGTTCCAATGTGGGCTGTAGAAGCGCAGGTCCGGGCGAGGATTTGTTGCATGCAGGAGGAGCCGGTATCGTGTCTTGTGCTCAAAATCCAATGGCTGAGAGAAAAGGTGAGACCTTAATGTGTGCGTATGTGTATGATATACACAAAAGTGTACCACATGCATATTATACAATAATAAATAGTGTAACAGGTGCATATTATAAAATAATAAATGTAACTAGAACTGACACTTTATAACTGCTCGCAGTGATGGCCTGTTTCCTCGGCCTGCCCACTTTGATACAACCGCCCTTTGATACACCCCTTTTTAATACAATCCCACTTTGATACAACCCCGCTTTGATACAACCCCGCTTTGATACAAGTATCTGGAGAAATCTGGAG
This sequence comes from Myxine glutinosa, assembly GCF_964187855.1. Classification (NCBI taxonomy): domain Eukaryota; kingdom Metazoa; phylum Chordata; class Myxini; order Myxiniformes; family Myxinidae; genus Myxine; species Myxine glutinosa. The sequence continues at coordinate 189,547,894 of NC_136266.1, forward strand.
CTATCTATCTGGAGCTTTGATACAACTCGAGATCTCGCGAGATCTTTGTCGGCGAGTCATGTTTTTTCGAAGCTGTCCACGCTCTCACGCTTTCAAAGTTAAGTAATTGTTCACAATTGTGTCTTTGTCGAAACTGTATTTATCTTTCGGTGTGTGTACCTATAGTGTGTCCTCAGGAAGATTCTCGGTGTTAATTTTTCATACCTGTATAGAAAATCGTCGGTTAATTCGTGTTGCGAACCTTGAGGCTTTGTTTTTCTCTCAGCGGTCCATCGATTGTGCTCCAATTACTTTCGTTCTCTCTGTTTTTCCCAGTCTTTTCACCCTATACGTCCTTGTTTAAAATCTCAACTCAAAAAAAAAAAAAAAAATTTTTTTCCTGCTTTATTCTTATTCGTTGTTCTTAAGTCCATGGTGTCCTTGTGTTTTATACTTCTCCCACCCCCTCCACCCCCCATGCCCTCTCCCTCTCACACATCTCCCGATGTCCCTGCTCTCAAATGTTGTGTTTGTGTGCTTCCCCTTCTCTCCCCATCTTGTCTACTGCTCCCTCTTTTTATATATTTTGTTTGTCTGTTTGATTTTTTTTTTGTGACAAATGTTAGCTCTTTCACGAGCCTCGATTTTGTATATATATATATATAAAAAAACAACAACAAAAAAACCCCCCGCTTTGAAACAACCCCGCTTGGATACAACCCCACTTTTATGCAACCCCGCTTTGATAAAACCCTGCTTTGATACAACCCCACTTGGATACAACCCCGCTTTGATGCAACCCGCTTTCATTGGACACACTTTGATACAACCCCACTTGGATACAACCTCGCTTTGATAAAGCCCCGCTTGGATACAACCCCGCTTTGATACAACCCTGCTTTGATACAACCCTGCTTTGATACAACCCCACTTGGATACAACCCCGCTTTGATGCAACCCGCTTTCATTGGACACACTTTGATACAACCCCACTTGGATACAACCCCGCTTTGATGCAACCCGCTTTCATTGGACATGCTTTCATTGGACACGCTTTGATACAACCCCGCTTTGATACGGCCCTGCTATCATTGGACACGCTTTGACACAACCCCGCTTTGATACAACGCCGCTTGGATACAACCCCACATTCATTGGACACACTTTGTTACAACCTCACTTTCATACAACCCCACTTTCATGCAACCACACTTTGTTACAACCTCGCTTTCATCGTACATGCTTTGATGCAACCCCGGTTTCATTAGACACACTTTGATACAACCCCACTTTCATTAGACACACTTTGATACAACCACACTTTGTTACAACCTCGCTTTCATACAACCACACTTTGATACAACCCCGCTTTGATACAACCTCACTTTGATACAACCCCGCGTGGATACAACCCCGCTTGGATATAACCCCGCTTTGATACAACCCCGCTTTCATAAGACACACTTTGATACAACCACACTTTGAAACAAACCCGCTTTCATCGTACATGCTTTGATGCAACCCCGGTTTCATTAGACACACTTTGATACAACCCCACTTTCATTAGACACACTTTGATACAACCACACTTTGTTACAACATGGCTTTCATCGTACATGCTTTGATGCAACCCCGGTTTCATTAGACACACTTTGATACAACCCCACTTTCATTAGACACACTTTGATACAACCACACGTTGTTACAACCTCGCTTTCATACAACCACACTTTGATACAACCCCGCTTTGATACAACCTCACTTCGATACAACCCCGCGTGGATACAACCCCGCTTGGATATAACCCCGCTTTGATACAACCCCGCTTGGATACAACCCCGCATTGATGCAACCCACTTTTATTGGACATGCTTTCATTGGACACGCTTTGATACAACCCCGCTTTCATTGGACATGCTTTGATACAACCCCGCTTTGATACAACCCCACTTTGATACAACTCCACTTTCATTGGACACACTTTGTTACAACCTCACTTTCATACAACCCCACTTTGATACAACCCCGCTTTGATGCAACCCCAGTTTCATTAGACACACTTTGATACAACCCCGCTTTCATCGTACATGCTTTGATGCAACCCCACTTTGATACAACCCCGCTATCATCGTACATGCTTTGATGCAACCCCAGTTTCATTAGACACACTTTGATACAACCCCACTTTTATACAACCCTGCTTTGATACAACCCCGCTTGGATACAACCCCACTTTGATACAACCCCACTTGGATTCAACCCCACTTTGATACAACCCCGGTTTGATACAACCCCGCTTTGATACAACCCCGCTTTGATACAACCCCGCTTTGATACAACCCCGCTTTGATAAACCCCGCTTTGATACAACCATGCTTTGATACAACCCCGCTTTGATACAACCCCGCTTGGATACAACCCCGCTTGGATACAACCATGCTTTGATACAACCCCGCTTGGATACAACCCCGCTTGGATACAACCCCGCTTGGATACAACCATGCTTTGATACAACCTCGCTTGGATACAACCCCGCTTTCATTGGACACACTTTGATACAACCCCACATTGTTACAACCTTGCTTTAATTCAACCCCACTTTGATACACCACCGCTTTCATCGGACATGCTTTGATGCAACCACGGTTTCATTAGACACACTTTGATACAACCCCGCTTTCATTAGACACACTTTGATACAACCCCACTTTGTTACAACCTCACTTTCATACAACCCCACTTTGATACAACCCCGCCTTGATACAACCTCACGTGGATACAACCCCGCTTTGATACAACCACGCTTTCATCGGACACGCTTTGATACGACCTCGCTTTGACACAACCCCGCTTTGATACGACGTTCCTTTCGTATATCCCTACTTCCATCTTAATTAAAGGTACACTGAAAAGTCACATGCCTTGAGAAGATAAATGTAGAGTTTCTTCTTCTTCACACAATAACAACTTATAGTTTCCAGACCTCACATCCAATCATCTTGAAATTTTGAAAACTTGTTCCACTTCATGACCTCTAATTATATTATAAAGTTTCACGTCGATCAATGAAGCGGTTCCAGAGATATAATTCTTTAAATTATTTATCGCTGCCATTCCATGTGACCTATCGCAAATTCCAAAAGGGCATTTTAGCACGTCGACATAGGGAATATAAGTGTGAAGTTTCCATTATATATGATCAAAATTGAGGGAGGAGCTAGGTTTTAAAGGTTTATGCTTCAAAAGGTCATAGCTCCTGAACTAAGTGACTTATGACGTCATGCTCGCTGAACTTTTTGTTCGTCATGGGCGATTCTTTTTGCAAAGTTTGGCCTCAATCTGTTCAGTTGTTTCAGAGAAAATGGGGTTTTAGTGGAGGCATCCTCCTTGGATGATAGAGCAGACGTACAAGGCCATGGTGGTGGTTACAGATGACAAATGGTCAAGCTGATTATTGTTATATAAAAGGAAATTGGAATACCGATCAAAAGCCTTTAAATTACAAGAAAGTGACACGTGATCTTTAGCATCAACAAATGAATGCAAGTGCACTGGAAGGCCACCTTAATACCTCCACCAGATGATGCCCACTGCTGGAAATACCGGCCGGCCGTCTTGATACCTCCACCACATGATGCCCACTGCTATACTTGTGTTGAAATAAAATAAAATTTGACATTTCTTGGACTAATATTGTATCTGATTTATAGTATCTGATTCGTAGAAGGTTTATTAATTTTGACTGATATAGTATCTGATTCATATAACGTTTTTGAATATTGGACGAATATAGTATCTGATTTATAGTATCTGATTTATAGTATCTGATTTATAGTATCTGATTTATAGTATCTGATTTATAGTATCTGATTTATAGAGCGTTTTTCAATATTGGACGAATATAGTATCTGGTTCATAGAACGTTTTTGAATTGGAGCCTCCACACTTGAAACATTATTCCTAAGAAGGTACATTACAACACACTGTGCAATTAGTCATAGCAGTTAGAAGTGATTCGAAACTTGGATGATAAAAAAGAGGAGGAGGAATGTGATTAGATGTGATTCGAAACTTGGATGACAGAGCAGGAGGCGGATGATTAGATGTGATTCGAAACTTGGATGATAGAGCAGGAGGCAGATGATTAAATGTGATTCGAAACTTGGATGATAGAGCAGGTGGCAGGTGATTAGATGTGATTCGAAACTTGGATGATAGAGCAGGTGGCAGGTGATTAGATGTGATTCGAAACTTGGATGATAGAGCAGGTGGCAGGTGATTAGATGTGATTTGAAACTTGGATGATAGAGCAGGAGGCAGGTGATTAGATGTGATTCGAAACTTGGGTGATAGAGCAGGAGGCAGGTGATTAGATGTGATTCGAAACTTGGATGATAGAGCAGGAGGCAGGTGATTAGATGAGATTTGAAACTTGGATGATAGAGCAGGAGGCAGGTGATTAGATGTGATTCGAAACTTGGGTGATAGAGCAGGAGGCAGGTGATTAGATGTGATTCGAAACTTGGATGATAGAGCACGAGGCAGGTGATTAGATGTGATTTGAAACTTGGGTGATAGAGCACGAGGCAGGTGATTAGATGTGATTCGAAACTTGGATGATAGAGCAGGAGGCAGGTGATTAGATGTGATTCGAACCTTGGATGATAGAGCAGGAGGCAGGTGATTAGATGTGATTTGAAACTTGGATGATAGAGCAGGAGGCAGGTGATTATATGTGATTCGAAACTTGGATGATAGAGCAGGAGGCAAGTGATTAGATGTGATACGAATCTTGGATGATAGAGGAGGAGGCAGGTGATTAGATGTGATTCGAATCTTGGATGATAGAGGTGGAGGCTGGTGATTAGATGTGATTCGAAACTTGGATGATAGAGCAGGAGGCAGGTGATTAGATGTGATTTGAAACTTGGATGATAGAGCAGGAGGCAGGTGATTAGATGTGATTCAAAACTTTGGTGACAGAGCAGGAGGCAGGTCATTAGATGTGATTCGAAACCTGGATGATAGAGCAGGAGGCAGGTGATTAGGTGTGATTCGAAACTTGGATGATAGAGGAGGAGGCTGGTGATTCGATGTGATTCAAAACCTGGATGATATAGCAGGAGGCAGGTGATTAGATGTGATTCAAAACTTGGATGATAGAGCAGGAGGCAGGTCATTAGATGTGATTCAAAACTTGAATGATGGAGCAGGAGGCAGGTGATTCGAAATGATTCAAAATTTGGGTGACAGAGCAGGAGGCAGGTGATTAGGTGTGACTCGAAACCTGGATGACAGAGGAGGAGGCAGGTGGATAGATGTGATTCGAAACTTGGCTGATAGAGCAGGAGGCAGGTGATTAGATGTCATTCGAAACTTGTATAATAGAGCAGGAGGCAGGTGATTAGATGTCATTCGAAACTTGTATAATAGAGCAGGAGGCAGGTGATTAGATGTGATTCGAAACTTGGATGATAGAGCAGGAGGCAGGTGATTAGATGTGATTTGAAACTTGGATGATAGAGCAGGAGGCAGGTGATTAGATGTAATTCAAAAACTGGATGACAGAGGAGGAGGCAGGTGGATAGATGTGATTCGAAACTTGGCTGATAGAGCAGGAGGCAGGTGATTAGATATGATTCGAAACTTGGATGATAGAGCAGGAGGCAGGTGATTAGATGTGATTCGAATCGAGGATGATGGAGGAGGAGGCAGGTGATTAGATGTGATTCGAATCTTGGATGATAGAGGAGGAGGCAGGTGATTAGATGTCATTCGAAACTTGTATAATAGAGCAGGAGGCAGGTGATTAGATGTCATTCGAAACTTGTATAATAGAGCAGGAGGCAGGTGATTAGATGTGATTCGAAACTTGGATGATAGAGCACGAGGCAGGTGATTAGATGTGATTTGAAACTTGGGTGATAGAGCACGAGGCAGGTGATTAGATGTGATTCGAAACTTGGATGATAGAGCAGGAGGCAGGTGATTAGATGTGATTCGAACCTTGGATGATAGAGCAGGAGGCAGGTGATTAGATGTGATTTGAAACTTGGATGATAGAGCAGGAGGCAGGTGATTATATGTGATTCGAAACTTGGATGATAGAGCAGGAGGCAAGTGATTAGATGTGATACGAATCTTGGATGATAGAGGAGGAGGCAGGTGA